>NW_027103486.1:12584-462584 GCF_902728285.1 Clytia hemisphaerica
GTGGAAAATGCTATATTTACCTAACTGATCACTAACTAGGGATCGTGCTAACTGTCCCTAGGTTGGGATTCGGGATATCACTAACACATTATCCGGATGTAGATTAATGGTAAACATGATCTGGATGATTTTTTTAACTAACTGGTGAAATTGAAATTTCACCATCAAGAAAATGCTATTCCCGAATTTTCAAAATAAAGATCAATTTGTGTTTCTGCTGAAAACATCATTCACGAATTAAATCCTGATTTATAGAAAGCTGGTAAAATAAATAAATGTATTCGATCATTCTGTGAGCATTGGTTCAATAGCTCTCATTCGTTCTGACATGCACTTGCGCTACTTTGAGAATCCCGGCACTTTTGTGACAACAGTGGAGCTGCACTAGAGACCCAACTTAATGACCTCGAATCTGTCTCACCGATCCACTGAGCTCTTGCGACGCAAGTCCCTTGCGAACGAACGAGGCCACCCTGAACGTGCTATGTCCAGGTCCATACAATGACAATTTCGCCGATACGTGCCGTGGCGATTCTGGTGGACCTTTAATGTGCAAAAATAATGACAAAAGTTGATAATTTGTACTTGTACCCGAAGAGTTCAATTTTACTATTCCCTACCTTGTTAAAAACACGAAAATTCATTATAAAGAAATGCTCCTAGATTAAAGAATAGAGATGACTTCCCCGGAAGCAAATTAAATGAGGGTGCAATCAATAACGAATGATCCATTTTTAATTATGACAGGTCACTACCTTAAAGGAAGAAATTTTGGCGGAAAGAAAATTTGGCGGATTTGGCGGATTTGATTGAAATCCGCCAAATTAAGTTCCCGCCAAAATTTCTTTTTTCCGCCATCCGCCAAATTAAATTCCCGCCAAATTAAACATTTTGAAAATATGATCTCTTTTAAGGTGTTTTTGCTATTTTTTCGCTGTTTTGACGCCATTTTAAGGTTAAATTTTTAAGCGACCGCCAAATTAAATTCCCGCCAAATTTAGTTTTTTCGTCCATCAACCAAATTAAATTCCCTCTGAAAAAACTTTTTTGGCCATCCGCCAAATTGAATTCCCGCCAAAATTTCTTCCTTTAAGGTAGTTGGAGTGACGAGTTGGGACACAGTGACGGATGTGGACCCGACAAGTTTGGAGTGTACACCAAGATGTCTGAAACATCTTCATGGATCACTCATATAATACCCTCATCTTCATCCAACACTTCATGGGGAGAAGAAGAAGAATTGAGTTTTCTTGATACAACGACAGAATAATGAACCACAAAGATGCATTTGAACAATAGAATGACGAAACAAAGACATTTTGACGATGTGAGGATTTAAATGACGAAAAGAAGTCGACGATGAAAACTGAGGAGCATTTTAACAATGTTCATGCTTCTAACGATTAAAAATTCTTTTGATGACTTTTTATATTAATTTCATTATCATTTTAAACTTTTTTATTATAAGTACGAGATAACTTTGACTAACGTTGACCGTTTTGTAAAGTTTTTTTTTTATATATAATTTAAAGTTGTGTCGAAAAATGAAAAAAAAGTTCGTCTTAAAGCTATCTCCAGTTCTTTCTTTATCTGGCACCCAGATGGTGAAATTTTCATCCGACACGCTAAATCTCTGAAGATCGGGAAAATTGTCAACATCTGCAAGGTTAACATTACGGAATTTTGCGAGACCACGTCAAGATTTTGCAGCGGGAGGTCTGGTAACCCAGCCCTCGTTTTCGGGGATTGGCGGGTCCAACCGAAATATTTATAGGTTTACGCACAAGGGCTGTTGAACCAGACTGAGGGTGCGGCACGTCAAAGGCCGACTATCATTCCTCTCTGATGGGAAATTGGCCCGCTCCCTTTAGAGCTTTAGCGTGGGCGGCCGCCAATCCGCCAATGGAATATCAGATAGGTTCTTTCTTGGCTATAATTTTCACTTAGTCTTGAAAAGTTACGTTTCGAGAAAATGATTTTTTGACCGAATTGAAGTAAAGCTCAAAGAAGGAATTTTCCCGAACAAGAGAAAAGTGGGCAGTGTATTGACAAAATAGGTTTAGCAATGAGAAATATAAAAGCAATGACGAGTACATTTAAAATGAATTGTTCTTTGAAAAAACAAATTGTTAAATATCTTACTACCTAAAAATGTTCGAATCAACTTTCACTTCATGATGACAATCCCTTCTTTTCCATCTTTGGTCTTCGGTGAGAGGCCGTTCTTCAAGTGAAATTGATGACGTAGAAATGCATACAGCACATCCGACAGTAGAAACACCTGGAAACGAATCCAAAATTATAAGCTTGACGGTGCCAGCCTTCCATTATTCCAGAGTATGTAATATTTCACCAAAATAAGGCCCTTGCTGTCTGCACTATATCTTAAAAAACACGCTCCATCGTTGATCTCTGTCTTAGCTCAACCGAATTGGCTCTCTCGGATCCTGTTACTTTCTTTAAGAACTTAACGGTAAAATCAGAATTCATTTTAAAGCATATCCAGACGCCTCTCCTACCCTAACATAACTAACCCGAAAAACTTATTATCATTTAATACCTGAGCAGTGTTGTAGGCGAGTGTTACTGCATAAAAGAAGTTAGCGTTTCCCATGCCAGCATAAATCCACAAATACCACATGGAAGGGGCCAACAGTGAAGTGAAGAAAAACATACCAGCTATCAACAAAAAGTTACGCATGTCTGAAAAGGAGAGAGCGAGCATGTATATTATACTTTGACTGTCATTAAAATTTTCAGAAGGAATTCTTTACAAAGTTGAAAAATCTTTATCAACATCCATTCTAGTTGATTGGGAACTAATCTGGTGAAAAAATATCTGATCATTATTAGCATAAGGATCGAGTACCGCAAATCTATTGTGTGTATACTCCACGAAAAGCGATTGAGGTATTACTGAAAAAACTGAAAGGTTGATAAGAAAGCTTACATGGATAAAGATGACTCCACAGAGGGATCAACGCGAAGGGCAGCGATAAATTTCCCATGTTTGAATAGGATTGAAATAGAACCATCAAAGACAGCAAAGCGTATGATAAAATCATGGGTCGATTTCTGGAATGAAAAAATGAAGACTGTTACTCATCATTGCCAGCTGTAAATACCCAGGGAGGCATGGTATGTCCCTAAATAAATGTCATTCAAAGTGTTACTACAAAAACAACAAAAAGTCAAAATAGTTTCTTCAAGGGTCAAAAAAAAATTTCGAAAAAAGGGACACTATATGACACTTTCATAATTGGAAGGCAGGAATCAATTATAAAAAAAGGAAAAGAACACCCACCTGAATACGATAGCAAGAGGGAGGGCATAGATGAAGACATTGATTTGATACACCACAAGAAAGAACAATCGAAAGTGATCGAACATTTCTAAGAAGAAGTACCAAAACAAGCCCATGTTTGGCGTCAAATCAGGTGCTTGCAATCTGTCCAAACGAGAGAAGAAATGTTGTAATTCATAATTCAAGATATCTTAAATTAGAATGTACCTAGGAAATGATACCTTCTAGCTTTAGAACTCTGATAATGACTGGCTTCTCCTTATTGATGATGGCTGAGAGCAGTCTAAGAGTTGAACCATCTACGTGATGGTTTATACAGGTTGAAATAGATCGAGTTCGGTAATCCAGGGGCAAGGCTAGTACAATACAGTCAGTTATGATAACTGCTGCACCTTTAGAACGCAGCATTAGAACATTGAAAAACTCACATGAAGCCATATACAGCATCGATGAAGTCCCATGAATGATTTACTACATACGAGCCATACAATAAAGCAAACAATGTCAGGAAAAACCAAGTCAGACACGCAAATATCTTCAACATATTACCACTAGCTCCCTGAAACAAAAAAGAAATTGATCGTGACTTACGTCGAATAAGGTATAATATCAAGCTGGAGTAATGGACTTTTATTTTGACATAATAGAGGAGCATCAAATCTTTCACTTGAGAAAAAGCCATCTGAGATAATGTTTTTTGTTAAAGGTTGACTATCAATCATTAACCGAGAAAGGTTGATAGGAAATAAGATGTTATCTGTTGGTGTGCTTTGATGACTGAATTTGACTGAATGAGAACAAAGTCTCAAAAGTTTATCGTCATGCTTTAACTGTTCACCAGAATAAAAAATCCTTTTTTCACTCTCACCTTTTTCACGGAGAGAATGACAGGAACAATGAGCATGATTGGATAAAGTGAGATGTATGAACCAAAAGCAACACAAATGCTCGCCATCGACCAATATCCTGAAAAGTGAAAATTCTGTTTTTAGATATCGATATTCATTATTTTTGAAGCAATAACTTCGTGATACGCACGCCTTATTTCTTAAAGCAAAATAAAGTTTTGAAATGATAAAGAAATGATGGAAATAATGTTCACCATCAGCCGAATTTTTATTCTTTGAAAAGGCGTAACTTATTTTGGCGGGAACTAATTTTGGCGGATTTGGCGAATTTAGACGAAATTCGCCAAAATTAGTTCCCGCCAAAATTGCCAAAATTAGTTCCCGCCAAAATTAAAAAAATTCGCTATTCGCCAAAATTAGTTCCCACCAAAATAAGTTCCGTTAAGGTAGTATTACGGAAGTATAGTATTTGGTATTTTGCAACCCATTAAATCGAATGAAAAAGTTTTGATTGTACACTAAATGTAACAAGCTAGATGCTGAATGGACCTACCTGATGATGAAAGTTAGATAGTAATAAGTAGAAAAATGATAACAATAAGTCAGAAAATACAGCGTTTATAGCGAGAATGCAAAACGCCTTAAATTTTATCATTGATTGTTGATGGGGGGGGGGGAGGGGAGAAAAAAGTTTTTCACAAAAATCGGACTCAGCAATGTTTTGGACATTGTTAATACGCATCTTTGAGCAAAAAATCAGAAAAAACTAATGATAAAATCTCGAGAAAATGCCAAAAAAACGGTTTTTCCGGCATTTTCGGCCCGAAAATCGGGCTCCGTCACATTTTGGGCATTGTCATTTTGCATCTTTGTGCCAAAAATCAGAAAAACTAATGAGCCAATTTCGAGAAAAGCTGGTAACAAACGAACGGACGGACAGACGAACGGACAACGGTTAATCTATAGGACCTCTAGGTAGGTTCAAAAATTCAATGTGTGAGGCTCACAGACAGGATATACATAGATTCAGTAAAAGAGATTATTTTCTACAAAATTGGAGGATGAATGAATACCTTTGGACATTGAAAACAATAAGAGTGAAATGACAAAATTGTTAATAACATTTGTAGATTGTGCCACGCAAGTCAAAATGGTGAATGGATTTAGCAGATATCTGGAAAGGAAAGGTGGAAGCAATATTATTAACGAATCTTTCAGCTGACCTTATGACCTTACAAGTCTGCAAAGTAAAATAAGTTAGTTTAATTAATTAGTTAGTTAAGTTAGTTAATTCAACCCAAATAAAACGTAGCTCAACAACACCTTTCTTCATTACAAGTATAATTGAAATATTTAAATCAGCTGAAATTTGACTTACAAATTTAAAACAATAAAGTGAACAATGGAATTCTCTTTGATCCAAATACTCTTTGTGTCTGCGGCATACTCCTTCTTCTCGGAATCTTGTGCTGAAAGCTGAAAAAAGGCCATGAATTAAATTAAAACTTATTAATGAATAGCCATTTTGTGTACCAGGAAATTTAATCAATTTAAATAGGAAAGAATTCCAGGAAGGATGGTATAGCATAATAATACGGGCTTATAAATATAAATAATGAATAAGAGCGTACCTGAGAAGCAATATAAGATTGACACAACTTGGACAACACGATTCCAGTTGCTAAATCAGTCATCTATGAAGGAATTTCTAAATGTTGATACAAATAATATCGGTTATGAGATTTTCGAACAAAAAGGGAAGAAACATCCACGCAAATTGGTCAATACATCTGTCACCATGACCATCTCAAAAGACGTCCTTGAATCTTTATCGTGAACTTTCTTATTGACTTTTTCTTTGAAAATGAAGAGTGCTTTTCAAAACACAAAAATTTGTTTTTTAAATGTTCTCACCACAAAGAAGGGGACAGTCCACTTTGATGGAAGTAACTTGAAGATCTCTACGATCAGTGGTGGCTATAAATGAATAAACATATTATTGAATGACTAGATTTACATTAAATTGAACTGATAGTACTTCGGACGAAGTGAAGTGCACTGGAAAAAGTTGGCAACAAACCTGATGACACACATCTCCAGAGTACGGTGAAAGTCCCAACTGTGACAACGTGATACATTCTTCAACTAAAACGAAAAAAAAATACCACTTCTTTAGAATTTCATCCCAAAACAAATCATTCAAGGCGATTAAAAAACCCACACCCTATACTATTTAAATCCCTACAAAAATATTTTCATATTAAATTTGCCCATGTGTAAAATCTGAAGGTTATAGCTCGAAAAATCGTTGCATTGTTTCTCTCAGTTCTAGGTTTGCTGACCAAGGGTATATACAACGAAAAATTGGCTTCAAACACCCGCACCCTTCCAGACCATTACATAATCGACAAAAATCGCCGCTAAAGTGATTTTAACTAAACCTTTACATCGGTTAGAATATAAATTTTGGCATTTGTGTAGATCTTTCGTAAAACTTACATAATGTGGAATATAAATTAAAATCCTCAAAACTTAATCTCAATGGAATTTAGCATAATTACATAATGCAATTTATTTGTTCAATTGCGTAAGAAGTTTTGGCAGATTACATTAAAAAGCTTGCATTTTTCATAGAGTACTGTAGGAATTTTTAAAAAATGTTCCATTTCCAAGGCAATTTAAGTGGGTTTTTAAATAAAAGAAATCGAGAAATTACTTTAATGAACTCTGCTCCTAACTCAAACTTGTTACTGTAGCTCATTAGGGTTGCAGTTTCAAAGATTTCAAAGATTTCGGCCCTTAGAAATTTGAAATGAAAAGATGATTACCTCTGAACCAAGATGTTATGGGGCTTGATATCTCCACCCTTCGTTTGAAGACTTCACCAAAATCAAAATAAATCAACAGCCACCTTACAACAGTTGAAAATAAGATAGTCAAGGTCCATTTAAGAATCATCGAGGCTGTACCGTGTCGTGATTTCAGTGCCTTCATTTCTTCTGTTTTTCCTTTATTTTTCATTTCGTTTTCTGTTAGACGTTTTGAAATTTCAATTTATAAGAATTCCTTTCATTTTCTTTCTAAAATATACGAGAAAATTGACAACAAGTTATTACACACTTCTAATCAGTAAAATATTTTATATTGTTAATTATTTGCTACTTGGGAAAAATATGAAGTTTTTTGAAGAAATAAATACAAAATATTTACACCCGCTATTACAGACATGTGTTGGGAACAGGAGCCTAGGAACATTAATGATCTCGTTTCAATTCCAGTAAATAATTTTCCGTATATTCAATGTCTACAAATATTGATACCATTCCTAATTTACAAAAGACAATTAATTAATTTCATCAATACAAAAATCTCAACATAAATCTTTATATACAAAAGAGACTTAAATGACACATGGAAAGAATAATAATAATGATTTTCATCCCCTACCATTTTGACTAAACATTTTAGTCTGAATCTCCTCAAACCAAAAATTTGAAAAAAAGTTTAACACATTATTACGATGTATTCTTCAAAACATCTTTAGATAGAAAAGTGAAGGGTGCATGTTTAAACACAAAATGTGAGTGACAGATACAAAGACAGGTAGATGCCCTGATAATTAGTCGGAGCTGCTTGAAGAAGAGCTGTCATCTAAATCTATAAAGAAAAGAGAATGATAAAATAAAATGTCTCTGGATAGCTGCTTTATTGAAAAGGAACATGTAATTAATCAAACAAATTTATTCAAATTACTGTATTATCCACTGAGACAAACACCTTATGAGAATTCACAAGAGGGACATTGACTTACCCTCAGTGATTAAGACTTTTTCCACGAAATTGGGAATGTGAGGTTTGGTGGCTTTCCAGAATTGTCCATAATTCAAGGCAAACTTTTCGTGTTTTTTTCCTTTCTCGTGAGCAACCAAGTACTGTCCTTCGAATGTGTTGAATGACCAGGCTTTCTTTGGAGCGATATCTTTCAAGTGCTTCGTGTGGCCGCTTTGATCAACAAGTTCAAGGGTAGCGTATGAATGTGTACGATTTGAAAACTTCAGTTGAACGGGATGTCCATTTTGAGCAGATCGTAAGTTTTTAATGTCTTCTGAAATGGGAAATAAAGTATAACAGTAGTGACTGACAATGTGCTACCGTATATTTACCCTCTTAAAAGAAAAAGAAGAAAAAAGAACTAGAAAAGCTTCCGTACCAAACTTAGACCTTTCCACCTTTTCAACACGCTTGATCTAGTTATAAGGACATAAAGTTTCCCGAATAGGGTGCCTTTCACTTTAAAAAAGATTTTAAAAACCACTGCCACAGTATGAACCATGATGAGGTCCTCGAGAGATGACAATACCAGTAGCAATCTTTCGGTAGGTTAGAACTTTCAGTTGTTTGACAACTTTTGATTGACTGAGATGGAAGCTTTATATTTCAAAATTTAATAGAATTAAAAAAATCAAAAAAAATGTCCAACCGTTACTAACTATTTACTACTAATCTTGACCAGGGGGGGGGGTCGGTACTAAAATTTAAGACATCATGACCTTTAGTGACATGATGTTATTACAAAAAAAAGCCTTGAAGCATTTTAGTACCATACTAAAATCCCAAATTAGGTGGGGTCTTTAAGAAATTTACGAGTAGTACATGACTATAAAAATCACTAAATTTTAGGAAATTTAACTATTGATCGAGCATTTTAGGCAAAATGAATAGAATAAAAACTTTCTATATTTAAGATTTAAACACCCCTGTGCCACAAATTAAGCAAAAATTTCGTCCCCACTGGGAAATTGACTTTGTTTTTATCCTCACTCGAAATTCTATGTTTAAAAATTGCACTCCAAAACCATCCCCACTGGGTTTTTTAACCTTGGAACAATAGAATTTCTATCCCCATTAGCATTTCAATAGGAATTTTATTCCCACTCACTGAGGAAAAAGGTTCCACCGGGGCTGTGAAACAGGGGTGTATTTAATGTTCTGCTTTTATATACTATAGAAAAAAAATATTTTCGAAGTTTAAATACTTTATTTTTGAAAAGAACCATGGATAACTAGATAAAAAAAAATAGCAAGCTGTAAATTAGAGGTGAAAAGTAACTAATCATTCTTTGCAATAACTAAAGTAGGACAGAGCAAAAGTGTCTGGACTGTTTCTGAGTCTTCATTTAGAATATAGAGAGATCAGGTTCATTGACAGCCTAAATAACCAGAGTTGGCATTTTGTTGAAAGTCCAAAGACCCATTCTCTAAACCGAATTCCAAAATAAGCTTAATTTAGATGGTCACTATGCTAAAATGTCAAAAAAATTTTAGTACATGTGTACTAAAATTCCTTTTTCAAAAATTGGGTGGGGTTATGTCAAAAATCATCAAAAAACCTTTTAGTACTCATATGTGTCTTGGATTTTATTACCGACCCCTCTGGTCTTGACAAACCTTATATATTTAGTTTGGCGCACCCGGTAAAAATTCTGAAAAGAACACGTCATCATCTAATAAGTGCCGCATTTAAAATTTTCAAATTTAAAGATCACTGTTGTCTATATAAGTTAGAGTTTATCGACCCAGTAATATTCATCATGAAAGTTTATCGTAGCTTGGATCGTGAGTTTTACGTTTGACTACGTTTCAAGCGGTTCCTCTCCCATCATCGGGAAAGTTTGAGGATGTTTCTTCTACTATTTGTACAAAGACCTACTGGCTACCCATAATTTCCGTATGTAATTTCACTGTGACCTTTATTTGAAGAAATGAGCACAATACGCTCAAATTCTCAAGACTACTTGAAAACAATAAGGACAGTTCTTACTTGGACCATGTGTGATGTCTGCTTTCACTTCTCCATGGCTTCCATGACCAGTGCGAACAATAAACATTTCATTCCCGTTGATAACCGGGTCTGAACTTTTCTTGCCTTCCACCATGAATTTGTGACCTTCATAGCTGTCAACCACCTCAACTCGACCTTCCTTTATTTTGCCAGACTTTTTAAATTTTCCTTTGTAGTCAATCCAGTAAAGTTTAACCTTTGAAGTTGTTTTGTTGACAAACTTGACAGTCACCGGTTGTTTTGCATCTTTGGAACGTACATCTACAAAATACAAAATAGAAAACTGTTTTAGATCTAGCAAGTAGCTTTCCATTATACAAAATAGAACGTAACACTTGATTGATTCGGTGATCTCAAAAACACTATGCTACTTACAATCCTCTGGGTCTGAATCAACAGAATCGAATCCCTAAAAGAAAAGATGTAAAATCTTAAGAAGATGGTAAAAATACCAATACAAGCAAATATAAAAGGAATTAGAAAGATAATAAAATGACAACCTCGATCAATATAAAAGCTTACAGGCTGTGGTCCATGACTCTAAAGAAAAAGAAAGAAAAGAATATCAAAAGGGATACTCAAGGGGCTAACGAAGAAAGTTTTTCTTTTAAACAAACAGTAAAATGTTCAATTCAAAAATATCTATTTTACTTATTGCAGTCAATTTGTATTGTATGTAATCATTACAACCTTATTTTAAACTAGTATTAAAAAAGGTTTGGAAGGCGGACTTTTAATCGATGGAAATATTTACAACGCATCAACGAAAATCAAATCTTACCGGTTGTCCTCCTGGAGCCATTGGGGGATATCCTGAAATTCAACAAAAAAAGTTTATTGGCCTAACTATGGTGCAGCATATTCATCTTTAGCTAGTAAAAATGAGAAGTATAGTACAGTTTAAAATCAAGTATCACTAAAAAGGTATTTTTATATGTGTATTGTGTAATAAATCAAAAGATTCTGTTTTGAAGATTGAATTTTATTATTTCTTTCCTACTCTAAATGAAAGTTTACCTCCTTGAGATGGGTAGTGTCCAGGTTGACCAGGAGGTGTGTACTGCCCTGGCTGTCCAACTGGTGGGTAAGGACCCGGCTGTCCTACTGGAGGATAAGGCCCTGGTGGGTACTGTCCAGGTTGGCCAGGAGGTGGATATTGGCCTGGAGGAGGATACTGACCAGGCTGTCCAGTAGGAGGGTACTGTCCAGGATGTCCAGTAGGAGGGTACTGTCCTTGCTGGCCTGGAGGAGGGTACTGTCCTGCTGGTGGATACTGTCCGGGCTGTCCAGTAGGAGGGTACTGTCCTGGCTGGCCCGGAGGTGGGTACTGTCCTGCTGGTGGATACTGTCCAGGTTGCCCAGTAGGAGGATACTGTCCAGGCTGACCTGGAGGTGTGTACTGCCCTGGCTGACCAGGGGGAGGGTATTGACTAGGCTGCCCAACAGGGGGAGGTGCTCCTGGTGGATATTGTCCAGGAGGATACTAAAAAAGAATACATAGTTTGCAGTAGGTGGCAACACTGTAATAAACAAAATTTCCCCTGTTCAAATGGAAATTTGATACCTTAAAATTCCATTAAATTAAAAATCTAACATCATCCAAACACCACAAAAGAGAGTCAGTCAGAAGAAAATAAAACTATCATAATTAACTACCCAGCGCAGCCCAGCGTACAAGTTTGAGTTAAACCTTTCAGAATTTGAACTTAAATTATGAGTAATTCTACATTAAATTTTTTCCCCTTGTTCCTAAGTTAAATTATATAACGAAAATGCAAAGAAAATTTGTAAAAAAGTCATAACCAAGGTAAATATGTGGGGTTAAAAACTTCTAACTTATCAGATACTATAAATGAAAGTCTTAAAAAGCCCTTCTAACAACTAAAGGTTCGAGTGACTTTTGAACAATAAATTATCAAAAAATCAAAAAAGAATGAAGAAAATTGCAAGTTTGTTTGACAAACATTTTGAAAATTGTTTCATGGGACAGCCTTTACTTCATTCTTCACACAATACAAATTTTAAGGCTAACAATTGAATGATTTTATAAACAAGAAGTCCAAAACATCATTTAATTTACAATGAAAAAATATATATACTTACGTTAGCTGCTGGCTGCTGTTTAGGATAACTCATTTCAAAAATGTAGTGCTTATCAAATAATATAATAAATACTATAATATCTAGAAATATAAGGAAAATAAGTCAACTTTACCCTAAAACTTTACACAACAATTTCAGAGCGAAATTCTAGATTTTAGTGATTAACCTCCTTCACTCTTGAAGAATCGCTGAACCTTTAATAATACATAATCCTTTATGACACTATTTTCAGGGGTGCTTTCCACCACCCTGGCATTACTTTCGATCTAGAGGTGGTATGAAACTTGGCAGTTGGCAATGTTCACTTGCATAAAAGAAATCCATAGGAAAAAAATTGGGTAGTGCAGAGGTGCCAACTCTCACACATTGGACGTGAGACTCACGCATTCCAACACTGTCTCGTGCAATTTTTCAAAAGTTTGATTTCTCACGCATTTTTGACATTTGAAAAACATTTTCTCGTTTTTCTCCCAGATTGGGCTCTTCCAGAAAAAAATTGTACATCTGAATCCAGGGGGGAAGGACACTATGAATTACTAATAGCAATTAACATTACATAACGCGTTGATATCTCTTCACTCTAAGGGGGCACTCACATGTCGATTTTTCCCACGCTTAAGCAGCGTCATTCTGCCGCTAATTAAAAAACCCACCCACCCCCTACCCTTAGCGTCATATTATAAAATATATATACTGAAAATTGATGAAAACCTTTTTTCCTTTCTCACTTCAAGTATTGATGTTCCACTGCCAGAGACGTTTCTTCCCACTTCTGCTTGGTACATTTCGCTTTTTTTTCGAGTAGTGGTTTCGGTATGACTTTTGCACACGTATAAGTTATGACGCGGGAAAAAAATTCCCAAACTTTAAAACATAGCATCTCTGGTATTTTTCTATATCGGCTTATTTGTGATGCCGTGAAAAAGAGAAGCCCTAGGATGTTTTGTTGAATCTTGAATATGAACAGGGGAACAAACTGCTAGTTGAAAATAATAAGTATACGACCCACAGCATGGCCCGAACATGTTCGGGCCTCTTGATTAATACTTTTTAAAAATGGCCCGCGCGGGCCCGCGCAGTTTCGGACCATGTTCGGGCCAGATTTCGCGCGTGTAATTTTAGGACCCAATATTTATTTTAAATTCCTTATTTTAGCAAACAAATTTAAAAATCTTCATCTTTATTCAAATATATTGTTCAAATATAAAAGTTAATTGCATCTATTTTCCAATTAAGTTAGGAAAATTATTAAAAAGAATGATTTAAATCTTACATAATATGGTCTTCTTTTTATTCTTTATCCCGTTCCCTTTTCTCGTGGTCTTCTCCTATTCGAAGCAGAATTTTTCTGGATCGTTTTTTGTACTGTTATACAACTTTGTGAATCAAACTGGTATTTGGAACTTTGAATTTGTCTAATGAAAATAGACATTTTTCAAAGGGATGCGTGATTATCCATTTTGTTGTTGATTTGTGTAATTGCGATTAAAGAAAAGAATTTGCGTGATATCGTGATCAGACTTACTGCTGGGGGAGCCTTTATAATAGTACTTATTATATTTACAAAAAAATCTTTAGAAACACAAATTGTTTGAGGGTTTTAGAGTAGAGTAGCTTTTTTGTCACTTTGGTTACCAAAGCCTTTTGTTCATATAGCTTATGTTTTTGTAAAAAAGATTTAACAGTCGCACTCTATTCTTTCTAATGTTAAAAACTACTTCACTAAACCTGCGGTAAATCTGGCAGATAGGGAAGTGAAATCAAGGGATCGAAAGTTGCGGTTATATATGGCCCGAACATGGCCCGAGCAAATCCGTATCAATTGTAAATACATGGCCCGAACATGGTCCGAACAAAATGTTCGGGCCGATTCAATAATACTTTTTTGTTGCCCGAGCATGGTCCGAACAGGCCCGAACATGTAGAAATTGTCCGGTGGTAAAAAAATTCTCATTTTACACCGGACTTTCGCTTGTCCGGTGTTTGTTAAGTCCGGTGCGTCGACAGGGTCCTGTAGATTTTCTTAGCGTCACTTGATCTAACCCACCGACCCTATAGCGTCAGAATGACGCTAAGTATGGGAAAAATCGATAGCTATGTGAGTGCGGGCCCTAATGAATGTGATACAAAATTAAACTGATGAGCCTACACTACAAGAAATTATTATCTTAACAAATTTATGAGATACTGTATATAGCTAAAATTAGGCAAAATTAGAAATAGAAATTGATATGATAAAAAAGAAACATTAAAAAATATTCCTGGAAAACAGAAGCCATCACCAAAGCCAAAGTCAAAAAGCAAGCAAACTCTTTTTCCCTCCCCTTCCTCGTGCAGCTGGGTTCAATGGAAGTAAACCTTAAAACTGTTATTAATTTATTATTCATTTTCTTGCCTTTTAGATGTTACCCGCAAAGAACATCTCAGTGCAATAATACTATCTGACTATGTTTTAAATCATAGTATGTACCCGCTCGTGTATGAGAACCAGTTGGGCCCGTCATTCCTCGCGGGTATCAAGGGAAAAGAGAGCTCAGCAAAATGTTATAAGAAACATTTTTCATAGGAATATCGATGTTTTATAAGAATATCGATCTTCCCAGTTAGGGTCAGGGTTTGCAGACTGATGGTATATGCGGGCCAAAAATTGGCTTCCAAAATTGCACCCTTACATTGCAGCAAAAATCAGTGAAAATCATACCCTTAGAGTGCATTTTCCCCCAAATTTTCGATCCCTTTCGTGCAAAAAATGGTCAAAATATCGAGATTTTTCAAGAATTTTCTGAAATTTCTACCCTTACAGTGCATCTCTAGTTTTTCCGACCGTTACAGTACATTTTAATATTGGAAAGGTACCCTTAGGACCTGCACATACCCGTCGGTCCTATGTTAATTGTTAGGGTTAGAATTTTTGGTAAAAATTTTTGTTAAAAATTGTTTTCTAACAGGGCTGATCCTGTGTCGGCCACCCATCGGCCATCAAGGTCTGTAGATACCAAACATATATATAACACAGTATTTTTCACAGTACAGAGGACTGAGGAGTCTCCATGACTGGGGGGGGGGGTGGGGGGGTACTTAGGCAAATGGAGGGTACAGTATGTGCCGCCCTTAAGGGTACCTTTTTTGGATTTCCAAAGTCCCGCTAAGGGTCAGAAAAATCAGAAAATCAAATTTCAATTTCGAAAAAATAAGAAAATTTCAACTTTTTACCCCCTGAAAAATCGAAATTTGGTCAAATTTGGTCAAATTTGTCCCGCTAAGGGTCGTAAAATTCCCGAAATATCTGTTTCCCTTTCTCAGGAGAGAGCTTTTTTGAAAAATGGGGAAACAGATCCGATTTTCTAGGAAAGACCCTTTCCTTGAAACTAACCGTTTCCCCCCTCCAGCTGATGACGTCATCAGAAAGAAACAGATCAATATTTCTAAGCGATGACGTAATAGATTGGATATAGATATCTGTTTCCAAAAAGATGATATTGCATTGGAAACAGATTGAACTTTCTGGGAGAAAACAGATATCAATCACAAAAAGCTAAATAAGATTTTTGAAACTTTTGGCCAACATATCAAATTTTCCAGGAAGGCTATGCCCAGGAAACATTAAAAAAGGTCCTCGCTGGAAGCTTTCGTTTTATTTTTGCTAACGATATAACTTTCACGGGACTTTTACTACTAATACTAGGGAGTTATTGTTTCATCAAAAATTGACAGTTTTTGCCTGTTTTATTCAAAAACGAACAGTAGAATCGCCCTGTTGAAAATCATCAACATGTCACAAAATTAATTGCAAAACAGTGAAAAACAGCATTACTCCAAACACATTTTTTTTTTTTTTTTTTTTTTATATATAAGTCTTTGCGATAATAACTTTGCCTAAAAAGTATACACGATGAAAATATTAATGATAGCGATTTAAAATAAAAAAGTCCTAAGAGCTAAAAACATTCGCAGGAGATAAAAGAAGACATCACTGTCTTTTCACCCATCCCCTTTTTCAGCGATGTTTATTTATGTACATTTAAATTTACGGAAAAAAAAAATAAAAGTGAAATGAATTTTCCACAAAATTATTTACAGTATTTAAACTTTTAATAATATTTTTCAATGTCTAGATTGATAATGTAGTTTTTGACAGATTTTAAGAAACAAAGCTTTGACTTTTTTGTACATGTTTCCTTTAAGTCATTGTTTAAAATATTATTCCACATAAAAGGCCCTCTATAGTTAATAGCGAATCTCTTGGCCTTCAATCTAGCATGTTGTATTTTAAATGCATTTCTCGAATACCGCGTTCGATACTTGTGATTGATTTCAGGAAATTTATCTGTAAATAAACCTCGGTTAGTGTAAAACGCAGGTCACAGGTCACAGGTCGCAGGTCACAGGTCACAGGTCAGTGATGACAGGTTAACTCTAATCAATGTCATTGCAGAGGAAAATGTTTGGAAAACACAAAGAATTATCAAAAACATAATTCTCAAGCAATTTCATCCATATAAAACCATTTCAAACATCAAAATTTAACCATGTGCTTTTATCGATCTTTCGTGGTTTGCGCCGTGTATAACGCAGACCAGAAAATATTTGAAACCATATTATACGTATAACAGGTATATTACATATTGTAATGTTTGTAATGTTATATGATGGTTACATATAATAAAACAAATCGCTCTAAAACTACCTTCTCAGAGAACTCACGAGCTTCTGATTGGTGTAATTTTATATCCAGCCATATTGTTATCATCACATTCGGCATGCTGAATATTTTTGGTGTTTTTCTCTTGTAAGACATGATATTTTGTAATTCTGTCAATATTTTTGTCAAAAATTGTCATTAAGTCATTAAAATGACAATTGAGTAATTAATTAGTTTCATCCTTCTAAAACCACTCTCTTAGGGACCTCACAAGCTTCTGATTGGTGCCTTTTTATATCCATTCACACTATCTACATCACGTTCTGTATTATAAATATTTTTCGTTTTTTTGTCTGTTCTTGCATCATATTTTATGATTCTGTTAATATTTTTGTCAAAAATTGTCATTAAGACATTAAAATAATAACTGAATAATTAATTAGTTCCATCCTTCTAAAACCACTCTCTTAAGGTCCTTGCAAGCTTCTGTTTGGTTTCATTTTATATCCAGTCACACCATCCACATCACATTTTGCATAATAAATATTTTTCGTGCTTTTGTCTTGCTAGGCATCATATTTTATGATTTTGTCATTATTTTTGTAAGTAAGTGTCACTATGTCAAAATAGGTTGTTATTCTATTCAATTGTCATTTTATAATATCTAAATAGCATGTATTACTTTTTTGTAATTTAATGCGCTATGTATTGATGTTATGTTATGTATTTGTTATGATTTTATTTTTTTTTCCGGTCTGCACTTTGTTGACCTGTGACCTGCGACCTGTGACCTGCGACCTGTGACCTGTGACCTGCGACCTGTGACCTGCGTTTTACACTAACCGAATAAACCTGGACAAGTTTTAGTTTTGACGCTTTGCATAAATGCAATTGTTTGGTAAATATTTAGCTGATAAACATTAAGCGCACCTATCTCTTTAAAGCGACAGGTAACCGAACTAAATTTGTTTACACCAAACATGATACGTAGTGCATGCTTCTGTTTACTGAAAAGCTTTTTAAGGGCGGTTTTAAAAGTACTACCCCATATTATATTACAATAATTTAGATAGCTATGTATAAATGCAAAATAAAGTTTTTTAAGTGAGTCAAGTTCCAACACTTGCTTAGCTTTATAAAATATTCCTAGATTTTTAGCAATTTTATTTTCGACGTTTGCTATATGTTTATTCCAGTTTAAAGATTCGTCAATAATAACCCCAAGAAAGCTTGTATCGTAAACTCGTTTTATTTCAGTGTTGTTAATGGTCAATGTCGGTAGTTTTAGAGGTAAGTCATCAGTTTTATTATGTTTACAAAAAAGTATGTATTTAGTCTTTTTGACGTTTAAGGATAGTTTATTGACTATAAACCATTCATTAATGAGATTTAGTTCGTTTATTTACAATTTCGAAAAGTGTTTTTATGTTCTTACTAGAGAAAAATAGGTTAGTGTCGTCAGCAAACAGTATAAAGTCAAGTAGTTTAGATGTTTTGTGTAGATCGTTCACGTATATTAAAAATAGTAATGGTCCTAAGATTGATCCCTGAGGAACCCCACAGACAATCTTTTTTGTCGTCGTTGTCAAATCGTCATATGCTACACATTGTTTACGTCCAGTTAAATAGTTCTTAAACCAGTCTAAGTTGGTACCTGTTATCCCGTATTGTTCAAGTTTTGAGATTAGTATGTCATGGTCAACAGTATCAAATGCTTTTGAAAGGTCAATGAAGACACCAATAGTGAATTTATCTCCTTCAAAAGAATCAGAAATTTCATTAATTAGTTCTAATAGTGCATGTTCTGTCGAGTGTTTTTGTTGAAAACCAAATTGTTTGTTGTAAAGAATATCATGTTCTTTGAGATAATTGTAAAGTCTGTTATACATAATTTTTTCTAGTATTTTTGAGAAACATGGTAAAACTGAAATTGGTCTATAATTACCTGGATCGTTTTTATCTCCACTTTTGAAAACTGGAGTTACTTTCGCAATTTTCATATCATTAGGAAAGATTCCTTGTTTGAGAGAAAGGTCAAAAATATGTAAAAGAATAGGTTTTATGATATTATAAGTTTTTATCACAACGTTAACATCAATTTCATCGATGCCTGGACTTTTGTTGGATTGAAGCGAATTAAAAGCTTTGTCGAGTTCATCAAAAGTTAGTGGATTAGATTCCATCGAGGTTTCATAGCTATCTAGATAAGACAAGACATCACGATTAGATGCCGGTATTTTTGATGCAAGGTTTTTCCAATCGAAGAGAAAAATTCATTAAAGATTTCAGCCATATCTCGTTTTGTTTTGTAGATATTATCTTTGTAATTTAATTGCTTTGGAAATTTGTTAGGCACATTGGCTTTTCCAATGATACCTTTTAAGATGTTCCAGGTTTGTTTTGAATTTCCTTGAGATTTGTTAATGCGATTTGAGTAATAGCTCTTTTTGACTCTTTTTCTAATCTTTTCAAAAACCTTTTTGTAAGCTAAATATTTCTTTTCATTTTTAAAGGTCTTATATCGTAAATACTTGTCGTATAGCTTTTGTTTACGCTTAGAAGATTTTAGCAATCCAGGTGTCATCCAAGGAAATTTGATCGATTTTGGGTGAATTGTGATCTCTTTCTTTGGAAATGTTCTTTTATAACATCTTGTAAACATTTCATTGAAAGCGTGAAAGGAATGTTCGGCATGGTCAGTCTCTGTAACAAGTTCCGAGTTTAGAGCTCGTAGATTGTCACAAAATTCCTTTGTCGATTTGTTGTCAGTAAAGCGTTTAAAAATAGTTGTCTCAGGTTTTTGAAGTTCGAGATCTTTTTCACAAATCAGAAAATTTGGAAAATGATCAGAAACGTCTGATTTAATAATTCCTGTAAGATTACCGAAAAAGTCATTGGTAATAATGTTGTCAATTAGCGTTGTAGTTTTTCGCGTAACTCGTGTTGGTTTGTTAATTGTTGGTACCAAATTATGTTGAAGAAGAGTATTTACAAAATTTTTAACATGTTTATTAGATTCGCAATGAAGAAGGTTTAGATTAAAGTCACCCGCTAAGTAAATACTTTTATTGTTTAAGCTATTATTGTTTAAGTGATTTTTTAAGTGTTGTTTAAATTTTTTTAAATTACCAGAGGGTTGTCTATATACACAAGAAACTGCAATATTACGTGAAAATTTGTTTAAGATTTCTATTGTTAAGATTTCACAATCGTTATCATTCACACTGAGGTCTTTTTTACGGTTATAATTTAAAGATTCATGCACAAATATACAAACACCACCACCTTTTTTTCGTAATTCATGTGATCTTGATTGATGTAAAACTTTATAACCCGGTAGAGAGAATTTAGAGAAGCTTTTTTTGTTTACATTTTCTTCGCTTTCTGCTTCATCCTTTTTACACCAAGTTTCTGTGATGCAAATAATTTTAAAATTGAAATTAAGTTCTTGAATTAAGCATTTAAAATCTTCAAAGTTTTTGGAAATACTTCTGATATTTATATTAAGTATGGAAAATTTTTGATCTAGCTGTGTGAGCTTGTATTTAGTCTCACTAACGGTCAAAAAAGAAGTTTCAAGAGAAATATTTTCATAAAAGTTAGCGTCTGGATCATTCGAATCACTAAGAGTTAGTACTTGGTTTTCATTCAAAATAGAAAATGATAAGTCATCCATTGTGATTTTCGGAAAAAGTTACGAAGAAAAAAAATAATTAGAGAAATTAACTAAAATTAGCGAGATGGTCTAAAGTCTCTGATAATGACTTTGTCGTAGACCACTTTAGCAAACTTACCACTTTCCCTTGCTTGCTTCATTTCTCTGAATAGTCCCTTTCGAATTAAATTAGTTTCATCTGAGAAGTCCTCGTTAATATAATGGTTAGTGTTTTTAAGTTTTCTTGTGTTTTGTAGAATAAGTTCCTTCTGTTTCCATGCTTCAAGTTTGAAAATTATTGTCCTTGTTTTCCCGTTCTCTTTTTTCCCCATCCTGTGCGCCCTTTCAATATTGATTTCTTCTTGAATACCCATTACATTCTTTAATAAACTTTTCACTTTTTCCTCGCATTCATCCCACGTCTCATTGTCGCTCTCCTTTATCCCATCCACTCTTAAATTGTTGCGTCTGTTACGGTCTTCCAATGTTCTCATTTTATTTTTAAAGTAATCCCTTTTATCAGTCATCGTGTAAATTCCAAATTATTCAAATTCTAATTTTTCTTAATTTAATTTACAGCTTTCAGTCATCTCTACGCGCATAAATTTTATAAATTTAGGCATGGTTTTCTTGACAACTTGAACCCCTTTTGAAGTTGTAGCGCTGACTCAATTGAAAATAATCATCACTTTTTCCTGCACTGCTCTACATATTCCCATGCGAGACATTCTCTGTTCGACAAGCTTCAAACCTTAGGTATTGCTTTTCATCCATTTAGTCCTTTTAATCTCTGTCGGCTTCTATGGGGATTGAAGCTGAACTCCGATTTTAAACCGATCAATTCTTATTTTGTGGTGCTTTGTTATAGCCTTGACTCAATAATCATAGCTCCCTACATCATTTTTTGTTTCTTCTAACAAAGTCTAGTACTTCTGGTGATATATTCCTAGCGGACGGAGGGACTATTGTATTTACGTTAGTAGTGTTATGTAGTATATGTTCGTTAGTGGTCTTGTGATGGTTATCTTTTCGAAAAAATAAAACATATTTTAATAAAATTTTGTCTAACTAGCCAATTAGAAGATCTTAAAAAATCGCCTTTGCGTATCCGTTACGTTTCTTTTGATGACTTTTAAGCCTTCACAGTGGTTCAAACTAATCACACAAAATCTAGAAAGATAAGAAATGAAGAGGCCGTAAAGTACACAAAATAAAGTTTCGAGATTATTCTATCATCGTAAAAGAATGCTTTCATTATGTGGGTATTATGTCTTCTTTTTCATCTTTAACATTTTTAGCTCATGCAGATAAAAAAATGTTTTTAGGTGTCAATAAAAATAATCGAATTCCTTTTTTCTTGCCTTAGTGTTTTAGCTCAAATTTGTTATCGTGAAAAGTTATTACCATACAGGATTGCTTGCTCTTTCTTTTTTCAAAGTATTAGAGCAACAGAAAAGAAACCACATTATCTGAAGCAAGAAAAACACCTTTATGCATCAACGAAATAGAAACTGAATGAAAAAGGAAGAAACTGAGAAGTCAGAAAAAAAATCGAAGAAGAGAAAGACTTTAGAGAGTAAAATTGCATTTAATAGTTGATGTTTTAAATATTTTGACCATCATAAACTAAAGACCAGTAAAGAGGACAATCAAAGCCGAAATGGAACTAAATAACCAATCGAGAGCTCAGTGGAATTGTTCATCGAAAGAAGAAATTTTGCACGGAGTGAATCTCAATCTGACGCTACGTCAACAAGAAATTATTAGTTGGTTCAGTTTTTCACTCTCCTTGCTAGCCTGCATTTTCAACTTCATCATCGGCTTTTTGATGTATAAACAACGTTTGTATCGAAAGAAAAGTTCGTGGAGCACTTTAACCTTGATTGCCAGTGAGTGGCTGGTGTCGCTCATTGTACTGGTCTTACACTTCGTGAAGCATAAGAACGCTGTTTGTGATGAAGGGACATCAAGCTCTCCAGCAAATCATCATTTTCACCATCGTGTTGGAGACAATTCCAACAGGAGTGCTCCTCTTTACTGCGCATGATCGTTACATACGACTCAAAGACCTCATCAACTACTCCAGTAATTTCAACGCAAAGCGATTCTGGATGCACTATTGCTGTTCATTGTTACATTCGGTCCTCTTGGGATTTTTCTTTTTGAATTTACCGAATTATTGGTTGATAATGCCATGGATTCTGATTCTGTATTTCCTGGTCATCTCCATCTACGGTTGTACCATCTGTTTGAAGAGTTACGAAATCACCAAAAACCATGTCCACGAATATTCGACAAGACTTCTAAACAAACTTCGTAAATTGATGCGTCTACACGTTCAACAAATGTTGTTTCTTTTCTTCTGTCATGCATTACGTGTTCTTCTCTTAGCCTTCTCACTTTCCCATCTTTTCCCAATGGTGGCTTATTAGTGAGGTTAAGTATCAAAGATAAATCAACGCGACGAACGGACGGGTTTTGACCCGCAACCTGCAGTAAACATGTGGACCTGCATTTTCTAGAATCCAGGCTAAAACAGCTCAAGAACGAAAATCCGTGAAAATCTTCGTTGCTGAACAAAGAAGATATAACATCTACTTTGCTACCCTTACCATCTTGCAGAGAAAAGGTCCGTTCGTCGCGTAGATTTATCGGTGATACTTAACCTCCCTATTCAGTACTTTTCAACACAAGCATTCTTCTAACGCCCTTCATTTCCTTCTTAAACGCCCTCACCCTTATATTGATGGACCCATGCGCACGAAGACTGGTGAAGAAGATCTTCTCATCGCGAAACACACAACAAATCACACCAGTAGAGGACAACAGACAACGACAACACAGCCATCCTATACGACCTCCAGCTGTTCTTTACTTCACCAAAAGAAACAACCCACAAGGAGAACCTTCTCATATTGAGCTTGGTATGGGGAGAAGAGAAATACGAAATAAACATGAAGATACAAAAACCTCTCCCAACCTTTCAGAAATGAGTCATAATAAACATTACAAGATAAATTTGTTCCGAAATGTTGCCGAAAAATTTAGCACTTATTAAAAGATTTTGGCGGGAAGCGTTTAAAAACGATTTTGCAGTTTTATTTTTACGTGTGTAAATAAATTTCATTGTGGATGATAAAATATAGCAAAGTTTATGATTTTTGGTTTGAATATTTTACTCTAGGGTACCTAATGATCAAACTTTCATAAGGAACTTTTGAAAATATTTTCATAAAATATAATTGGGCTGATTTCACAAAAATATATTTAGCACCTGTGCCACTGTCACCTTCTCACTTCAGAGGACTACTTCATTTGGTTGAACGTTGAACAACAAGATAAAGTTATTTTATTCATTAAAAATGACATCAGTCTTTCTCTAGATCGGTCAATTTGTGTAGCATTCATTTTCTTTCAGAACGCTACAGAACCGTTAAGTTTGAGCAGAGAAAGTCTATAAATTTGTTTCATATTGACTTGTCATTCCATTGTTTTATAGCAAGCTTGTCATGAAAAAGAATCAAGTCAATGTACAGCAGCCTTTAGACATCGTAAAATCCAAAGTTCATTTTTATTACATTTTAAACAAACGGTTCCAAATAAGGTTTTCTTTGTCTTGGTAATTGTATGCGTTTTTCCAGCAACTCGCAGGATCATGTTTACAATCCGCTACACGTTCACCTCGTGTATTTGGTCTCTCCCTCTCTCATGACATAAGCAGCTTGAATCGACCAGCGATGGAGTTTTTCTTCTTTCTGGAAGAGGTAGGAGGAGCTAAAGGCACATTATAAGAAAGTCTCGTTTCTTCGATTATCATATTCTTCAACTTGTTGATATTCCAACCATACTTTGCACTGACTTCAATATACCGACATTGCCATTCTTGTTCCATCTTATAAATAAACTGCTCCACATCGAATTTCCGTTCACCGTCACCTTCCGATTTGTTCCCGACCACAATGATCGGAACTCTATTGTTATGATAATCATTACATTCTCGCTTCAACTCCATAATAGCGTTGTAATAGTTTTCCACCTCGACTATGGATTTTTCATCATCTACGGCAAAGACCAACACGAAGATGTTGGCACGTTGGATGGCCACACGTTTCATGGGAGGGAAGCTATGGAGATCACAAGTGTTCATGATGACAGCGTTGGGCATCCCTGGCAAAGGCAGTGTTTTGTTAATGCAATCCTGTATGTTCTCTTTAGCGCCGTATTGGACGAAACCATGGCCGACGACTTGATGAATAAGGGACGCCTTGCCAGTACCTTGCCCACCGAGAAAAGCCACTTGTAAACAGATGCCCCAACTGCCGACGGATGTTTTACGACTCATCTCCTTCAATGGTTTGATGAGGTTTCTTTCCGTGATCCAATATTTATACAATGTTGTTGTTTAGTATTTTAATCTTTATGCTAATAACAGAGTAAATAGAAAGTTAAAAAGGTGATCACACAAGCATCTTCTTGCTATGTGACCTGTTCATTGATCTAAATATACACACAGGGAGGATTTCAATCCTTATGCTAATCGAAAACAAAATTTGATGTAAAAACAATTCTCACGAGGCAAGGTTTCTACTCGGCAACTTTCGGCAAATATAACTTGACCCTAGTTTGCATACTACCCGGAAGATTTCTAGACTTCCAGACTTCACCTAAAAGGCTTTTAATAAACACGTTACATGATTTTAAAAGAAGGACCTTAATGCAAGTTTAAAAGAATGACAAAACCTTTGTTGATACTATCAAAAAGCGTGGCTTGCCATTTTCTTAAGAAGGTCTAAATCTAAAAACAAAAAAATTGAGTGTCAATCAAAAAAACATCATTTAAAATTTTTAGAACCCACAAGCTTTCGCCCACAAAAATGTTTAAAGTCCCCCTCGGTATCGACAAAAGCAATTGCGATGAAATCCGATTGAAATAAAGAAGGTTTTAATCTGGCGCTTAACTCTCTAAAATTAAAAAGTAGCAAGTATAAAATACTAGGGTGTGGCTACAAACCAGCCGGTGTTTCTCGTTCATTAGTTTTTCGATGCCATGGTACATTTTGGAAAGAGAAATCAAATTGAATCACGTTTCCCTTCGGACAAAGTGAATACTTCCTTCTCGGTATTTTTAAATCAACTTGTAGATCTTCCTTTACAGATTAAAACTAACTTAAACTCTATCTCTCTTCTTCAAATCAAATTTCACTTCTCGAAACTACTGATAAAGAAAAACATTGATGCAACCGATTGCTCATTTTTTCTTCTTCCTTTTTCACTTTCTCGCGCCTTTGTACCTCCTTTAGGAAGGACTTCCATTTGGCTTATCTTAAATTTTGTTTAATGTTTTCAAAAGAACGACGTCCAAAAAGACGAGCGATAGAAATTTTGAAAAGATTACAAATTCCCTAATCCAATCAAAAAGACGCTAATTAAAATTAAGATATTCCAATCCATGCTTTTGTCAAACTGTAAACTCCAACTCGCCCATATGTATACCGAAACTTGGAACAGTCATGAAATACATCAATTGTGTTGATATAAATTTTGCAAGATGGTTCACCTCTGATAACTTTCTCAAATATTTTTGAAATCTTCCTAAATCTTCGAAAAAGGCTTTCAATAAAATATTGACAAAAGCTGTGAAAACGTTTGAAAATCATATGATGTTATAGAGTAACAAATCAACATCTAAAAACTGCAACATCATATTCAATTATTGCAAAACACTCAAAAATCAATTTAGATAATTTACTTTACTCTTAAATCTCGATAACTCCCTGTTATGCTATGTTTGAACAGAGGTCAAACATTCTGCGAAAGAACCTTTCCCTCTGAGTGGCACGACCCACGACAAAAACAAACTGAAATTAAATTTTTGATAAATTGTGCTATAAATAAAATTTCTTAGCACCTCTTTCAAAATGTGTATAGCGAGTGGGTTTTCACTTCTCGAGAAACATGGCGAATAAGCACCTCGGAGGGATAAGATTTCATTAAACAACATTCCATATAAGGTAACAAAGGGAGAGTGATGAAATGGAAGAGAGAAAAATGCAAAGGAAGGGAAACAAGATTTCCTGGGAATTTTTGAAGACGTTCCAATATTTGACGTCTATTTCTTCACTAAAAATGAAGAATTTCACAAAATGGTCCTCACGAATTTTATTCTTCGATCACATTTCACAATATTACTTAATAAAAGCATATCAACTGGCCTTCTTTAATTAATTTTGATGTTATTAATGATATTCATATCACTCGATGTACAGTATAAACGACAACATTATAAAAGCTCCAATATGTAGATATAAATACATTTTTATCATACTCTTTTCTGCTCTTTTCGAAATTTAAAATCATAGTGTAATCAAAGGCCATCAAATTCTGTTAAGGTCTTTCATTTCATATTTCCCCTCTAACAGTTTTACCCCCTGGAAAAATTGGTCAAAAGGAACAAAAGACTATGAAATCTCCACCAATAAAAAGCTATTCCAAATTATTATATTGGCATTTCGCCTGATTTCGCTCCTTCTTTTACGGTACGTGAAACACTCCAAACAAGCCAAAACCTACATTGACCAGAATCCCTAAAATTGTTGAATGAAATGAACTCTCTCAAAATTTCCTTTTAACTGCGATGGTTTTCTCATGAAACAACATGTATATTTAAATCAAAAACAATTTTCAGAATCCGCTAATATCGTGATTTGTTTTCAAGGAAGCCCGGCGAAAAATAATATCGATGTTTGTGAATTCTATGAGGTGGACATCTTGTGGTAATAATTTCTGTAAATAATCTTGTTAATTTTCCACCTATTAACACCTTTTGAGTTAAATTTTAACAAGTTCTCATAAACTTTGATTCGACTTTATGGAATATTAGTTGAAGCTTAAGCTTCCGAAATAAGAAGATCAGATTACAAGCACTACAGCGGTAATGAAAGGAGACTAAATAAAAATTAAAATAAAACACGACAATCAGTGACAATCTGACTTAAAATGACTTTTTGGAGTTTTAAACAAGTTTTGTCATTTTAGATAAATGATAAAGCTATATACATGGAAAAAAATACAATTTTACACTAACAACAAGTTGTTGTGCAAGCTAAAAAATAATAAACACTAAAAATAAAGAAAATAATAAAGTCGATTATAATAGATCACTTATAAGAGAAAGGATTAATTTCTTTATTTTTTGAAAATGATGACTATCTTGCAAATAATCAATGTGTATTTGTTATCACGAAATCTCTTGCATAACAATTCTGTTTTGAGTTTATTCAACCAATTTTGCATACAAAAACCTCAAATAATAACAGAGTAATAGGTAAAGCGGTATATCGGTCTCAGGTAAGAAGATAAAAAACAATTAAGGAAAAAATCCTTTACAGAAATAAATGACCTTGAAAAATCACTTTGTAAGAGCTGATCCTGATCTGGAAAGTTCTCTTGCTCTTTTATATGTCCTTCCTTTTGGATAGTTAAACACAGTTAAGAATTCCGTTTCATGAACTTCCTACGTTATCTTCCATAACTGAAAAGTCAGTCAATTTAAAGTTTTCATTTCTTCCAAACCCACCAGGAGAGCTTTCAACTCTCATATTCGACATATTCGAACGTCTGAGGTCCAAGCTGGGTAGAGAGCAACGTTGTCACAGCATATTTCACCCCTCGAAGTACAACTTCATATCACGTAGTAAGCATTCACCAAGACTAAGTTGCTGAACTTGAGGATTGATTATCGAGAACACTGTCGAAGAAATCTTGACTCGACATCTCAAATTGCGGATCAATGTATGCACTTGGCGATACAGGTGAGGAGTCGTCTAAACGTGAAAATTGTCAGTCAGTGTGGTTGAAGTGTGTATAGTGCCAACTGTATTGTTCTCTAAGAGTATCAGTAAAATTAACATACCTTTGTTGTTTTGATTGGGCCCTTCAGTAATAGCATTCACTGTCAGGTTGGCACCTCCACTCTCCACTAGCTTTGCAACGTCCTGAAGAAAAAAGAAATCAAGTTTCTAGTTTGTTAGAATAAACCGGACATTAAAATTGTCTGTTCCTATCTCATAGTCATAGAAATCGGTTAACAAAATGATGAAAAAGCAACTGGTAAAGCTCCAATCCACAAATTGTGGACAAAGCCAGTAATGTTATGAATGATACCGTGTGATTATCAAAAATTAAAAATCATATACAACTTCAGTTTCTTTTTTGATAAGACAAATAGAAGGCACGGAGATACGAAACAATAAGCTCACCTGTATTGTCATGTTTTCTGGCAGAAAGTCTAACTAAAAAAAAAAGAAAACAAAAAGAAATAATTTCAAACACGGCATCAAATTATTCATGAAAGACTCAAGGATGTGTCAAAAAGTTGGCCTTGAATTTCACAAGGAAGATAGGAGATTTATAATCTTTCCATACGAATGGTGATCGTTTCTGGTGAACATGTAATTAGCCACCAAAGAAATATAACCAATAGACTCATTCCACATTAAATAAAAAAGATGTGCATACTTAACAGCATTATAGAGCACTCTTACATTTAGACTTTTGACATCAATATTGACAGGCTGGCTTTCAAGAAGACCTTGTAACATCTCGATGCTTCGACCGATATTTTGGACGTTCTCATTGAGCTCTTGCCTAGAGAAAAAGAGAAATTGTTAAATCTTGAAATCAGAAGATGAAATCAGACTCCGCTAAACATTAACTATGGTAAGACTACTCGAAGGGTGCTTTATCGACAACTCCTCGTATGTAGTTCTGGATAGTTAATGAGGTGGTAGAATATTGAGAGGTCAATAATAACAATCTTTCATTGAAAATTGGCTACGTGTATTGAAACTCGGAGTATTAATATACTTGTCTTTGTAGCTTCTTTGTCTGGAGTATAATCGACCCGAAGGCGGCATTTTTAAGATTGGAGCAACAGGGACCAAACTCATTTCTGACGTCACTGGGTGAGCTTCTTTTTGTTGCTGAAACTTTTGTGGGAGTGTATGTTTGCGTGGCGTGTTGTTAAGAGCTGGAGGGAGTAAAGTGTCAGGTGTTGAAAGGAAGGGTTCTGACGATGATGTGGAAACATTGGGGACCACTGTAATGATGTCTTCGTCAGCTGGAATCACTGAACAATCACCACTGCTCACTCCGGAACAATCGTTGGATGGATTGTCTTTGGACATACATTTGATAACTTCAAAGCCCATCTGTGACATATCTGTGTTCAAACACTTGCTGGTCGCAGACAGTCCATTGTATTTCTCTGGAAAAGCAAAATCTGATTCCGATTTCATTTGTGGTGCCGTCATCTGCATGTTGCTCACAGCTGAAGGTTGGTTGGGCACGATAGTGATCGTCTTTCCTTCACTTTTGACAACGAGCGGTTGTTTTCCATTAGAGGGAAAAGAAATATTGGATATAGGGTTGGTGGTTGATGAGCTGTTGTCTATTTCTTCTACCAGAGGCATTGGTGAATCATCAATCACCGATATCATAGAATCTGAGAAAAAAGAAGCGATGAACTTTCATGCGAAGGTTGAGATCGGAAAAAACGTTGAATATCAAATTTGAATATCTTCTTGCATAAATTACCAAGTAGAGTAATTGGCAAAATGCAAACACGAAGTCGGCTTTAATTGAAATTTTGAAATTTAATTTCAATATTCAATTTCAAATGGGTCGGACCCGTAAGACGATTTGATATAATTGAAAGACTCAAGGATCAACTTAACCCAGCAAAAATCAGTCGAATTTTATCGAGGAATTGAAACTCACTGTCAAAATGTGAAGCATTGGTTGGAGTGGGAACTTCAGTGATCGGATACGGTGAACCAGGCTAAGGAAAATTTACAAAAAGTGAAGATCACTTTTACGGTAACAATACCACTTATCTATGCACCCCAGTACTACAGAGATACATTATAATTTACATCGGTGATGAGGTGCGGCTAAACATGTATGTCTACTTTAAGGATGCCATTTTCGGTTTTCGTCTAACAACAGTAAATGCAGTAAGCTAAAAGTGCCTCGGTACTTTTTTGTAATTTTTTTAAACCATCATTAGCGGGCATTCTTACCGACTCAACGGAATACATTCGATCTGGCGATAAACTTGGATATATATTTTGATTTGTACTAGATGAATAGGGTAGGAGATCTTGAGTCATTTTGGCGTGTTTGTTATCCAGTGCTGCCGGAAAGTCCAGTGCTCGCCTAAATTGGAGAATTATCTTCGACTATAGAACACATAAACAAGCACAGGGTAATTAGAAGAATACGGAGGTAAACTACATTTCGATGAATATCATTTAATGAAAATTCGCAAAGTTTACGGAAAAAAGAGTATATTTCGAACATTGATTTAAACTCCATAGACAGGAAAATCGAGCTCAAAACAAGGATCGAGTTTAAATTTTTAAATGAGGCCTTTTGATATCCTGCAAGAGGAAATGTAGAAAATTTACTCGATAACAGAGAACGGAAATAACTAAAATTATCCGGTTTTTAATCGGAATAATTTGTTAATAATTTTTTAATCGGTCGTAAAACAGCTGAAATAACGGTATCAGAATGAGCAATAATTGATACCTTTTATTTCCCCCTCTATCTTTCTTGTTGGACATTACAATCTTCACGAAGACTTGGATAAGCTGAAAGAAATTGAATTGCTTTGTAGACCTCAATGTAATAAGAAAGCTCGTTTCCAATTTCCATTAAAAAAGGTCAAACTCAAGATAAATACTTCAAATTATTGTGCGTGAATTGAGCTTCTTCTTTATTTTAACTCACTTCATCGTAGATGCACATGCATAATTTGGTCCTGAGTATTCAAGTATTTAATAAGCAAATGAACAAGCAATACTACCTCTTCAATCTCAACCCCTAAGATAAGTGGAGCTGAAAATATACGAAGAAATAGTTGTTGTTTCTATCTGCGAAGCAATTGAAATGAATCTCCGTTACCTTATTGATAACGGTTTGTTGATCTCGATGTTGATCTCTCAAATCCCCTACTTCAGCCCATAACATTTCATTTTCACTAAATGAAAAGTAAATCTTATTATACAATAGTCTTGTAAAATTTTCCTCTTAAAAAATTAGACTAACCCCTTTTACTTGGGGTTCATAAAAGTCCGTGAGGGGACTAATCCTGTCTAAACCTTTAAGATTTAGAATGTAGAGTGTTCAAAACTTCGGGATGAATTTGATATTCAGCTAAAAAAACAAAGTTACCAAATAGCTTGTAAATAGCATAAATGAATGCTTACCTCTTCATATTTTCTAGCTTGCTTGCAACCGTTTCGTGTTGCAGTTTCAATCGTTCAACTTCAGTCAAAAGAGATGAGATTTGGTTGGATTTTGCATCACTTTCTTTATTGGAAGCCTACAACAAATAACACAGTAAAAAAGACGATTCTAAATTGATTAGGCGAGACCAATTTAATTTGTTGTTCTACGGGCAGATCGTTAGCAAAATATGGGTCGGTCGGTCGGTAAAATCTGAATAAATTTTTCATTTATCAGGGTTGGTAAAGTACCGAAAACATTTTCTAAAAATATCTGGATCATCAAAAATTCACATTCTTTATCTTCGATGAAGATCAAATAAAATCCTAGTGTACAGGAATGCTCAATTTTTCAATTTCTTGAATTAATTTTCAGCTTTCTTCAAATTTGATTCTTACAAATAACTTGTGTGGAAAATATATTGTATGTAGTGGAAATTCAATATGATTATTTTTTTGATTTTAGCAAAAATAGGGTCGGTCGGGCCCGTAGAACAAAAAATTAAATTGGTCTCGCCTTACAGAAAAATGATATCATGGCTCCGCCCCCCCCCCCACTTATTTGGGGGGGGTGTAAATCTTAAATTGGCCTAAAAGTGGGTGGGAGCTGTCTCATTTTTTAAACTCAGGGGGGACCTAAAAAAGTGGGGGGGCTGAAGGGCTACACTAAAGTTCTGGGGGCTAATTAGAAAACTGTAAAATACCCCCTCACTATTGTTTTGGTTAATAAGTTAAGGATTTTTCTATTGAACTTATCTCTTACATTCTATCAAAATGTAGGCTAAAATGTCAGATTTCTACCCTTAAAATTCCAAAATTTTCTCGTTGCCCAACCATGGTGGGCAACATTTATTTAAATTTTCAATTTGGACCCCCGACTTTTAATCCCAACCCGGGGCCCATGGTAGTTCAGGTTCTTGAAATTTATTATCATCGTGGCTTGTATAATCAGCATTTTGCCAAGATATGTAACCAAATATTTATGCATTTTTATGATGTACATGAATTCGTTCTTCTCTTCCTCAGTTGGTTGACGTGCCATGTTGATACGTAAAAAAACTAGTAATAATACTACCAGAACTGACAGAAGCTTTTTTTGCTGGGACCTGAACCTTGAAAGTAATTTTTGCAGGGACCTGAACCTTTATATTTCAACTGGGACCTGAACCTTACTGAAAAGTGGGGGGACCTAAATCGTAGGGGGGACCTAAATTTGTTGGGGGGACCTAGAACCCCATTCGGAGCCATGGATATAGAGCTTAGCCGAATAACAAGAAGCCGAAATGAACTCGAGACATCAAATACCTGTCTTGTTACTGCTAGTTTATTCCAAAATAAAAAGAATTATCATTTTTTGCATACCTTTCTTTTGATTTCTGCCAGCAGTTCCGGTTTGTTTAGTTGGAAAGATTGATGGAAGAACTCCCATTCATCCTTATCGTGTTTCAGACTACCACTTTGCGCATCTACGATCTTTCGAAAGCCATCTGAAAGTAAGAAGAATTGGAGAATATCTTTTATAAGATAAGGGGCTTCAAAAGTGATCAAATTAGAACTCAAATTATTCAGAAAAGTATTTTTACAGGCAAACAGAATCACAAACACGAAAATGGAAAGGATGGGCCTACTTACACATGTTCACTTGACGTACAAAGCTGGAGAAGTTGCTATGCTTATAATATTTGGGCAAAATATCTTTTGCAAATGCAGTTTGATCGTGAACCTTGAATGTCTGACCATTCTATAATAAAAAGGGATGCAATATTTACTTTTAAGCATTTTTTATGGTAGAAAAGTATAGAGTATAATTCGCTACCTTAATTCAAAAGGGGCCTAAGTCCATTTTGGTCATTTTGAGAAAATTGCAATTAAAGTTTTTCCTTGATTTTTTTGATTCACATGACTCTCGTGCAATACTCGAGATTTTACTCGATCCGAGATTTTACCGAGATTTTTCCTCGCCTACAGGCTCGGAAAAATATTACAGAAAAATCTTGGAACTTATAAAATATTTCTAGTATTGCACTCATGCGATAACTAGTACGAACCCATTTTTGATGGTAAAGCTTTGAAGTAAATGTTTTCTAAAAGCCATAGCTATAAGGGGGGGGTACCCTGACTTAGGCCCCTTTTAAATTAAGGTAGCGAATTGAAAACAATTTAATCAATAGTTTATCAATGAATGATTAAAACTAAATTTCTGAGGTAAGATAGCGATAGGAAAAAATGCTTGAAAAATCCCTAAAGACCCTTTCTCCTTCACGCCAAAAATTATGGGTGAAATCTCAATATTTCCAATTGAATTAAAACTTAAATCTCTGGAGGTAAACTGAGGGAGAAGTGCTTGGAGAATCCTTGAAGCTAAGGCTGATTATGAATTTCATAAGTATAGTTAATAAAAGCAGTACAATAAGTTAAATATACCTGACTCCAAGAGATGATTGAGTCTAGTGATTCATCTCCAACAATACGCCACAACTTCACTAAGAAGGCAGGAACATTGCCAGCAATTGATGGTGTTTCGGTTTCAATGCCATGATTCATCATCTTTATTTCCTTAATTTTTTCTAAACGTCACTTTTTTTTATTCTGTGGATAATAAACAATAGTCCTACAACCCGAAATAATACTATGATACATGGTCTAGTTTTTAATGTTTATGTTGCTGGTTAACCTCTTCGTGCATGTAGATTTTTCCCTGCAACAACGATTCAGTCTGGTTGGCTAGATTTGATCGGTAGAACTTTTATACAAATTTTGATAATTTTTTAAGAACACACATAAATTACTATTGTGGAAAGTGATGACTCAGCAGAGAAAAAGGTTAACAAAATGCCTGTTGGCTGAGAGCTAAAATGTGGCTTATTCTTTTATCCTGTTTTAAAAAAGAGTTTTTTATGCACAAAATGTCCCAGAAATGAAAATCAAGGGATTAATGATAATTCAGGACGAAAGCTTGCAAACCCTCAAACGGATGTACAAGTTTTAATATGTCGTATCAATCATTTTCTAAAGTGAAGAGTAGGCAGAGAGATATAATACTATAGCTTCAGAATAGTTCCAAAGATCATCTGTACCTGACCGTATTCAATCATCATCATTATCCCTTTATTTTATTTTCTGAAAAGAAATGGAAGAACCAATGCAATGTTCATCTGTTCTTGGGAACTTAATTTTTTTTCAATTTATATCCATTTAGGAAAAACATCATCTTAGTATTTTTTGAAGCATCTTTACGATCACACATTTTTTTATTAAAACATCCAAAATTTTTGAAGCTTTTGTAAGTCTAAAATGTTGTTAAAGGGGACGTCAGCCCAAATTTTTACCACACATTTTTGTTACATTTAGAAAATTTAGAACAAGACGATCAAAACGCGCTATATATTATTGAAAGTTTTTTTCTCAATGCATAGTAATAGACGTTTGAAAATTTCCCTTCTTTTTAAATCTGTGACGTAACAAACGTGCTTCTGGGGTGCTTCTCTACTTTTTAAACAACATTTGTTAAACAAGATTTTCGGTAAAAAGAGAGAGCTTTCATAATTATTAAAAACGTTGGAATCGAAAAAGACCAAATGCAAGATGAGTGATGGATCAAGCAATACTTTATCAACCAACTTATTGACATAGAATGATGGAGTCGGTTGAAGGAATCGGTGGATGTTAAACAATCTGAGAGAAAATGGTTATCAATATTACGATTTGATTTAGCTCCAAAATCTTTCATATCATCGATTCCTCATAGCATGTAATCAACGTGCATATTGCTCGAGATATTTCCATTTTTTGATCAGGAATTTTAAAGAAACCTTAATTCCCACGTCTCAGATGCAATTAAAGTATGAGGCCCTAGGAGGAATAAAAACACAAAAAAGGCAGACTAAGTAGGCGAGATGAGAAGTTTGAAAGTGGTCGAAATACACTGATCTAGGTACCAAAGGATATGAGCAACAGAGGAAATTAAATGGAGACATATTGTAAGTGTGCAGTAACGGAAACAGTATATTTCGAAACGTAAACAAGAATGCCAAAGATGTATAATATAACTTGGAATGACATTGGGGATGCATCAAGATATATAACTGAGAGCCTAGCCCGTTTTGACGACGGGTGTCCTGCGTAACCCGTTTTGTTTACGGGGGTCTTTCCTAGCCTATTTTGATGACAGGTGTCGCCTGGCCCCATTTTGATGACGGAGGCTGATAATAAACAGGGAGGTTGCCCTGGCGAACCTTAACACTGTTGGGACTACAGTGTGCCTAACCTAATCCAGATCTAACCTTAGGGGATGAATCTAAGTAACTGACTACTGACTTGCCAAGGTTACGGAGTAACCATACACCCCAACGTCACCCAAATCCAAAGTTTCTTTATTTAAAGAAGGTCAGGAGGGAATGAAGGGAGTAGAATAAGATTAAAAAGAGGATAAAGAAATTAATCTGAGGAAATTAAAGACACATAATGACATTAGATCAGCGGGGGTCAGTACTAAAATCTCAGACATCATGACATTTAGTGACGTGGTGGTACTGCAAAAAAGCTCAAAAATAATTTTAGTACCATGTGTACTAAAATACCAAAAAGGGTGGTCCCTTAAAGAAATTTTTGAAAAATCTTAGTATTTTGTTCTAAAATCAGCCAAAATGGAGCATATTTGTGTCATCACAAGCAACTTTAAATACGAATGGAATGGAACGTTCCAGCAAAACGAACGATATGGAACGTTCTTGAACGTTCCTGAACGTTCCTGGTCATTCCCTTTTATTTACTAGTTTAAGGATGTCTAAAACGTTCGGAAGCGTTCCTGAACGTTCCATAATGTTCTCGAACGTTCTTATTGAGTCAATTTTAATTAACCTTTGTACTCTAAAGATCGTTCGCGAGCGTTCCGGAACGTTCTACAACGTTCTCAAGCGTTTTGGAACGTCTCTGAACGTTCTGGAACATTCAGAAACGTCCCTAAACGTTTTAGAACGATCAAGGACGTTCTGGAACGTTCGTGAACGTTCCTGAACGTCTCAAGAACGCTCCGTTTTATTTGTACTTCGAATCGCTTGTGATGACACATTTTGGAAAATTTTTTATTTTTTTTTCAGGAATTTTCGAAAAAATCTTCAGAAATTTTCCAATTTTTTAAATATTTTTTAAAAATATTTTTATGTACAGTTCAGCACAGTTTAGTAATAAAATTATATTATTTTGCAGATTGATGCACTAAATTCGACTAGGTTTGTAACAATGACCCCAATTTGGTAAATTTAAAGCCGTAAAAGGGCAAAAAATGGGTGGTATCTATGTTAAATTGCTCAAAATAATTTTAGTACATGTGTACTAAAATAACATTTTCGAAAAATAGGTGGAGGTATGTCAAAAATTGATGTCTTACATTTTAGTACTGACCCCCCCCCCTGATTAGATAGGTTACAAATAGTAATGTATAATAGAGGTAAAAGTTTATAACATAAATAAATCACCAATTATCTGGGTCCTAGGTGGGCGAAGCAAAACTTACCTTGGCCAAGGTAGAATTAAACTTAGAAATGTCTTTGGTCAGAGATTTTGAGATACCTAAGATAGCAATCACTAGACCGTCTACCCATGATGTGTATCATTGAGTCAGACACGCGTGCAGAGAGGGCAGCAGAGGCTCCAATGCAAAAACTTAGGGTATTTAAACAATGTTCGAGAGGAAGGGGCTTGAGCAGGGTATGGACTTTTCTTCGAGATAGAAATTTGCCATCCAGGAATTTCAATAAGTTATTGCGCAAAGGAAATATTTTTCTCTTCTATGAAGAAGTGTGTCTTAGAAAATGTAGTCTGTAAACTTTATAAAAAAAAAGAAAGAGTAGGAAAAGTTTTAAACAAAATATAATAAAAGACAAAAAAAAAAAAGCGGAAAATTTGACGGCAAAAAATAGAAAGAAAAGAGAAAAGATTCAAAAAGCATCAGCATTAAGAAAATCAGCTAGGAAACTAAATAAAATCATGAAGAAAATTGAAGAACTAAATTGGAGTTTAAAGAGAGCTTTAAACGATCTGAATTTAAGCTGTTGATTCAAGATCTGTACAATGTGATTCAAGTCTCTTGCAGAGATGTGACATGAAACAGAAATAAGACATCCTAATGAAGATTTGTTTGGTAGTGAATGTACGCTGCAAACTAAACTTGGAGATTACGAACGATTCAAAAACATATTATCTGTTAGCCATTAAATTAGAATATTTTCATAAAAATGACTTCAAATCGTTCCTAGGATTATTCAAAAGTATCCATGCTAGAGAAATCTATTCAAATTCCTGCAAATTCATTACTGTCCAGCCACTGACTTAACAAGTTGAAACAACAAATTATGGTTGAGCTACTCAGCAGCCACAAGCATTTAATACAAATTCTACAAGCATTTCATCATTTATTGCTCTTGAAGAGTAGAAAGAATCTGTCTCGAAAGGACAGCATTAAAATTTCAAAGTACTCCATACCATTACAGTTAGGTTGTGATTCCATATAAGATACTGGATGACTAAGTCATTTTGGGAAGCCCTTTTTACTCAGTCAACTCCTGTAGCTAAAATAATTTGACTTATCAAGTATTTCCAAAAACCCGTTTAGCATTTTAGTCACAAAACCTTTGGCTACAAATTGGAACAGTGAACCAGCCACTCAAACTTGTCTTCTATCCCTTATTGTAAAATTTCAACCCATAGTCCCAAAAGGATAGACACTTCCAATAGTAGTCAACGAATATCAATCAATCGAATTTGACACGACACTGAAAATAACTTTAAAACATTATCAAAGAGAGTTTTTTTACATTTTATAAATTTATCCTGAATGTCTGGCATCGCTGTTTCTACCCTTGCTTAAAACAGTCAAATGTCATGGCTCCGAATGGGGTTCTAGGTCCCCCCAACAAATTTAGGTCCCCCCTAAGTTTTAAGTCCCCCCACTTTTCAGTAAGCTTCAGGTCCCAGTTGAAATCTGTGTACCACCCCCTCTCGCACGCAGATAAAAATAAAACGGTAGAATATTTAAAAACAAAACATTAAAACCAAACAAAAAAATCTTTTTAAAATTTCTTAATTAGTGTAGTTAGCCCCCAGAACTTTAGTGCAGCCCTTCAGGTCCCCCCACTTTTTTAGGCCCTCCCTGAATTTAAAAAATGAGACAGCTCCCACCCACTTTTAGGCCGATTTTAGATTTACACCCCCCCCCCCAAATAAGTGGGGGGAGGGGCTGAGCCATGAATGTTGTTACCTTAAGTGTAAAATATTAGTTAAACGTTAAAGAATAAAATTCTGGCCATTGAAAATTTAAATCAAAAAACGACCAGTCCCCAAAACAATGGAAGAAATGTCGACCTGCAGGACAACACAGAATTTGAATTTGTTGAAATCTCGCCATACTTGGTAAAGGGTGATTTTGAAAAATTGCAAAAAGTTTATGACAACATCTCAAAATCAAAACACATGCAAAATGACACATCAATCCGAGTCAAAAGTCCACTATAACAAGCATTTAATTAGAAGCTGTTTAAAGGAAAAGAAGAAAAGCAAAAACCGGATCACTACCCTTATTCTTCATCAAGTAACAACAACAATTTGCCATTTCAACTTTGAGAAAGCAGATGCAAAATATTCAATCTTACCAACCTTGTATACCACGTGTCAAAATCAAAACATTCATTAAAATCTGACATCTTCTCTCAAAGAACTTGTCCATCATATCAAATCCCAAAAATTGACAATCATTTCATAGCTCATTGACCGGTTAATTGATAACAATAATGAATTTCAAATGGACGAATTTGATCTATACATCTATACATTTAGAACCCTTCGAAAAAAAGAAACAAAAATGCATCGATTCTAAAACAAAAGTGCTTAACCACAAACTAAAATTTAACTTGACCTAACCATAACAAGAAAGAGATACAGAAGTAATAAAAAATACGATTCTGGGAGAAAATCCTTTGTAGCATAGGATCCTTTATCGAAGCTCTTATCCCCAACTCTGAAGCAGCACAACGACAATCACAACTACAGAAACAATGACAGAATTTATCCTGATTCGAGAAAGACACAACTCCTCAAAGGAACAACAATAGCCGGAAGCAAACATTCAAGTCAAAGGTTGAATTTAAAATGATACATATTCAAGTGAATACTGATAAACTTGCCTCACAATAACTTTACCAGCCTTTATTAAGACTTTCTAAATCCAGATGAAAAGAGAAAACAATACAAAGATTCATACCAAAAATTAACGGAGGGGTGGCAATTGGTTAACCGTGGCAATGGGAGTTGATGGACGTTTTCATTCATAGCGAGGCTACCATTATTGTTGTTGATTGCTCCTGTTTGGCGTTTGAGGCGGTAGCGGGTGAAAAGGTTGTCGTTCGTTCGGTCGGTATTTTTGATTGTCGAAGCCAGCTGTTGATTAAAGAGATTAATGTTACAAGGATATTGGTTCCATCGCCTACTAAAGAAACTGGCACTGTTGATGGAGTTGCAGAAGTTTGGGTAAGCCGTTGGATTCAACGCTGGTTGTTGTATGTTGACGCGTATAGCGGTAAAATGGTGGTCGTTGTTCGTCATTGTTCGTTATTCAGATGATGGGGGCTTAACGGTAGAATATATGTAGGCGAAGGAAAGAATAACAGGCAGCCGAAATATACTATTTCATAGCCGCCTCGGTGCGGTGGCGGGATGTACTTCATTCGACTTGGAATTAACCTGAGCTAAGGTTTAGCTCCAATTTATTTTCTACATTTCGTCGTATGAATGATTGGCTGTTTTAAAAACCTCTGAATGTTTCCAGCTGGCATGTAAATGAATAAGATCAGATAACTTCAAAGAAAGTAATATTCATGATCTGATTCTAGGATGGAAAATACTTCCAGTTGGCAAGTAAGAACAGATATCCTAACAGGAAAGTCGATCTGCTTTTTTTCCTTCAGAAAATTTTATCTGTTCATTTGTTTTATCCAGTTTATCTATACTTGGCTGAAATATGATATGTTCTATAATTCGACTTGTTCTGAGTATCGAATTAGTGCCTTGGAAATTGGAGGATCTCTGTTCTAAAAATCGCTAGCAAAAAAGAGCAGATATTTGTGAGTTTTTCAGAGAAATTTGTTATTAAAAGAAAGAGGAGGCGAAATAGAAACACAATATCTACGTCACAAATTCACTCTCCTTCGTTTATTTCCTCCATCGTAGAGTCAAAACAATAAAAATTTGAATAACTCTTTTTATTCGTTCTTTTTGCAATCACTTTTTTTCATCGTAGGTATTGTTATTATTTTCACCATTTTGTAATATAATTTTTACAGATAACTTATGTAAGTTTTTTTGACGTAATAAAGAAATTTTTCCCTAATTTCTCAAAAAAGACAAAAAGTTAATTTTAATAACAATTATTTCTCAAATGTACATCTTAATACCCTTCGTTTGATGTTGTCATAAAAGAACAGATACTTTCAATGAAACTCACGTTTTCATGCTCTGTTCTAGGATTGAAAATATTTTCAGCTGGCAAATAAGAACAGATGTCTTACAAAAAAGATTTTACTCTTTTTAGTCGCGCGGCTGAGGTCGAAAAACGTTTCATTTCGTGATACATATTTTAGATTCCAAAAAAAACAACGGAAACTCGCGAATTAGTATGTGTAGATTACAAAATCAAAAAGTTTCCACGATATTATCGTGCAAGTAACGAGTAATTGGCGATTTTTTGCGTTTCCAGGCAAAATTGCAAGGCCTAAAAATTCATGATTTTTGGGGGGTCTTCAAATTAAAAAAAGACCTATATCACATGATGGAGCTCTTCAAACTGAGCAAAAAAGTGTATTACACCAAAGTCCCAACTTCTCTAGATCAAAATTTATTGGCCTATTTGTGGTAAAAAACTGATGGAAAACAGGGAATTTCCCCACAATCTACATTAATTTATGCAAAATTAAACACCTTTTTGACCACAAATAGGCCCATAACTTTTGATCTAGAGAAGTTGGGACTTTGGTGTAATACACTTTTTTGCTCAGTTTGAAGAGCTCTATCATGTGATATAGGTCTTTTTTTAATTTGAAGACCCCCCAAAAATCGTGAATTTCTAGGCCTTGCAATTTTGCCTGGAAACGCAAAAAATCGCCATTTACTCGTTACTTGCACGATAATATCGTGGAAACTTTTTGATTTTGGAATCTACATATACTAATTCGAGAGTTTCCATCGAAAAAAGTGGAATCTAAGAGGTGTATCACGAAAATCATTTTCTAGCCACTTTTTTCGACCTCAGCCGCGCGACTATTTCCATCTTTTCTTTCTTTCCTCAGAAAATTACTAGCATGGAACTCTGGCGACGAAAACGGATTCGGTGAATCCAATTTTCAGATTTTTATAATAGCAATGGCTTCAGCAATGGATAGACCTAGCACATTGGGGTGAAAATATTATGTAATGACTCTACAAAAATAGTGACATAATAACTTGATATATGTTTCTTAAAAAGAGGGTCCACACAACATGCCTAAAAGTACATGCAATCATTAGGTTGATAATTCTGCGAATATCAAATGGCCTAATGACTGTGTTTGTACCTTTTAGTTTAGCGCAGAGACATTTCTATAAGCAAAATCAATGACAAGAAATATGTTAACCCCTCGAAAAAAGAAATGAATCAAAATCAATCTGCTATCAGGTTATTCTGTCTCTAAGTTTATGTAATGATTTTTGAGTCATTTTAAGTAATGCTTTCATGCGTCTAGCAAAAGGTCTACATTTATTGCTACATTTATTGGAAATAGATTAACTCAGATAATCCATACCATACACAATTGATTATCAAGATTTTAAGTGAGGCTCGATTGCCTATTGATTGATTGATTAATTATGTTGATCAGTTGATATTGATTATTGATCCATCGATATTGATTATTGATCAATTGCTCATCAAATAGCTGTAAGATGATCAATTGATCACAATTGATAGCCGATTGGCGAAAAGAACCAAGTGTATTTGATGATCAATTGATATTTAAGCGTTTAGAATAAGCCTGATTACTTGATACCTTCAATCTAAACCAAAAGTTGGACCCTAAATTGAACCAAACACTAACAAATTGACCAACCATCTCCTTTTGTCAACCAATATCAAAATCAATACAATATCAAAATCAATACAAGTCTGTCTTAATCCATCCTCTTTAAAACTACAACCTTCATCCGCTTGAGTCACAAATATTGAATATATCAATTGAAGATATCAATCAAGGAATTCATCAAGGAAATCTGTACACTGTCACCAACTTGAACCATATTGATTATTGGAATCAATTAATATCAAATTAATCAATTGGACAAAGTTATCCATTATTACGACTTTTGAGAATTCTAACTGTCAGAAAAAATCACTTTTTTTGGAAAAAATCTGGAAAAATGCAACTTTTGTATTCTTCCCTTTTTTGACAAAAGTTCTAGAAATAAAAATAAAGGGATAATGATAATTGAATACTATCCACTGATGATTATCAAACCAATCAAAACCCAAAAAAATTTGGTCGCACGATTGAAATTAAATTGTCAAACACAATAGAATCTCAACGGAACGCCAAAATTCTTGGTAATATTCAATTGGTTCAATTCTCGTTTGGCTGTATTGGATTGTCATTTGACTGCGTTCAATTGCTCTGTGCTCTAAAAGAGGTTAAAAGAGTTCCCATCATAAGACAAGAAAGAAAGATTGTTTGACGCCCTTTAATCAGTCTAAGCTTAAACTCCTACTTCAGGAATAGAAACCAGGCTACTGTAGTCTTACCTCTTTTCCCTTTACAACAATATAATGCTGACAAGTTGACACAGCACATTGACAAAAAATCCTTGTGAGAAAAGTTTATATCAAAATCTGCAAAAAAAACGAAAGTGGTCTCTTCTACTGTTTGCTTCCTGGCGCTAGCTCCTTTGCAGCTGTTTATCTAATTTCTGTAATTATGGGCGAGCACTCCAGTGCTAAGATGTTTGCTTCAAATCGAAAATGAAACCACTCAAAACGAAAGTAAAATCTTTATATACGAGTTTTTAAGTCTATACTGCCTTTTTAGTCCCGGTAAAGGTCCGAAGTTCAAAAGTTGGGCGGTACCCCCCCCTGTTAGCTTTCAACTAGGGTATAGTTTCTTTTCTAATTCCAATGTTAGTGATAAATGTCTTGTCTAAAATACCGAGATCTCGAGATATACCCCCAGGAGTGAACGCTTGAGACGAATGTTTGGGAAATCAAAAAGACAACTTTTGTAAGGATGTTGAGTTTTGTTTATATGGCACTTTGTGACGGACTGCTGATTCTCATTCAAAAGCAATCAAATATAAATCGAATGAAATTCTGTTAGAGGAAGACGAACATCTCTGAATAAATAATATCTACGATACACCAGGCGTAGTTAATCAATATAATCGATAATCTTGAGTAATCCATAAATAATCGATAAGTAGTCGATGGATTATTTATATCGATTAACCGATAGAATCCAGTGCTGCAAATAACGGTCGGTGACCGGTAATTACCGGCCATTTTGTAAGTTTCTACCGGTCATTCTGAGGCTCAGTTTTTCATTTTGTCCGGTTAAAATTTGAAGATTAGAGGCTTAGATAAATACTTAATAGCGCTTCTAATTAAAAGAGGAACAGTTTTCAAACTAAAATAGGTGTTTAACCAATCTAAGTCATCACATACTACAAAATTTTCCAAGATGATTCCACCAGACCCCCTGCTCGTTACACTCAAAAAATTACCGGCCAACTGAAATTTCCTTATTTGCAGCACTGGAATCGATAGGTAATCAGACCTTCAAAAAATCTTGAGTATCGATCAGCGATCAATTATTTCCAAGCTATTGATTACTTATCGATCAAATATCGACTACATACAACCTATCGATTACTTATCAATCATGTATTGATTGTTAACAATCATCGATTACTTATCGTTCATGCATTGATTACTTATCAATCATGTATTGATTGTTAACAATCATCGATTACTTATCGTTCAGGCATTGATTACTTATCAATCATTTACTTATCTTCGATCACGTATCGTTACCGATTATATATCGATCGTGACCGACTATTGACCACATTACCGGCCCTTTTCACGCCAGCCCTTATTCCACCAACGAGCCCAAAAATAACGCTAATAATAGGTCTGGCGTAAAAAGGGCCAAGACTCAGGCTTCGGCATGAGAAAAAAGAAGGTGTGTGATCATCGCACGCCTACATAGTAATTTTTAGTAATTTAGGCGTGCGAATCATGGCACGCCTCATTTTTTTAGACGTGCGATCGCGTGCGATCGTTTTTTTTCTTTTATTTTATAAACATCATTAACAATGATGAGGCACAAACTTTTGAACAATTCCTAAGAATGATCTTTCTTTTATCTACATAAAAACTAGACAACAGGAAAGAAGAAAGTGTATATTCAATCTTCATATTTGAAAAACAAAAACAGAAACCAAAAGAGCACTGAATAATCAAGAAGGAGAATACTTTACTTTAGGAAAACAAATGAGAAGAAGAATCATGCAGCAAAAGTAACTTTTAAGAAGAGCTAGTTTATTGTCATAAACCAACGACCTCATAAACATAGCATGGGAGAGGGAAGGAAAAAGATTTGAGAGAGGAAAAATCATACAGCAAAAGTGATTTTTTTAAAAAGGTTTTAGAGAGACGAAAAATCGTGCAGCAAAAGTTATTTTTGAGAAAGGCTTGTTAATTGAAGACCAAAGTATAGTATGAGAGAAAGAGGAGAGAGAAGATGTGTATCCATTACATTAGAGTAACTTTTTTATAAGAAATTTTGTATACATATAGCAGTTTGAAAGAGTAAAGGAAAGTTTATCTTTCATCTATTTGGTTCTTATGATTAAAGTAGAAAATGATATTTGATATTCTTTCAACAAGCAGAAAAAATATTCTAAAATAAATTTTTGCATGTGGGATTGATCGCATGCCTCGCTAGGTTTTCATGATTTATGGCGTGTGATAAATTGCACGCCTAAAAGGCTTTTAGGCGTGTGCGGAGGCGTGCGCGTGCGATCGCACGCCTAATATGCCGAAGCCTGCTAAGATAAGGTATTTAATGAAGTAAAGAAAATTTCTGGAATTCGCCAAATCTCATACCGATCGTATTACTTTGAATAAACGCCCGCTTTCGAATTAATAATGCTCCTCCAAAAAAGCAAACCATTCACTAACGCCCCTTCTCTGAATAAAGCGGTAACTTTGTTTGTTTTTTTTAACTTTTTTTTGTTCAGCCTTTCAGAGGGTTTGAGAATGCTTCAGCCGAAATTTACCCTATGCTTATAAAAAAAATGAGTTTAGTAGCTTTTCTAGGCCCTATGCTACCAGGGGATTGGATTCAATTCAAAAGTACATCCCAATCGAGATCAGCAAAAAATGTTTTAATTTCGCGAAAATGGCTAAAAATTCGAGAAATCGAGAAATTTTATCTCGCGAAGGCGAAAGTTAATCCAATTAAAGTACCACTCCCTAAAATCTGATAAATAATCGATCACGAATCGATAGTTCAGTCTGTGAAATCCTCTCAATTGCACGCTTATGTTCCGAAGGCGTAAGCGCGCAATTGCATGGTTATAATTTACGCCTGCTCCCGCCCCGGTTGAAATTGCTTAGGGATTTCAAGGGGTTCAGAATTCTCTAATTCGGGCAAAGGCATGGTTTAACGGGCAATCCATTTTTACGGAATCTTCTTCTACGATAAATTTTGAGTAAAACTGCCCTAGGCTTTTAAAATTCAACAGAGCTTTCGGAAGGAATTGCGTATCAGAATAATAAAGGGTGCAAGTGGGTGCAATTGCACGCTTACCGCTTACCGCCCGTTTCAGAACAATTTCGATAAGCGTGTAAAAAATTCTGCAATTTTGATAACCGTGCAATTGCGCGCTTACGGCCCCGGAACATAAGCGTGCAATTGAGAGGATTTCCAAGACTGTAGTTGATCGATTAACTATTTGATCGATGATTAATCAATTTTTGATTGATATGTAATCGATCAAAAGCAGTTAGGGAAACCATCCAGGATCCTGCCATTCTATAAACCAGCAAAAACTAAATGACCCTTGTAAACTTAAGTTTCTTACCATTTCCCATCGAAAACAACCAAAAACATTGCTACTTCCCAAAGCCGGAGACCAAAACAAATCATCTTCCAAGATTATGGCGCCCTTTTGGATCTATTGTTAAGATCATCTAAAATGGTGGAAAGACTTGCGGAAAGACAGAGGCGCCCGCTGCTTCAATGGGTGGTAACGTCAAAACGCCCAATATGATCTTCCAACAGAAGGCGAGTTAGTTGCCGCGCGAGTTACGTCACGCACTCCACCTCAGCGCACAAAGAACGGTGTTTCAGTGAATATCATATCAATAATTATAAGAATATCTTATGTGCTTAACTTCAGTAAACCTCGAGTGCTTCAATGAAGATGAGGAAGGTAAGAAGATAAAAAATGCGCTGGATAATTTTCATTATAATAGTTTGGTCAATCATTGCTGAAAGTTTGAAAAAGTTTTTCAGACGCGAAAAAAAATTTCAGCCAATTAAAAGCACAGTGTGCTTATACTTACTTTGTTTGCTACATCGTCTAGGCTAAAAAAAGTGAGAAAAGACACGAACGCCTTATTTTAATGAGTGTTGTTATGATTTTTTTGATTGCGGCCGCGTACAGGAACTCGCCAAATGTTCCTAACTGAAAAGCTGTGAGCGATAGCCGATCAATTTTTAATCTATACTTAATTTAATCGAAGTATAATCGATCTATAATCGATAAACAATCGATGACAAAATTGATCGATAAATAATCGAGCTTTGAAAAAATCTTGAGTATCGATTACCTATCGATTCTATCATTCAATCGATATCTAATCCATCGATTACTTATCGATTATTTATCGATTACTCAAGATTATCGATTATATATCGATTAACTACGCCTGGGATACAGCATGGATTACCATAAATTGTTTAATGCTGACAAGGCTACCTTATAGACCTTTTCGCCTTTGCGTCCGCCATGTTGAATTGTATGCAAAAATACAGGAACGAAAATGCCGTGGTTGGATTTAGTTGGAATGTATGCAAAACATATGCAAGTTTACACAAAGATTAAAAAGACAACAAAGCATCTTATAAATAAATATTATAATCATTAGAACAATAAAAGATGGAATTTCTTAATCCAAAAGGAAATATTTACAGAACAACAAAAGCCTTTTAGGAATTTGTTCTTAAAGACATTGCATATTCTGTTTTCATACCATTAAGAAATTCCACGAAGACGGAGTACACACATCAAACTTTCAAAACACGCAAACTGAAAGCAGTAATTATGACGTCACACTTTATCAATGTTTTGATTTGATCATTTGGCGGCTCTATTCCCAGGAGAATAATTTGCCGTCAGCCGAATAAGGATTGTTTTTTACCTTCGCGGGTGATTTTTCAGTTTGAGATTCTGTCTAATGTTATGGTCTTTTGAAGTGCTTGTTCTAAGAGATGAGTGAATATAATTGTTTTTAGTTTTCAAGAGAAGCAAATTTAATCTTTCTTCTACAAGATTACACTTTAATATAATGCCAATTATGCATGTAAGTTTTTATTTAATACTTTCTTTTTGCATATGTTTTGCATACTTTCTAAGGGAATTTCACCACGGCAATTCGGCAACCATAATTTTTGCATACAATTCAATATGGCGGACGCAAAGGCGAAAAGGTCTATTTCAGCCATAACAACTAAGGTCAAATCACCAGTGTGCAAACAACCCTGATGCACGAACGAGTTGGGAGACTATTATGGTGGCTACCGTGAAGTCGGGTAACTTGCATCAGTGGAGGCAAACAACATGCATAAGCCCTTATCAAATGAATGACCTGTCTGGTCATTAAAATACAAACTTAAATAAAAACAAAAATGATAGAGTAGAGCTGCGAGCGGAGCTGCATATTTCATTTGTTTTGAAATTTTGCTGCTTTGATTGGTCAGTCATTTGATGGCTATGCATGTTTGCCTCCACTGATGCAAGTTACCCGACTTCACGGTACTTTTTTGAGGAATGGCATCTTTTTTAATAGTGCAATCATTATAAAACTAGAACCAAATATTAAATTGTAAAGAGTCTAGAGATATGGATCCCAATCCCTAAATTTAGAAGCGATTCTCAAAGAAACACATCATATGGAAAACAATACTACATACCAGCGCTGGTACCAGCAACGAAACACTGAACACCACCAGAAAAACACCACACTGGCAAAAAAACGATGTGACTTGCAATATTTCAATTTTGTAGGGTTGGCGCTTCGTAATGAAGCGCTGAAATATTTCAAAAAAATAAAAAAATGACGCAACTCGTACAAGGCCGCGCGGGAGCGCTCTAGCCGAGCGAACCCATTAAATGGTTATCCTCCTTGCATCCGATCCGATACCCTGAGTATCAGAGGTTCAGTTTTCAAAGAACATATCAACCTCTGACGACCAAGTATAAATTTTATCGCGCATGTCTTAATCTAATCACTGTAGAAAGAATCAAAGATGAAGAACAAATACCGAATTTCGCCTGACTGCATCGCAACGAGAGGTCTGCCCTCGCTTTAGTGAATTGCAAGAACAAACGGCGTTTTTTCAGGTAGTTGAAACCCGGGCTTTAGGAGTTAGCGAATCAAAGGGGAGCCTGGGTTGAGAACGATGCATTAGCGTCGGATGTTGAGAGGGGAGTTGCATTTTAAGCCTTTTTTAACAATACAGAGATTTGTTTATAGACTAAGCCCCTCTCTTTTACATATCAAAGTACTCTTATATTCTTAATTTGTTTCTTCCCGTTCTTCCAGGCTTTTTATTCTTTTATTGGAATTTTGTTGTATATGTTTTGGATTCCTCTATAGATAAGAGGAAAAAAAAGAAAGACACAGTAACACAACCAAAGAAAGGAAATCCAAGTTCGCGTTCAAAAGAAATTGGCCAAAGAGAATGCAAATTGAAGTTTATAGTATAACAGATACACAGATACTCAAATTTCCGGGGAAAATACATTGAAAGTAATAAGAAATGGCGTCAAAATGGTCTTGAGGTCTATAGGCATGTAAAAAACTTTGTTGTACCGACTACATAACTTCCTCAGTTCATCTCTTCACTGGAGTAAAGGTATCCCAGAGGAAATGAGAAAGAAGTATACTTTGGCGGTGCTACACGTACTCAAGTCTTATTCCACGTGGCTTTAAAAGAAAGAAAAATAGAATCGCTGACCTCCACACAAGAAGTAGTTTATGTTTTTCTCAAATGACAAGGAAGGCGGATGTATGGTGTGTGTGATGTGAGCAAGAAGTCAGTGTTTGTTTTTGGGATTACATACAAGTATGACCTCTTTGCTTCAGACCACTGTGAAATAATATTGTATGAATTGTTATAAATTGTAAAAGATCACAACCTTTACCAAGGCCTATTACCTATTACCTATTTACCATCGGCATATTGATGAGTTTTAGCCCTGGTCTCGTCTCTTGAAAAATTCACGCCTCTTATCATTACCATCAAGAAGAAAACAACATCGCTTATCATGTCGTAATTTATTGATTATTTATTGGTTAAATAAGCCTTTACAGCTCAGGAAGCCTTTTTTTATAGAAATTCTCGATTTTTGCATAATGACCTTATCAATAAAATATCTTGTCGACTTTTACCGTATGAATGATTAGAAACTGTGTGCAGAATTTCATTCCAAAGGACCAATTAGATCATAACGAATTAAGGGGTGAAACAGGAAAGGGTTCGATGGATTGTGTAAATTTTGACGGCGGGACTTAATTTGGTAGATGCGAAGTTTTATATAGCAAAACGGATGGTACTTTCACCTAAATATACTGACATCACGGAAATCTTCTAGGTCAAAAGACTACGAAAGTTGAAATATCTGGTGGCTCTTCTATTTGTTGGACATAGCCTAAAACCACCGAATTTAGCAAATTTATTCCCCGCCAAAACATGTTACAACTTATCAAAATAGTGCTACAAATGAATTTACAAGTTATCATGTTCATCCAGTAATGGTTGATATATTCTTGGTTGACACCACAAACTTCAGGTCGAAACTTTCGACGTGTTGCAAGGATGATTGTGATCACTAGCAAAAATAACGAGATTGTAGGTGATGTGATCACACTGGTATCGTAAGCCCATGCCACCAAGAAAAACATTACAATAACCATAATACGTTGAGTTGTGCTTCTGAAGCCATCCGAAAAGCTAGCACCATCTGCAGGAACCATTTTAAAAAGAAAGTTTCTGGCTAAAACAGATATAGTTAATCCCGTACAAGTGTTGATAAGGATACATAGAGCTAGATGTCCTTCTTGTCAGTAGCGGCCTGGCTTAAATTTCTTGGTGGTGCAAACTATGAAATTGGCGCCCCTGGTATTTTTGTCCTTATTTGCGCCCTCCATCATTAAGTGAAAATATTAAACTATCTTAACTTTTTCTCCTTATCAGTACACAAAATTCCAAACATTAAACATGACTACTTTCTCTTGGACTGGAGACAATTGGATTATCTTTGTAACGCGAGATGTTCTAACTTTACTCTCTTACAGATCAATAGCTGTAAGAGGCCCCAAAAATTGAGAAGTTGGGAGGAAGGTTTCTTTATATTTTTGGCGCGGCAGGCAAAAAATTTTGATGTAAGAAAGGTCAAACAGCCTAAAAGATCTTCTAAAACTGAGAAAGTTAGTCAGTATAAGACCACAAAAACCACAGCGAAAATTAACAAGTTTTGATCATTTTGGCAATCTCTCATTTTGGGGGTAAGAGATTTAACCCTTGGTGGATACACAACACTTCTCTTACTTCTGATTCAAAATTGATAGAAGTTTTGAAAAAATTCAAGAGAAAGGATGTAAAAGGGTAAAATAGAGCGCCGCAGGCGAAAAAAATTAACATTGTACTCATAAAAGGCGCTATAAACGTGCCGAAGGGTGCCAAATTGCCCAATTAAACAAAATTTTGGCGCCCCCTTGAAAAGCTCTTTTGGCGCCCCTCTCAGATCTTTCTGGGTGGTGCACTGCACACCCTGCACCCCCTGCCAGGCCGCCACTGCTTCTTGTTAATAAATACAGTGCCGTAGCAACTGGGGGGGGGGGGTAATTTTTTCAAAAATGGTTATTTTGCAAAATGCTAAGTTTTTCTTTTTTAATTTGTCATAATTGTCTTTATTTATGTGCATGTTTTGAGTGTATTTTTAAGCCATCTAGAGCTCAAATTTTCCAAATCCCCCCCCCTCGGGCCAAACCATGGTTGGCCCTCGCGGTGTCAATAAACTTCAGCCCCCCCCCCCCCAATATGAAAATGCTTCCTAAGTGCATTGGTGAACGATGAACTAAGAATCAACAACATCAAATCAAGGTCCTTTAAAATATTTTTCATATCAAAAATACTCTTTGGTCCCTTGAAGAGTCGTGAAGAATTCACCTGGAACATAAAGGAAAATGAAAAGACGTCAATAATTTCTGCTCTTCAAATCCACTCAAGCAGCCCGAGCCTCAATCGAGATAAACTTATTCCTTTGCCTCTTGGCTCTTGTAAATTGAGTTAGAAAGTATGAGCTTGAAATCGAAGCTTCTTCTTCCCATTTGGTAGATTCGCTAGAGATGGATATTGGATACCTTATCGGCCCTTTTTACGCCGGCTCTATTACGCACAGCCTGATTTTGGGCTTACGTCAATTAGGGCCTTAAACGCCAAAATTTGTTAGAATGGCTATTTATGCTTCAATTTACATTAAAATATCTTTTTTCAGTAGTAAACTGTTGATAATTCAATTGAAAATCACTGATTTTTGCGAAGTTTTAGATATGGAGTAAAACAATGCATGATTTTTTATCTTCGAATCATACCCAAAATCCTTTAACTAGAGAAAAATGGTCAAAAATTAACGCCACTTTTAAGTAAAATTTGCAAAATTTTGGCCCTTTTAACGCCGGCCCTTATTACGCCAAGAGCCTAAAAATAACGCCGATAAGGGCCGGCGTAAAAAGGGCCGATAAGGTATTCAAAGCGGATATTCAAAATGGATATTCAAAAACGTCAATATAAAGTTTTTGACAAGAGATTGACTTCAAATAAAAAACGGTTGACAGTTGTCATCATAAGGATAAAAGTTATTCTGAAAAAAAACTCCAAAAAAGGCGCGGTTAACATGTGACAGAGGACATGTCTCAAGATGGATATTCAACTTATTTTTAAGAGTGTCCTTCATAGCACTCAAATCTTCAAATAATGGATTGGATATAATCGTTATATCTGCGGCATCAGGGGGAGAATCTGACAATATTGAACTTTTCAATTGTAAAAATTCTTAAAAAATACGATAGATATACAATATCAAATAAAAATGTCAAACTTTTTTATAATTTTCTTTGAAAACTCTAAAACAACAAAAAAGGAAACCTTAAAATATTACATGTTTTTTTTATTAGAACTCAGTTTATAAGAACATATAGGCTGAAAATTCAAGCAGTTTTAACCGAACTTAGGGATGGATTTAAAATATTGGGCTCTTCCAGAAAATGTCCGTGCATAGGGGGTGGATGATATATTGTCCGGGGAGTAGCGAAAAATCATCCAGATTTGCCTTGTCCGGGGGTTATATTTGCTCGGTCCAGGGGTAATTTGGGTTGTGCGGGGGGTCAACTGATGCTTGTCCGGGGGTAAAACCCGCTGTCCGGGCGTAAATCAAAATTGTTATATCCTCAACCTCATATTCCTCCAAATGGGATTCAAATTTTTTCTGGAAAAGCCCATTGTTATTTAAATATTATCCAAATTTTTTCAATTTTAAGTGCTCTTTATTTCGCATGATATTGTCGATTAAGAGTAGTCTGTAGTACATTTTAAGCTGAAAGTTGCTAAAAAAATAAGCACATCCAGGCATTTTAGGTATTCTGATAAAAAAAAACGTGTGATATTACTGTATTGCCATCGAAATTTTAAAACTTTATAAAGGTTAAGTACGTGAATTATTTTACTGAACTCGGGTGAAAGTAGATCTATTTGTCAACACAGACGTTCAACAAGATTTAAATTGTATTGATATTGCTTTTACGGAACAACCGTTTTAATTTCAAGCACCCGAAAAGCATTAACATATCACATAGCATAAGCATGCAGTGAAATTTGAGCGTGAATGAATTCACTGATAGCATAAGAATACTGGAGCTAGACTAGACTCCCTACAAAACAACATTGTATTCTCCCCTTATTTCTTATATGATTAAGTCACCAGCCAAATGACCAGGGCGGCTTTACGATGCTTTTCAACTCGAGTAAAGCCTATGTCGAAGACAAAACAATTTATACACCTCCAATGGGGAGAGAGCGTTGGTCAATATGGTAAAACTGAGTTTATAAAACTGGAAAATGTTGGAAATAAATAGAACTTTATAAAATATCGATTAAAATTTCTAGGTATCATGTCGTAGATGACCAAAGAAAACAAAAAAGTAGAACACGAAACTCAAAGAAGAAACATTCTCAGAGAACTCAAAACCTTCAAAAAAATCACTTTAAATTAACTTAAGAAAACACGAGATATTCAAGGTATTGTTTAACTCGATAGCGTTTTAAAATGTCGTAATTAACATAACGAAGCAAATAAAATATCAAAAAATCATGAATGATGGACACAAAGAAATAATCAAAGAACACTATACACCAAGTTAAGATTCATAAAGAGGAATGCAAAATTTATCTTTGAAAGGTGAAACATATTGAATACCAGCATCTCTGAAAACACCGCGAGGTATGCCCAAATCTGCCAGATACAAACGGCCCGGAGTTGGTGATTTTATTAACGGTAAACCTAACGAGATGGCCCATTTGATATTTGGAAGATCTACTTTAGAGTTTGGTATGCAAGGATCGATAGACATTACCGGTGCTTTGTTTTGGTTCGCCCATGACACGGCGTAGGGAAGCCACGGTGTAGGTTGATGGTTCTCGTGTCCCACCATTGCATCGATGATCATATCGACTGGTTGCGAGGGAAGTTCCCTGGTCGATTTGATGATCTTTCCGCCAGCTGATTGGAAAAGATTGATTTGAGGTTGCAACTCTGGTGAGGAGTTAGGGAAATAGAGGACCACTTTGCAACGATGATTTGCTAAGTGACGTGCAGTACAAATGGCTTGTAGACCCTGCGTGTGGCATCCAGCTAACACGACAATTTCGGGTCTCTGGTGACTGTTCTTGGGATTCAAACGCAAAGCACCACCGACCAGTTGAATAGCCATTTGTGACACACAGATACCGGAGGTTTCAACTAACTGGTGAATGGAAAGTCCTGCTTTTTCAGCAGCTGCGTACAGTTTCATTTTCAGCGATAACGTAATAGCAGGGATGATGAAACCATCTTCCGTTGCAAATTCTTTACCAGCGTGTTCTAACGGAACTTGAATCTGGCGTAACGAAACCGGTTCACTTTCTAAAATGTTGTCTTGACTTCTCATTTTCGGATCATAGAGAGGCGCGGGGTTCGGAATACTGTCCGTTTCTTGCAACATTTTTTCGTACACTGCTTGCTTATCGAAACGCGCATTGTTCTGTTGGAAATCGAAGTCGGGGAACATGGAAATCTCCGAAGCATCTTGACTGGTGAACGTGCCACTCTTTTTGCGTTGCTGTTGTGCTGGTTTTGTGTTGTTGTAAGAGTTGTACGTGTTGTCAGGGTCGCGGTTCGGTGGACTGGTACGTTTCTTGTTCTTTTCTGATTTCTAAACGTTAAGAAATTGGATAAATTAAATTCCTTTGTAACATGCTTTGGCAGTTGAAGTTTTGCACACAGTATGAGATTGCTTATAACTATTACTGGTCAAAATATCAAGTCGAAAACTCAGGAAATTCCTGAATTTTAAAAGGGGTAATACTCATAACACATACAGTACACACATTTTTTATTACTTTTTCTATCATCTTTCAGCGTAAGGCATTATGATGGAAATTCAGAAAAGGTCAGAAAAAGCACAGAATGCCTAAATTTTATTCTGTTTTTTTTTTTAAGACTTTTATATCTTTAACTGTTTTTAAATGAAAATCAAAGGTTTTACCGAGACCAAACTGAAATAAATGACAACTTGGTTGCTAGAGAGCGAGAGCGAGTTGAACATTAAAATATTTACAAATACAATCCAGACAGACTGCAATTAACAAGCCGAATCGAAACAGGACAAAAATGATATGAAAGCTCGTCAAGGTTTTCAAGGCTTTAAACGTCCCGTGGATAACCCTTTCAGGGTTTCAACTCCTTCAGATATTTAGTTGCACCGTAAAACTTTAGGTATTTTTAAGACAACGTATACATATACTCCCAAGTAAGGCACCCCTCAGTTAACCCCATTAATTTGCTGAATTTCAGCCTATGCCCTTCAGAAAGCTGGGCATAAGAAAGAAAGAAAGCTTACCTGTTGATCTTGAATATGCTGGTTTAGATCAGGTATTTTCAACTTTTGTCGGATGATCTTCAAATTATTGACGTGGTTCCCTGTCAAAGTGATCTGTGGAAACTTCATGTCCCGCCCATCCGCCGTCATTTGATGAGCGTGTGTAAGGGTGATCAATTGGCGTTCAGGATCAATGGATTTGACTTCACCTTCATAAGTGGAATCGTTGTCACATTGTAGAGAAACGTAGTAACCAATAAAGCCTTCTGCCGCTTCCATCGTGAGATTTTTAAACAATCTTTAATATTTTGATACTTTTACTGGAAATAGATAAATAAGACGACAGGTAATAATTACTGAAAATTTCTGTTATGATTTCACATACACTCCGGGGAACTTTATCTCTGAGCTTTCAAACGATCTTGAACGTTTGGAAGAAAGTCTCCACACTTAAAGGTTTGACAAGTGAAGTGTCAGAAGACAACTTGTCGAATCATGCTATGTATAGAACGGATTTCATGACTATAGTTAACCTGCAAAGAAGGTATAATCAGCCTAGGTACAATTTATGAAATATACACTTATAATTCATGATATTCATGACGTAATGTTTTCTACGGAAAGACCCCGGCTTTTGCCAGTAGTGGCAAATTTTATACAACCTTTGTCCAGTTAAAATTTGCCACTACTGGCTAAAAACGGGATATTTCCGTAGAAAACATTACGTCATGAATATCATGAATAAATAAAAATATAGAAATAAAAAAAACAGATAAAGAAGTAAAAATTCTTATTAAAATCTGATCGGCAGTGTGGCAGTGTGTAAATGGGGTTAATGTACTTCCAAAAAACATAAAGTCCTATTAATCATCACTAAATAACGAAGTTATAGAAATTATAGACACCCAAGTTAGTAATGAATTTAACCCAAATCATAATTGTGGACTACATACGGTCAAACTATGCTGAGAAGAAACTTCAACAGGCCCTCGAGTTGGTAAATGTTTCACTTTTAATATCGCAATAACAAAGAAATCCTAAGGAACAACTCATCTGCAATGAAACGAATTTTCGAGACTTTGAGACGAATTTCAAAAATAAACTAAATCTCTCCAATATTTCAACTGTTGGCCAAATCCAGCATCATTGTTGATTCATAGTCTTGATCGAATGTGATATGTGTTAACAAGTGTTTCCGAACATGTGGTGCTTGAGAAAAAGTCTTTCCACAAATTTGACAAGCGAAGGGTTTTTCACCTGTATGCACACGCAAGTGTCGTTGCAAACCACTCATATATTGAAACTCTTTCTGACAAACTGTACATTTGTGTGTTTTTGGTTTTTCACTTTTTATATTAGGATCTTCGTGTTTTGGATTCATCCCTGAAGAAAAGTATTGAGTTATAGTTGGTTTGTCTGTAGAAATAATTCTTCTTTCTCTAGGTGTCTCATCGTTGGGATTACAACTGCTTTTCTGCAGCGTTTCGATTGAAAAACATGTACCTGTGTCGACTGGATTAGATTCAAAATTGTTCTTGACCATCAAGATACAATCATCAGGTTGAACTAACTCTTTTTTACCACCACAGTTATGCTCTCCCAGATGATTGGCTTGTTCAAATCTTTTGTCACATCTGGGACCCTCAAATGAAGGTGTGTGGCTCCGCATATGCCGCTGAAGGGCACTTGAAAACTTAAATCTTTTTGGACAAATATTGCATGGATAAGGTTTGTCCATCTTGTCATGAGTGTTAATATGTTTGTGAAGTTCACTTGGGTAATAAAATGTCTTGTGGCACAGTTGACATTTAAAATGTTTTTCAGTAGGATTTCCAAAATGTGATTTTTCGTGTTTCTGAAGATGACTTGCTTGAGAATATTCTTTATTGCAGATCAGACATGAGAAGGGTTTTTCGCCAGTATGGCAACGGAGATGTCTTGTCAAACCACTGGGATATTCGAAAGCTTTATCACATGAAGAACATTTGTATCGTTTGATTGGTTGCTTGATAGCTGCCAACAACATAACTGATGTATCCAGAATTTTTCACTGTTTATTTATCATTCATGGTCAAGCAATTATGTGTTTGTCCCTAAAAAATAGAGAATAATAAGCATTAATAGAAGTAAATGATTTGCGAGCGACTTGAAGTTTTAGGAGAAGAAGCAAATCGTTTCATTAGGATATTAGACCTCAACACGCTTTCTCTTTTATAAGAATAGTGTACTTTGGTTGAGGGTGAGCATTATTTTTTTTCTATTGTTCTAAACAATAGGCCTATTGTCTTAAACCCGAAATCTCACCCTAATATTCTTATAGAAGTTATTCTTATAAAAGAAAAAGCGTGTATCTCACTTATTTTTCCTTATTGTCATCACAAATTAAAAGAAGAAAAATCACATATATAGGTTGTATATATTTAATTTAAAAAATGAAATGTTCAAATAAAATCAAAAATATATTTAAAAAGTTAATTATACTTAAAGGTTAAAAAAAAGAACTTTAAAACACAAATTACAATATTCTATATTCAATAAAAGTGATTAATATGAGGAAATTTTTAAAACTACTGTCACTACCACATCATATCATCATCAAAAATGAAAATAAATCAAACACTTTGGCTAGATGGTTTGGGTTCATGCTTGTCTTTCGGTCTATGCCTCTGGTGATGGCGTTGAAAATTACTGGAGTTTGTGAAGCTCTTGCCACAGACATCACAATGGAACGGTTTTTCACCAGTATGAATACGAATGTGACGCTTCAAATCGTTGGTAGCCACAAACCCACGCTCACAATGTGTGCACTTATAAGGTTTCTCGCCAGTATGAAAACGCTGATGTCTTTGCAAATTACTTGGATGTCCAAATGTTTTAGTGCAATGGTCACATTTGTATGGTTTTTCACCGGTATGAGTTCTAGTGTGCGTTCTCATATGGTATATATTGTTGAATCTCTTTTCACAATATTCACACGAGTATGGCTTCTCTCCAGTGTGTATTCTGGTATGAATAAGAAGATTGCTGCCATTACTGAATCCTTTACCACAGGTATCACATTTGTGTTGTCGATCTTTACAACTATGCCTTTTGTAATTTGCTGATGTAGAAAAAGTTCCGAGGCACTTTTTGCATTCGAAACTTTTAATACCAGTATGTTGACGTACATGTTTTTGGAGTTCAGCTGATTCAGCAAAAGTAACACCACAATAATCACAGAGGTAGGGCTTCTCACCTGCATGAGTTAAAGAATGTCGCTCCATATTGACCATATCAGCAAATTTCTTATTACAAAACTTACAGTCGTATATTTTATCTGTATGGTTTAGACCATGTTTCTGTAATGCACCTAAATTTGTAAACTCTTCATCACAAACATCACAATGATGCGACTTTTCTTCAGTATTCAATTGAGGAGGGAAATCAATTTTCTGGCCCTCGTCTGTTGCTACATCATTGTAAGGACAAACATGGTCCTCAAATTCATCCCCATTAGCAAAATCCTCATCACACAGCTTGCATTTGTAACAATTTGCTCCAATATGGCTTCGACTATGTCTGATCAGAACACCAGGATCTTTGACGAATTCTCTACAATTTCCACATTGAAGTGTTTCCTGAGTAGTATCACTGATGTGTGTGCGAATATGTTTTTCAAAGTTTTCCGCTTTTGTGAACTTTTTATCACAAACTTCACACAAAAAGAGTTTCTGCAAAGATTTGTGTGTAAGGATATGCTTTTCATAGGTTTGTAAACGTAGGAATTTTTTCTCACAGACTGTGCAAACAAAACTTTGATCATCTAAATGGATTTCAAGATGACGCTCCAAGACTTCAGGAATGGAGTAGCACCTACCACAAATGCCACAACGAAATGGCTTTTTACCAGTTGTTGAATGTTCTGACATATGCATTTTTAGCTCAGTACATTCATCAAAATCTTTAGAGCAAAGGTTACACATGTACGGTTTCTTGGGTGCGGTCTTATGAGTTTCAGAATGTTGAATTAAGAGTTGGTGCTCTGGAAAATATATCAAACATTGTACACACTGGAATAAAATTCCTTCCGTCATGTTGTCCATGATAGATGTTTCTGGTGTTTGATTTATCAATTCCATCTCATGACCTGTGTTTTCCGGGTGTGATCGTGCACCTAGTATATAAAAAATCATTGTCATCAATAAATATATAATATCTTTCTGTCCCAGAAAGTGCTGGAATTTTTTTTTCATGCAAGGAATAAGTGAAGAACATGAATTTGAAAAATAGAAGACTGAGAAGATTATATTAATAATTTCAATAAATTTCATTTGATTTTGCCATTAGGCTTTTTCATAAATTACGTCACGGACATCACTTGCCTCGTATTCAAACAATTACCATGGTGATTTTGTCTCTTGAGACATTAAATGATTTTTTTATGATTAGAAAGTAGAACTAATAAAATCCAATGGAAGTTTATCTCCATGGTAATAATTTCGAAACGAGGCAAATGTTGTTCGTGACGTAATTTATGAAAAGGTCTATTATGGAAACATTTTAAGCAAAATAACCGAATACTTGATCTATATTAAGTTGAGACTCGTTCTGTTTATTTTATAACAGGTCATTAGACTTTATCTTAATATCTAGTACAGACCTACCCAACCTAAAATTAATACAATTACCAAGGCTTCTCTTTTCTTCATTATTTTTCACGATGATAATATTTTCTCTTTGTGGTGGTGTCTTGTCTTCCTCCTGTAACACCATTTTTGGAGGCTCATTGATGATCTTATCTTCTGAAACAACCTCTGCATTAGCACGACCAAATACTGTTGATTTACCTTTTGAGCTTTTGATTGTTATTGATTTTGCTGTGTTTAATGGCTCCTTGTTGGATTCCGTAAGGAAAGGAAGAATTTCGGGAGGAAATACATAAGGAAGTGAGGAACTTTTCACAATCTGTTCTTTCGGAATTTCAACATTTTTTAGCAGCCAGATAAGAAAGTCAGTACTATTTTCAATATCTGATTCAGCTTTACATTTGCCAAATAATTGCAAAGTCTCGTCAGCTTTAGAGCTTTTGCCTAAGTAGAGTCGTGTAGGTTGTTTTTTTGTTTTCTGTAAGTGGTCTGTTGGTTCACTTGATATGACACTTGATCCAGAAAATACAAAAGATGGTGGATTGTCCAAAGTTGCTTTGGCATTTCCAATGTTTTCAAGCAATAAGGTAAGAAAATCCAAATTGGATTCAACCCCTAATTCAGCTTTACATTTGACAAAGAGTTCCAATGCCTGCTCAGCCTTGACGTGGTTGCCTAAAAATAGGCGTGTAGGCTGTTTTTTTGAAGACATTGGCCAGATGGTTCATAACTATAAGATGCAAAAGAATAAAAGTTGACATGTTTTAAAAAATATCATTACAAACATATATACAGATCAGCCATATAATGTTCAACTGTTGAAGATTTTACTTCATCAAGTAGGAATTCTCATAAAGTAAACACCCTTCTTTAAGGTGGATACAACTTTTCAAGAAAAGCTTTATAGGGGGATAGGACTTTTTCCAAATAAAATGGGGGTTTAACTTTTCACTTGTGAACACAACATGGAAATACAGACTCATTTTATCTGTAGTTAAGGTAGCCATCATTATGATTGATTGTTTTAAATCCATGAAATGTCAGCTGTACAATTTGTTTGTGAAAAAATATATGTTTGTAGAGCAATGCGAAATTCTTTTAAGGTTAAATCTTTAAAATATGATACATTTTTAATGTGTTGATTCGCCCCTATTCTCTTTTGATCCTTATTGGAAGCTCGAACTACCCCATTTTAATTTATATTCAGGAAAAGTTCCATCCCCTATAAAAAAGCCTTACTTTGAAAACTTGGACCCTGTCTTTCAGAAGGGGATTCACACTATAAGTCATAACTGACAACTCTCCAAGATTAGATGGGATATTCCATTTTTGCTAGAAAATCGAAGATAGAATTGATACCTTAAAGGTTTTATTTTTAAATAAGAGTGATACCGTTTGCTTACTCATCAATTTTAATTCACAAGCTTCATCACATTGAATTGACATGGATGTGGTGCAAGATTGGTCAGAAAGAGGAAAAAAAAACATTTTTTTGCTTATAATATCAGCACAATATAGCAATAGCAAGACACTGTCCTGATATGAAATATGTGTCTGATATGAGACGGGAACACTTATGTAAAAATAATAAGTATAAGGAAAGAAATTTTTAGCGGAAAGAAAATTTGACGAATTTGGCAGATTTTTCGCCAAATTAAGTTCCTGCTAAAATTAATTTTTTTCCTTCTACAACCAAATTAAATTCTGTCAAATTTGAATTATTTTACTCATAACATACCCTTAATTCCTGCTGTTTCAGTTTCAAATTTTTGCGAATTTTTCCTTCCTTCTCGAAAATTTTCAAACTCTCATATCTCGGTAAATTCGGGAAATTTAATCCTTGCGAAAATTAAGTTTTTTGCGCTAAAAATTCTTCCAGCTAAGAAACTCTTTTAAATGAATTACTAGAATGTCTCTATAACTCGAATAAATTTTCATTCCTTGTAGCCGTTCGAGTTATGGAGACTCTACTGTACACACAAAATCTCGTAATCAAACTAACGAAAAATATGTAAATCTGAAAAAATCGCAAATTCGCGAAATTAAATCCTCGCAAAAGTTTACAGTCGAAGTTAGGTTGCGAAAATAAGTCCCACTAAAATTAAATTATTTCCCGTGGGAAGTTGTCTCGCGAAAATTAGTTGCCGCGAAAATTAATTCACTTAAGGTAGATGGGGGCTTGGTTATTATTAGTTAGGTTAGGGTTCAAGCTTGAGAGTCACAATATAGGGCAGAGGGTGTTCTAAGGGCACTCGTGCCTTGAGACTTACTTGTAGGGTTGGGAGCTTTTTGTCTGAAAATTACATGCTATAAGTATTTTGGAGTAACAGATCTGTCATGTCTCTGTGACACAAGCAGTTAGGAGTTGAGTTTGTAGGCCAAGGTTGCTTGCATTTGGTGGTGGTGGTGGTACCAAATCATTGGTACGGACAAATTTTAGAAAAATTCATAAAATAAAGTTAGAAACACTTGAGAAAATCAGAATAGAAGATAGGAAAGTAGAAAATAGGGGGAAAATAAGAGACCATGCATCCTGGACGATGATATCGTTTACTAACCTCTGTAATTTAGTCAAATATCAACATTCCTCATCTAATTTCAACACCTTTTCAAGCCATATTTCAAAATTTCTCTTTAATTAGCTAGTTCAAAACTTCAAAAGACAAACCACTATATAATTTAAAGGGACATAAAAGCAGTAAAATGTTTAAACATTGCGTGAACCACGTGTCATTAAAGAGAACAATTAAAATCAAGTGTCCAAAACAAACTTTTAAAACGATTGAACAATCAAAATTAGCCATATTTGATTTTTTATTTTGACTTGTGACATTTATTTTGATTTTGTATCCGCTGCATACAGTTTTTTTACAAATTTTGCCTTAAATTTGATTCAATTCAATTCAAAAATACATATACCCAAAAGAAGGAAAACCAAGTTTAGAAACCTTACAGATGGTGCATCCTAATAAGAAATTGAAAATATTTTTTTGTCTTTCCATCCGCCATATTGAATTGTGTGCAAAAATTATGATGGCCAAATTGCTGTGATGAGATTTCACTGAAAATATATATATGCAAAACCTATACAAAAAGAAAGTATTCATACGAAACTTACATATATACATAAGGGATTGGTCAGAAAGTATCTATTAGGGGGTGGAGGATTCTAGGAGGGTTCTATATTAGGAGGGGGTGCCAAAAATATATTGACTGGTTAGGAGGGCTTGAAATTTTTTTGAGGATAAGGGGGTGCAAATTCTTTTTGGAACTTTTGAAAATATCCTCCATCCCACTCTAGTAGATATTGTAAGTTGGTCTAATGTCGACATCCCTCTTCTAATTTCGTCACCCTTCTTTAGAGATAGGAATAATAGGAAAGTCAGAATCGCTGATTGAAACTACTTTTCTTTGCTTAGCAATCAATTGAGTCCATCAGAGATTCCGACCTTCATATTATTCCTATCTCTAAAGAAGGATGTTAAAATTAGAAGAGGGATAACAACATTCAACATTAGACCAACTTACTGTGTACTCTCTGACCATTCCCTATATTTAGTGCTGCAAAAATAGCGAATGGTGACCGAATTACCTGCCATTTCCTAGTTTTCACCAGTCATTCTGAAGCTAACTTTTCACTTTTTCTGGTTAAAATTTGAATTGTCAATCTACAAGCCTGGATATCCAAGCTCAAAATTTTAGAAAAAACAAAATTTACCTCAACATACAAAGTTCTAAAATTATAGAGCTTGGTCTCCCTAGAGAATGAAAGTGCAAACCCATGTTTCCAAAACTTTCCTAGTCAACCCAGGGCAGCAAAACAGAACTTAATAAAAGCAGCCTTACAAGATCTAAAACCATTTAAAACATCCAAAGATTACACTAGAATCCATGAAAAAGTTTGCATGCATTATCATGACTAACCATCAGACCATGTTTTCTTGGAAAATGAACTTGCCTATGTTTTCTTCTTTTTTCATGTTTTCTTCTTTTTTCATGTTTTCATGTAACAGAAAGCTCTATCTTCACTAGCAGGTGGAGGACTATCCTATTTTTGCTTCAGATTTGCTCTGCTCCGTGTAGATTGGTCCTTTACGGCTTTAGCGAAGTGAGCGCAAGCAAGTGGACTGCATTCTTATATGGAGAATGCAAATCACTCTAGGGAGACCAGGCTCATAGTGTGCACCCCCCCCCCCAGAATAGTGGGGGGGGGGGGGTTTTGCTGATTTGGGTCGAAAATTTTCAGGTGGGATTTGGGGTTTTCCAGATTTTAGGTGGGAGAAACAAGTTAAGGTGGGAGTTAATTTCTTTAGGTGGGACTTTGGGTGTTTTGGAAAAAGTTAAAGTAAAATTTCTTATTTTCAGATTTTACGATTTTGTGATATAATTTTTTTATATATTTCATAAATGTATATAATAGGCATATTAATATATTTTGGATTTAACACAGGTTAAAATGCGGTTTAACTTTTATTTGATAAGCGCTATATACAGTATTCGAATGGCTGGGTGGCCGCCCTCCGCCAACTGAGTCTACTTTTCTAATAGCCATGTGACGTCATGTTCAAAATGGCCATCAAATCTCCCAGTTCAAGTCGACGCTCTAACTGAAAGCTGACAGGATGAAATATTTTACCTCCCTCCCTCCCTGCAGTTATGGTTGTAGGCGATCCTCACTTATTTATACTAATATTGTAGTTATCGGGACAAATTTTCCCCAAAACTTCTTATTCGAGGATTAGCCATAATTTCATGCCAAACTTATATCTAACGACTCACACTTACTTCTAAGCCGTCTGACTACTTGATTGGTTTCTACCCCTAATGTAGGTCATAGGCAAATGGAAAGTTAAACATATGTAATATATTGCATCTTCATATTACGGTAAAGAAATTTTGTTTTGTTCCTCGAATTAGTATATTTTTTTTGTTTTTAGCTGGGATCTGGGAGTCTGGGCTGAAGGTGGGAATTTTAGGATAAGGTGGGACCTGAATTTTCAGATGGGACCTGGAACCCCCTTGCACACTATGCGAGGCTGTAAACCAGAACATAAAATATCAAAAATGAAAGTGAAAAAAAAAAGTGAAATAGTTTACAGCCTGGATATCCAGGCTGTTGTCAATCATGTTAATTATAGTTCTTTAGCTCCTTTTTTTAAATCAAAATAGGGTGTTTACAGTTTGGGCTATCTTACACTCAGGCTGTAACTTTAGCTAGGTCCAAGATAATTTATCCTGTTTGTAGTATGGGTGAGGAAAAGTGATATATATGGAGTAATTTGTTATTCAATAGAGCGTTGCGTTCTCCTAAATGCCTGTATGCTGCCATAATGGCTGATGGAAAGGCGAAAGGGTCTATTCCATTTTAAAATAATAGACCTTTTTGCCTTTCCATCTGCCATCTTGAATTGTATGCAAAAATACAGGAACGAAAAAGCCGTGGTTGGATTTAGTTGGAAAATATGCAAAACATAATATGTAAGTTTACACAAGATTAACAAGCAACATGCTGGATGGACCTACCTAATGATTAACATCAGATGAAAATAAGAAAAAAGTGACAATAATTGTACAAAAGTTCAGAATGGAAAAATAAAGCTTGTGTGTTGAATAATGTAAAATGGTACAGTAAAAAGGAATTTCCCCAAATACGAAAATCACTTAAACTATTCAGGCCCAAAAAACCTTTTAAGCTGTTTTTGGCCCAAATTTGCCCAAAAAAATTTTCCTTAAAAATCTGGCTCCGTCACATTTTGGGTATTGCCATTTTGCATCATTGTGCAAAAAATCAGAAAAAAATTATGAGTCAACATTGAGAAAAGCTATATTTTCTTATTTGGTTAAAGGGAATTTCCCCAAAATACGAAAATCCGTTTTTTAAGGTGAATAAGAATTTTCCGGGAAAAACCACTTCAGCTATTCTTTAGAGAATCTTGCTACTACAGAATCTTTGTACAAAAAATCAGAAAAAAGTAATGACAGGATTTTGCCAATAATAAATCCGGATCGTTAAGTAATCCATCGATCACATATCGATCCGTCATCGATCCGTCATCAAGCCGTTCTGATGATCGATCCTATCGAGCGCGGGGGTCTGGAAAGTGTCGGACTACTGACGACCTCCCATCATAATATTGATAGAAACAAAAAATCTAGAAAAACACTACTACAACAGGAGTAACAGGAGAGGAGGGCTTTCTGGATGATGAGGTAGAACCCAAGGATGGATGGTTCAAAACAGTTCAAAAAAGGTTCAAAAGGGCCTTCAAAACAAAGTGGTTCAAAATCGTTCAAAATTCATTTCAAAAATTTGAAAAAGATCAAATTACTGGTTGATAAATACATGTTTAAATAACCCAGGCATTACTTTTAAATCAGTTGTGTAAAAAAAACAATCAAGCAATCAGACTGTCACATGAGCCAGACCATAAACAAGACTGAAAAGAAAAAGACTTTCCTTTCTTTCGTTCTTTCTTCTTTTCTTCGAACCTTGGCAGTTCGAGTCTACTGTCGTTCTCTCAGTTAAGTCGGGTCAAGCTTTAACATAATAGTATATTACGGCAATAGTATCCGGGTATGTTACGGGTATAGTATCCGGAAGGCCTGCGCTATACAACACCCGGGGGAGAATGAATTTAGCGGACCTTCCACTAATTAAGTGTATCTCACGTTTGTAGCAGTGCAATGGATTTTGGAATTAGCCGTAGGTAGGATATCTATGAGGGGGGGTTCGGCTCATAATGCCGGTCCGGACTAGCTGTCGTGGGTCGGGTCGCCGACTTTCGAAGGTTGTCGTGGGTCGGGTCGCCGACTCTCGAGGGTTGTCGTGGGTCGGGGCGGCGCCCTTCGAAAGTCGTCGTCCGACCAGGAAGTCGTTGGGAGGGACATCGTGGGAGCCTCTCTTTCATTTTATTCGTCCTCAATTTAATCTAATTAATTAATCTGGTCTTTAAAATATGGGTCCACCGTCCTTCGAGAGTCGTCGTTGGTTCGCCGTCCTTCAAGAGTCGTTGTTGGTCTGCCGTCCCTCGAGAGTCGTCGTCGGTCCACCGTCCTTCGAGAGTCGTCGTTGGTCCGCCGTCCTTCGAGAGTCGTCGTTGGTCCGCCGTCTCTCGAGAGTCGTCGTCGGTCCGCCGTCTCTCGAGAGTCGTCGTCGGTCCGCCGTCTCTCGAGAGTCGTCGTTGGTCCGCCGTCTCTCGAGAGTCGTCGTTGGTCCGCCGTCCTTCGAGAGTCGCCGGTTTAAAAAGGAGGGATATGTTTAATTTTTAGAGTTTTTATTATGAGTGGGGATTCGGCTATACTTTTAAGAATAGTTCCACACTTCCCCCGCTTTTATTCCAAACCCCTGTTTATTAGGTACCCGAGAGCGAGGGGCATGCAAATCACTCGAAAAATGGTGTACGAGATTTCTGATTTACTTTTGATTTATGATTTATTTATGATTTATAAAATTGATTTGTAAAATTTGTTTTAGTGATTTTCTCCTGGCTCGAGAGTAAGAGGGGATCAACCTTGTGCCCGTGTATCCCAGACTTTATTTACGTTACTTGTGGACGCCAGAGAATACCCTAGTGTTGGCTGATCGAGTTCCCCCTCTTATATATCTAGCACCATATAGTAAAAGCATAAAAAAGCTGGTAATGCGAAGGCAACGAGGTTGAGAGGGGATCAGCCTTTTCAACGGCTCATCTGTAGCTTTTGATTGTGTTCCGTAAAAGCTATACAACAAGCTGTCCCTTGTAAAAACGACTACCCATGTTGTCTATCTCATATGTATTCCCATATTTCCATATTTTATTTCTAAAGACATATGACTATACCTAGTCATACCTAGTACTAGGTAATAATAGGAACAGAATCCTTTTATTACCCGATACTTTCTGTATTGAGTGAAGGAGGGCCTTAACAACATTCCAAAAGAAAAAAATATATATGTACTTTTGTTTTTTCAGGGTAAAGACCCTTTTTCTTGATTTCAGTCATGCAAATTAATAATAAGTAAAAAGTTTCTAATAAGCAATTGACAAGTAAGAATGAATGATCTCACTAATTTGAAAATGTCTTTCTGGGCTTGGCTTTCTGAAAAAAAAACATTAGATAAACACTTTCTGTTCTTCTGGTCTTCACTCATAGATATCGTATGAGGGGGGTTTCGGCTCATAATTCGGTTGAAAACAAGAAGTCGTGGTTGGGGGCGCCGTCTTTCGAAGGATGTCGTGGTTGGGGGCGCCGACTCTCGAGAGTCGTCGTGGGTGGAAGCGGCGTCCTTCGAAGGTCGTCGTGGGACAGGTGGATTTCGTGGGAGCCTCTCTTTCAATTTTTTTCTGGTCTTCTATTTCTCAATATTTTCTAGCTGGTCCTTAAAATATCACTTAATATACCCACGCCGCCCTTCGAGAGCCACCGAACAGTGCGGCGACCTTCGAGAGTCGTGGTTGGGGACGGCGAACAGTCCGGCGACCTTCGAGAGTCGTGGTTGGGGACGGCAAACAGTGCAGCGACCTTCGAGAGTCGTGGTTGGGGACGGCGAACAGTCCGGCGACCTTCGAGAGTCGTGGTTGGGGACGGCGAACAGTGCGGCGACCTTCGAGAGTTGTTGTTAAAACCAATTAAGTATAAACCCGAAGGGCTAGAATTGAATTTTTAGCCTTTTTAAGGCAAGAAAATTGAAGCAAGCCTTATAATTTACGCGGTGTTTATTATCACTAAGGCGATCAGTGAATCACACGTCATTAGAGTTGATGGACCACCCACCCATCCAAATTGTGAAGAGATTGAAATTCTAGCCTTCGGGCTTATACCCCAATTGGTTAAACATACCTTACAGGAAGAAATTTTTTTGTCCAATATTGGTAAACTTATTTTGCAGTGATTGAACTGACTCATCGTAGTCTACACTATAGGAAGCTGTAGGTTTTTTTCAGGTTTTCCTAATTCTTTATCAAACACGAGAAAATGGCACAAGGTTTTAGGAAAAATTAGCCAATTTAATTTGGAAATACTTAGTAATCTCAAACTTCTGATTAAACTATAAATATTTGCATCAGATTGATGGAGGCTTGAACATTGGCCAGGATGCTTTCTTTGTCAAGGTTCATTTTTAACACACTATATCTATCTGTCTATGCAAAAAAAAGAAAGAAAAAAAAATAAGCATATAAGTTTTACTGTTGATTTCATGTTGTTTTTTTACAGGCCTTTTTTTAGTTAGCCTCTAAAGATTTAGACTTAGCCTCCAACCCAGTAACGGACTGTTCGCCGTCCCCAACCACGACACTCGAAGGTCACCGGACTGTTCGCCATCCCCAACCACGACTCTCGAAGGTCGCCGCACTGTTCGGTGGCTCTCGAAGGGCGGCGTGGGTATATTAAGTGATATTTTAAGGACCAGCTAGAAAATATTGAGAAATAGAAGACCAGAAAAAATTGAAAGAGAGGCTCCCACGAAATCCTGTGCCACGACCAGCTGTCCCACGACGACCTTCGAAGGACGCCGCTTCCACCCACGACGACTCTCGAGAGTCGGCGCCCCCAACCACGACATCCTTCGAAAGACGGCGCCCCCAACCACGACTTCTTGTTTTCAACCGAATTATGAGCCGAAACCCCCCTCATAATATCGGGTCTGTGTACAGTGGGGGGCGTACGGGAAAGCGGTTTTGCGCGGTTTGTCGGTTTCGGCCCTTTTTTTGTCGCGTTTATCGGTGAAGAGCTCGAAATATGTCGGTTTATCGGTGAAGGGAAAACATCACGGTGTCGGTGATTGAGCTGTTTTTGTTCGGTTTATCGGTGAAAAAATCAAAAAATAGCGGTTTTTCGGTGATGATCAAATACGTCGGTTTCTGACAATTGATTATCCTTGTGCATAAATAATCAAAAATCAAGAATTAAAATTTTCTTTGCTCGCTTCGCTTGCAGAAAACACCAGGAGTGACCTAGTTAAATAACATATGTTCAGCAATAGCCCATTAGTAAAAGCTCTGATGGAAAAAATTGTTTACATACAGTAGGGTGGTGGCAGGGGGGCAACTTCCCCCTCCCAGTGGAGGCTTTTTGAAGGGGCGCCAAAAGAAGGAAGTTTTCTTTCATATTTGCTCTTTAGTATGTAACTTTAGCGCCCCTTTCCCTTTAAGGCGCCCTTTTACTAAACTTTTGATCAAATTTAAGCTCTATTTTGGAAAATAATTTCCCTCGCTTCGCTCGTGTCAAACAGAGTCAACTTTTTGCATTGACTTTTTTAGAATAGGCATAACCAATAATAGTTCCTCAAGGATCGTATGTGGAATTTTTCATAAGATTTGTCATATATTATATGCCTGATTTTAAAGTTTTTATAATTCTATAAAGTTATTAAAATAATTTTAACGTGGTTTTATTTTGTTCCTTTTCCAGTCGAAAATTTTGTGCTCGCTTCGCTCGCATTTCAGTATCATTATACTCTAATTGACTTTATGCAATTCATCTCGATAAAAAATGTCGCAAATTTTTCTTGCTTTCGGTATACTAATGCGACCAAAAAGGGGGCGCCAGAATATGCCTAGGGGGCGCCTTCAGCCAAAATTCTACTTTTGCTTCCCCACCCTTGACCTACCCACCACTCTACTGTGTATATATGACCAGCAGAAAATAAAATAGTCCAGTCCAGTAATACTTTTAGGGCCTCAAAAGATGCTTTTTCCAAACACGATTTTAGAGATTATAATTTTCGTGGACAAGTAACTTGCACAAATCTCGGTACAAATAAGTCCATCAATTTTTTTCTCGCTCACTTCGCTCGCATGGAGGGTTGAGAAAATACAAAAGTTTTCTCCATCGAGGGAAACCAACATAATAAATGTAGAAACCCGTATTGAATAGTATTGATTCACTAAGCCAGCTTATTTTCGGAAAAAAGTGTCTAAAAAGGGCGTTTTTAGCCTAAACTGAAAAATTTTCCGTCGGCGCAAACCATGGTTGCGCCTCCTGCTACCTCCTAAACAACAATTTGAATTCCTGCCAGCATGCATTGGGGATTATGGGTAAGTTTTGCTACAAAAATTTCGGGGATACATGCAGTCTACTTTATTAAGAGCTACAGACCTTTTTTGAAGCAAGAGTAAAAAGTTGGTGTCGGTGAAGAGGATAAATTTTGTCGGTTTATCGGTGAAAGAGCTATTTTTGCGCGGTTTATCGGTTTTTGGAAGTCCCGTACGCCCCCCTGTACAGACTAACTGGTTAATGGGAAAGTTGGAAATGCTTACTCTAGGCTGCTGACATCCATTAACGGGATTCATGCTCATTTCCTTCTTATCTATATTGTATATAATGATACCCTAACGTGTCTGAAGCCTTTTTTGAAGCGTTTTGATTTTCGCTAGCGATTTTAGATTTCCGTACATATACTTTCGGGTGATATGTATAACTTTTAGAAAAGACTCTATTAGTTATGAAAGACTATTTTGAAATTAGAAGACCTCATTTTTAATTTTTATACTAAGAAACATTTCCAACCATTTTCATTTTGTTTCAAAGTCGCACTCAAATGTCTACACACGATGGGCTAAGGATTCCTTTTTTTATTGAAGCTTTTGGAATCAAATCTTTTGTGTTGGAATCTAGCAAGGCAGTCATCTTTTTATTATATAATTTAATGTACTTACCTCGATGTAGGTAATGAGTCTCATATACGTAATAATTAATAGTCCTAATAAAGCGACGTCCCCGTTCTCTCCACTTATTAATTTTTATTCAACCACGCTTAAATTTTTTTTACAATTTCCACCCAGCCGGCTTATTCCAAACTGCCCGTTTATTATGTACCTGAGAGTAAGGGCCCCGAAATAGGGATCCGTAATAATTCGTGAGTTAGTTGAATTTGTAAGTTACAGTTACCCCTTTCTGCTTTAGCTTGAATTACAGAGAGATTCGAATAATAGAAGATAGAGAGAGTTTAGTGTACATCGGTGAGTTATGCGTTGTGATATCATTTCGCATCACCTTATTACAAAGACGACCGCGAGTTAATAACTCATGATGTTATTTCTGAGTTATCAACTCACCACAGAATTATATTCTTTGAGATCATTCATGGGAGTATTTTGGTTGACGAAAATCACATCGAAAATCGCAAATTTTATTCTCGCCCGTCAAAATTAAGCCACTTAATGTATGTCAAACTGATTTGGTTCGTAAACTCTGTTGCTCATCTCATCCTCCAACGAAAAAGTTTCTTACAGTTTCTGTAATAGAAAATACATCTATAGGGGACAATGAATGTACGGTCTGAAATGGTCCTCCGAAAACAGACCCTTATAAGGCCTTAGGTGCTCTCAGACTGCATCCACTGAAAGCTTCGTGCGATTCAGACTACCTGCCTTAAAAGGGAACTAATTTTGGTGGTAACTATTTCTCCTTTTTACTGTAAATTCTCGAAAACTCCTAGGGTCCAAGGAAAATGAAAGGATTTCGACAAAAAGTGGGCTTCAACCACGAAAATTAGTTTCGCAAAAAACGTCAATTTCATACCCTGGAACCTGAATTTCGAAAATGTTGAATATTTCCCCAAAGCCAAAATTTTCAAGCATTAGTCTAAATTTCAAGAATTTATGACTCTTTGATGGAATCGGTTTTTAATTTTCTTAATTTTGGAAACTTTACAGAATTACAGAAACTCAATTGTTATTTAATGGTCTTTGTACCCCTTTGAGGGACTTTCGAGGGTTTGAAAAGGGACCTTTATGTATCGCACATACCCAGAAAACCCATTTTGCCTAGGTGCAGCTCCGGGTGCCCAGGTATTTAGCCAAAAAAATAAATTAAAAAAATTTAAGTTATATTTAGTTAAAAAAAGGTTTTTGGTTTTGCGAATAGTTAGTTGATATTCTTGTCTTTATGTACAATATGTGTTCTATTGGTAATATAGCAATCACAAGCCATGCGAAATAAAAAATTGAAAGAACATATTATCAATTAAAACGTTTTACTTTATTTACACATTTTACTGTAGTCACAAGAAAATACATCATGAAAAGAAAGCTGAACGCCCTCCATATTCTTGAAAAAGGAGGGCGAAGGTCCATAACAAAAAGGTGTGTAATCAACCACTTTTCCAATTGCATTTCTGATTAACAGGTAAATTTCTTGGTGTCCAGAGAGAATTCACCACGGGGGATTTTTCCGGAAATCAATATCTCAATGATTATAAAGAAAAAAACAACAGAGCCTCAAATTGGCTTTAAAATATGATAAATGTTTCCGAGATCTTCGGTCAAAGTAATAGCGTAGTGTAAAAAAAGACAATAAGGAAATTACAAATAGAGGTGATCAATCATTTTAAGTGTTCCGTTGGTCATTCAGTAAACCTCTCTCTGTATTTTCGAGAGTCTGTAACGTAGCTCATTGTGATTATGAAGAAAAAAGGTCTATTTTTAAAACGTTTTAATGATTTCCAATCTCCCTTTAAAAAATGTTTTAAATGTTGCATGCATCACGTAGTGCGTAGTCCTAAACTAAAATTCATCGAATCGCGATACTAGTTTCCCAGGGAGATGTAAGTTCGATGGTTCTAGCTCATGTCTTCCTTTTTTTTATAGCTAGCACTCATGTTGGCAGTCTGCTTGCGGTATTTATATCCATCGAAAGCACAGTAAATCGAAAAGCAAAGCACCCAGGCTAGTGTGACGATCCAGGCTGCTCTAAACTCTGTATTATGACAGCAAATAACGAACGTTCCAAAACAAATGGTAACGGCTGCTAAAACGACTGCAATATAGCCTGACGATTTATGAACGATCTCCCAAATCAGACGCGCTAGGGCTTTCTTTTCACCAGCCTCTGGTGGATGTGGTCGAATCAGAGCATTGAAAGGTTGGAGAAGACCGAGCACCATGACAGTCATACCCAGAACACCATGACTGTACGAAGTGGTACCCGGTCCACTGAACACATCGAAGTTATGGAGAGCAACACCCCATCCACAGACAGCAACGATCAAACCCAACACTTGAACGATACGATGAATCTTAAACCATAAAGCGTTTGGACGATGTTTCAAAAGGCGAGCAGACGCAACACCAGTCGGTAAAAGGAATCCCCAACCAATGATCATCAAGCTACCATGCGCTATACTTGGTTTCTCGAATCCCGCAACATCTGTGATTAAGGTGAGATTCATTCTGTCAAAACCAGCACAACCATCATCAAGACTGCTCTGATTGAAAGCTTTTGGTGAAACTTCCATTCTTTTGACAGCCATAAGTGCTGGTTTAGAACTTGTAGCTTCTTCAGCAATGCTTCCAATAAAGGTTCCTCTGAAGCCATGTTCGATTGTACCACCACCAGCACAACTTCTGCAGATTCCACTAACTCTAGCTTTATCGATTGCCATTTGCTTACCGGCTCCGTCAAGTCGTAGGGCCAACGCAAAGGCTGGAGACCCTGAAGGGTTTGGTAAGAGAATATTGAATTCAGTGTTTAAACACAAGTTGACGTCCACCAGGCAATGAACTGAATGTTTCTCAGGGTTTTCAAGAGTTCTGACAGCTCTGTTATCAAGTAGGACACCAAGATCAATGCAGTATTTGTCCATGACGAAACCTTCAACACAAACATCTTTCGCTTCAACCGATTCCCATGTTGCAAAGAACAACAACAAGACGAAACAGTGTATTTTCATTTTCGACTTTTTGGTATTGTTTAGATTTTTCCTGAAAAATCAACAGAAAATGAAAATTGGATTAGAACTAGAATCTTGATTTCGAAAGACATTTACTTTTATACTTCTGCTTATATCTTCACAAGTATTTTATTTCAAGCTGTATTTTGTAAAGCCAGGAGTGGTGCAAAAGAACCTAAAGCTGAGCTCATCTCATAGAAATTGAAATATTGAAATCTGAGCACTGAAAAGTTTATGTCAAAAAATCATCGATACTTTGGTCAACATCAGTGTGCAAAGTAAACATCACTTCAAGAGAATAGAACAAATATCAACGTTGACTGAAGCATTTAATACACGAAGGCGTATCACGCTACAAACATCGAATTGCTCAACTAAATCGAATTGGAAATTTTTAACAAATAATTAAAGACTGAGTGAAAACTTAAAATCAAACTTATCATTTTGCCAGAGAGAAAACCAGGGAATAAGTACTATTCAACAATCAAACTCTCTTTAGAGCAATTGTCAAAATACTACAATCAAGGTCATAATATTTGAGAAAAAAGGGAACTTTCCACGAAATCTTATAGCCACAAACGATTTGAAAGCGCTCTAACTTAGGTCGGAAGGGTTGAGTTTTAAAATTAGACTTTTGAGGATCCAAAAATTCAAGAATGGTCCGATCGGGCTCAGAATATAGCCTGGGAGTCTATAAAATATTCGATTACTTTTAACAAATAGCCTAAAAGCGACTTTCTCGCCCGAACTTTGAATTTCTGAGAACGATGAAATAACCAAAATCCTCAAAATATTTTGGCCCCGGATTGTAAGTCTAGATATCGCATCAAGATAACGAGTTTACTAGTTTTTACTTCTACCTGCCACAAGAACAGAACCTCTACTGCTACCAGAAGCTGACTAGAATGAAACGCCTTACATCTTCTCTCTACATCACCTTCGAAGAATGGATAATATTTGCTAATACATTCTTTCCTCAGCGGAGGTTGTTTCGAAATGAACTAATTATATGACAGAAGGTCTTCTTATATTTATGTGATAATTGTTACGTTGAACAAAAAAAAGAATTGGCCAAAAATGAGCATGCAATGATTCAGCAATTACATCTCATCACGACAAGGATTATTTGTGTTGTTTTAACCACAAGAACTTTAGTTTCCAGTATAATACATGTTTTTTTTTATAAGCATAACGCTTATAAGCATAACGCTTATAAGCATATGAAGGCTCAGATTTGCAGAATTCCTAAGCATAACATTAGCATATGTTAGCCTAAAATATTTTTCAAGTAGTCATTTTTATCTGTTTTTGTTTCATTTTTATCTGGTTTGATAGAGGTCAAGTAAAAAATAAGACATTTCACGGCTAGCTACATTTCACTGCCCCCAAAATCTGAACAAATATTTTACAATATTTCTGAAATTTCATTAAAAAACTTGGCTCGGGGTGAATCATTAGCATAATTCTTAAGCATATAATAAGCATAGACTATGCCTGGATGCTTTGAGAACTTAAGCATACACGAGCCTGACCAAGGGGCATACACTTGCTTATAAAAAAACAACATGTAATTCAAGTCAAAAGATGCTCAGGTAAAATGCATGTATGTGTGTGTGTATTGACTATATCAAACTCTTAGTCAGGGAACTCTGTTAACAAGCTCTCCTATAAAGGTTTAAGATAAATTCAAAACGAAAAAAAAGAACCGATCTGACAAAGAAAAGAAGAAAGCTGACGAGTTAAATGATAAAAAGAGAGAAAAGTGCCTATAATAAAATACCCATTATTACTGTATTACTTTAAAGCCTAGTTTATATTCTTATCAAAAGTGTAAAGTTGCTATGGTTACACAGCTAAAATGACGATTAGTTTTTTTGTCATGGCTATTACTGCATAATGAGATCGACTAACTAAGACTCAGCAAATTCTTCCACGCGACCTTTTCTAGAGAGCGTAATAAACATGATTCAAATGTTTGCAGATAAGATAGAATGAGCAGGGAGGAGTGAGAAACATCCAACAATGCAATCAGAGACAGGGACAGGGACGGAACAAGAATGCAACTACCCACACCCCTCACTCACTGATCCGATTGCACCCTAGTCCGAACAAGAAAAGTGGTTGATTAAGTTGAAAAGGTTAGAATTGATCTATACTTCTGAAACTGCAGATTTCACGATTTACACACGTCAAAACTAGTTCTTTCACTTCTTAATCATCGCTGGCTGATGATCCTCCATTCCTTTGGGAGTATTATCTGTGGATCGAAATTTCACACAGTCAATGAGGCAGGATTATACAGGTTTAGCTGTATCGAAAATGAGGTCGGCATCAACTTACAACTATTATAATGCTGGCAAATATTGAGCGAAACAAAAAAACAAAATGAGTCAAGTATATAGAAAAGTGCACATGAAACTGTATATCATGAATGATGTTATTATTTCGACGAAAATTCATTGCTTATTCCTTTTATGTTATGACACATCACACAACGAAAATGAAAGGCACAAAAAGTATGTACTAAGTCAAATTTCAAATTCTAGTTTACGTGTTTCCTTTCTTTACGTACCAACAACATTTTTCAGGTACTCATAGGTACGTCCCAACGTTAATAAAAAATTAACACCTTAAACATGCCTAACTAAACATTCTCATTATTAGAACCACCTCGCTTATTATTCTTTGAGAAAATTATTATTTAAAACAAGGACACTTGTATAGCGAAGCGTATATATAAGCTATACAAGTGTCCTTGTTTAAAATTATTTTTTTGTAGTAGCCTTTTTTTTTAAAGTTGTTAATTCTTGAAAGGTCGAAATGTATTCTTTCACACCACACTTTTTCCAGACTCGTAGGGTGGAGTATCTGTTTAAGGCATTTAACTCAAACTAATTCGTTGCCAACGTGTAATTTTTACTCTGTCTGTTCGCCAGTAAGGATGGATGAAGTTTCTCTCATATTTGCCCTCTGCAAGTAGAATGCTTTCTTATTACTCGAAAGATTTTCTTTCCCCCTAAGAAAATCGAGCTATAAAGAGTCTAGTCTAACTCTAGTCTAGAGATACTTTGGCTAATTTGGAAAGGAAAATGTTGACTACTGTCAAACTAAAAAAAATGCAAGCATCTCATTATGAGGTAATTATCGTATTTCAATTACCAGCAAGTAAATTACGATAGGAACATAAACAACGCTATTATGGTATACTTGGCGAGATGAACAGTAGGAAAAAATTGCATGGTCATCACTGATTCATTAACTATTATAACCTTAGAATGCAAAACAATGCACGCAGATGTATTATAAGGCAATGTCTATGTGTAGGTATAGGTTGGTTATAATTAATAACTTTTCCTTGCTACAAACCTTAAACCATTTCCCCTACCAACAAACACACCAAATATCTTCCCTCTTCACGCTATCAAAACCATCAAAAATATCACAAGCTAACTAGCAAGTAAATACGAAACAAACGGCTAACAACAAACTTTTCCATTCGCAAATTTCTGATGAATTTTTCTTTTCAGATTTCTTAATGGCAAATATTATCACTTGCATATCAAATGTCGAAAATTAAACATTACTACTTTAGAAATCACAAACGAAACATGAAGCTATACTGACCATCGAGCTTCAAGATTCTATATCGACTGTTCAGACTTATTTAATGCCCTTATTGGAAGCTAAAAGTTTCAAAACTTTGTTTTTCTTAGTATGCAATTTAAATACGAGGAAAGGGCGTCTACTTAAAATTCAAGATAAAGAGAAAAATGGTTCTCATAAGAAATTTTCTAACAAAAAGTCATTATAAAATATCTTTATCCCATTATTAATCCATCAATCAATTATAAGTTTAATATCATTGTTCACTGAATAATTTAAAATTTTACTGAAGTGGTTTTCAATTGGGGTAAAAATGGGGGTAAATGAACAAGTGAATAACAAAAACTTCATTCTTGTTTGTTAGAAACTTACAATATCGTTACAAATTTTATCAACAAATTCGAGAAAAAAAATCCTGAAACTTTGAACATGCTCTGTCGTCCCGGGGGGGGGGGGGGGCAGCTGGGCAAAAGGACCGACGGGTATGTGCGGGTCCTAAGGGTACCTTTTCCAATATGTTTAAAATGCACTGTAAGGGTTGAAAAATCTAGATATTTTGACCAAAAATGCTAGAATTTTGACCATTTTTGGGACGAAAGGGATCGAAAATTAAGGGGAAAATGCACTCTAAGGGTATGATTTTCACTGATTTTTGCTGCACTGTAAGGGTGCAATTTTAAAAGCCAATTTTTGGCCCGCACATACCGTCAGTCCGCAAACCCAGTGCCCCCCCCCGGGTCTGTCGTATCTGATGACAATTTATTGATTAAGAAATCAGTAATATAGCATCTTCCCGGGGGGGGTACTAGGATTGACGGGTGTCGGGTATGTGCGTGCCAGACCTCTGGACCCTTACCCTTAGAGAGACTGAATTTTGGTGAAAAGGTGACCCTTAGAGAGACTCAGTGTAGAAAAACCCAACCCTTAGAGAGACTTTTTCACAAAAAAATTCTATAATGGGCCAAAGAAATTCGATTTTTAAAAGAATTTCTCCAATTTTCGAAAAATTTCTCTAATTTTTGAAAAATTTTCTCACTTTTTTGACTTTTGACTTTTCTTTGACCCGAGTTTGTGAAAAAACCGACCCTTAGAGAGACTGATTTTGACTTTTGTTGTTTTGGTAACCCTTAGAGAGACTTTGGGAGGGTGAAAAACCCTACCCTTAAGGCACGCACATACCCAGCACCCATTTTTGCCTAAGTACCCCCCCCGGGAGCATCTTTAATGGTAAATTTTATTGGTTTGTCGTTAATACTTACTTCTCAGTGCGTTTTAAAGATTAATGATGCCCTTGATATACACTTGCATTATAAAATTATTTTAAAGGAAAGATTAACAATAAGAAATTTAAACAAGCACAAAATGGCTGCGCCGAACGAACTCAAAAATTAATAAAGTGCCTCGAAGGCCTTCACAATATTTCAGTGAGATACTTTTAGAAATCAATGAAAAAGTACATCAAGTATTATTACTGTGAAAATTTCAAGCCAGCACCTTCAAAATTTATCATTCAAACAGTCTGGAAAGTTGTCATCTTGAATAAAGTTCTTATAATTTCAATTTTGGTGAAAAACTGTTGTTTACACAAAACACCCCTAAAATATGTCCGAAAGTGTTCAAAGATATCTAGCCGTAAAAAAACTTTTTGTGAAGGAAAATAAGAGAAAAATTATCTACCAAAAATAAACTGAGCATCTTCATGTTCTTATAAAGCTCGGAGACAGAGATGGAACAGCAATTAACTGAAGTGAAAAGATAACGCGGTACATATTCCAGCCGCGGCTTATATGGTTACATATCTTAACGGCTTTATACCGGCCCCTTATTGGATTTGTGTCGAGTAGGGTGAAGTGAAAACAGGGAAAATTAACAAAAGCAAAGGATGACCAATAGCCATTCCAAGGAAAAAGATTCTAGTGTGGGTTAAACTTTTTGTTGGGGAACATCAAAATCAATTTTTGAACAGAGGTGTTTGAATAGATTCTTTGTTACCTAAAATGTTTTAATTTTACCAAAAAATTCTAGTGCGGTTTGTAACCTTTGTAGCGATTAGAAAAATTGTTTTAGAGATCTTTCAGAAAACTTCCCCTTGGTTAGTTGGCCGTTGCACAAAATTGAAGTTAAAGAAATTTAATGAAAATAAATATTTATTAAATAATAAAAGAACCTTGATTAAATATACATTTAAAATAGTGGAGCCTAGTTTTCAAGAACATAAATCCTTGGCGGGAGGCGGGGGGCAGTTTTCGCTGATTTTAGGCCATCGGTAAATTTCCCCGGTCATAAATAAACAAAATGACATGAATGATCAAGAATGACACGTTGAACAAACTTGCTTGTAAACTTTGCTGCCTCTGTGTGCTCTGAGAAAAAGAAAGAGAGAAAAGAAATCGAGAGATTAAATGTGAATGTGCCAAAAACAGTCACCGTGATAGAATTTAAAAACACAGTCCCACGAAAATTCTATTTATTAGCGAGTATATTCCAAGGTTTCAGAATTTTAAAGGAAGAATTATGGTAGGGATTGACTGGAATGACTGATCGGACGTCTTAACGTGCATAGAAAGAAAAAAAAATTCCTCACTTCGTTCGTGCTATTTCAAAGTATTTCAAAATGAAACTCGGGGTATTAATCCCTAATTTCCCTCAATGTCATAATGATATTACTATTACTTATTATCGATAATCCAATTGGAAATGTCCAACTGACAGTTCTTAGCTGTGTGGGAATGAAAAGAGTAGAAAACGGGTTATGAGGGTGTTTTACGATTTGATACTATGATGTAATTCGCTGATATGATCGAGTAAAAAAGTATTATTGGCCTTCAAAGATATACTTTTATTTGAAAGAGTCAATTTAGATATTTGTTAAGGTATACTTTTCTAAATTTGCTCAATACTTGTCAAGTTATGAGCTAATGTCAACAGACATGGATCTTGATTGAATTTTTCTTATAACTGAAAACAAGTCTCTCTCAAGAAACTCTAGACTAGTAAACTAGTCGTTGAAAACAGACCCATATACAAAAAATCAAGCTCCAAACAAACTGGTTATTTTCCTTTTCTCTCACGCGCGCTGAATATTTAATTAGTGTTTACATTATTTGATTGACAGTTTTATTATAAGGTTATAAGTAATAACCGACTAGTTTACTAGTCTAAAGAAACTCCATTATGTACGATTATGTATATTTTGTATATTTCATTTAAACTCACCCATGGTTTTCAGGCGTCATCGGACAAACCATTTTCGTTAAGTCATGTGTTAAACTGTTGTTCGGACCTTTGTTATTTGAGCAACCAATTGCTATCGTTAGAAAGGTTCCCAAAGCCATAACACGCTGTAAAACAAAATGAAAAAATGGTAGAAAGTGGATTTAGTAGACGTTTTGGAGAAGGAACTGTTTTTTGTTTTAAAACAAATTACGCTCTTTTAAAAGCATAATGTGTACTTTGATGACGTTGAGGTTTTTTTCGTCAATCTACTCTTTCAAACAATATAATTGTTTTTAATCCAGACCCTGAAACCCTATAGCAGCAGCTTACCACCAGAACTTGAATTCAAGCTCACAACTTCCTCTACAAGTCTACAAGCAATACAGTTCTAAATTTTAGACCCTTGGGATGAATACTGTCTGCCATGGAGAAAAATTGACCAGTACTTACCACATCTTTCAAAAAGTTCTCTCATCACATTCTAATCAATCTGACTGGTCAAATTATGATGTAATTGATCCAAGTAGACAAATGAGCTCTCAGAAAAACGCTTTGAATGTTGATCAATCTTTTGGAAAGTTAGCCGTACGGCATGGGACTTACCTTTCCGGGAAAAATGTTATTTATTCGTTGGAAAATCATCTTCACACGACCGAAGAAAAATGCACCCAAAAAATCAAAAAATCCAGTCGTCTAAGTGGCGTGATACGTATTGTGTAAACCAAAATCATTCATGAAAAATAGACAGTTTTTAATAATCTGCTTCTTCGTGTGGGGCCACTCTAGAGAGTAAGGAACAACATCATATTAATTTGAATTCGATTAAAAAATGAGACCATCGAAGCGGAGAAAGTACAAAGAAAGTGATTGACAATGACAAAAACCCTGCAAATAGGATTCAGGAATACAAGTGATCGCTCTTGTGTAATTTGAAAGCAAAACTATTTTTATTACGAAGGGCTACAAAGCAATAAAAAAATTCTTTGTTATTTTATGACTACCGGGCAATAGTTTTTATGCATTATTTCCTCTTGTTACTTTTTTTTCAAAAATCAAACTTTTGATACTTTACACTTTTGAGTGGATTTGGGTCGAATTTGTCAATGTTGGCAAGTACCGTTGTTTTTCACGAGGTTTTTCACATCTTTTCCCACTAGCGTCAATAAAATATTTTGTTTTTATTTCAATTCTATTTCAGTTACACAAAGTGACACCGATTTCGAGGAATCTTTCAAAATAGAGGGAAAAAATAACATACCGTTCTTGATTTCAGTGATTTTCTTCTTCCATATATTTTTTAAAACTTTTCAAAACATCTATTTTCTGTTGAAAAACTATTTTCTTTTCTTCGCTTACTTGTCCCCTTCTGATCAAATTCCGCAGTCTCAAAGGTTCATTTGAAATATAGTCCCGACCCTTTGCTAAGACTTTTTTCATAACCTGAATGTAGACTTTACACAGGGCTTTATCAGAGTCCGTTCGAATATTTCCAATCATATCTTCAGTTTTTGTGATCATCTTCTCAACTTCAGTTTGTTTGTCGTCTTCTGATTGGTCTAAATAAATCTTCATGAATCGTCTAGCTTGATGTTGAATTTGTGCCAGGGACGTCTCATTCTCTAATTAGAGAAAGCAATACGTTTTTTACAAGATATTCCCGAATTTGAATGGCAGAGGCTTTGTGGCTGGTGAGAATGAATGAAGTAAATATATTTTTTCATTTTGAAAAGCCATTCTTAAAAACTAATTTTGGTTCTGTCCTCTTGAATGATCAGACAAAATTACAACGACCACACAGTCCGATTTCGAGGCCCGTTAATCAAACATTTTTCAGACCCTTGAGACGGCAAAAGTATAAATCTATGAGAATCATTTACAAAAAGGACGACGAATACTTTTCGAAAAATCCGTCACAAATCTTGAAGGTTTTAAAATTCCATTCCCTTGACTCTAACGACGTTTTATAATCATAATTCTGCTAAAACTTAAGTATAGACATATGATGAAGTATTTCTTTGTGATTAATGACTCTATAGAAAATTCTTTCAATAATGGTGTTAGGTTTTGGTTTAGTTGAATGCCAGTCTTTTTATAAAACCAAATCAACTCAGAAGTAGTCTCAACAAACCTAAAAGCACTCCTGTTTTTTCCATGAGCCATGAAACAATATTGGACTTCGTTATTTCCCCTCGGTATTTGATTGGTGGTCTTTTTCGAGTGAACAATAAAACTGATGGATAATCAGCTAGTGCTACGTCATACTTCTTTCGAGTGTAGTGATTTTCTGTATCACCCCAATCTAGAAAATAATATGAAGGCGATTAAGCCTTTTCAACCTTAATATAAAACACCCCTGTGTCACTGACCCGCTGGCCCCACTGAAAAATTTAACAAAATTTTCGCCCCCGGTGGGAAAATACACTGGAATATCAGCCCCTCTGGGAAATTGACTTAGATTTCATCCCCAGTAGAAATCAAATGTAAAGTAAAGTATTTCCCAAGTAAATTGAGCATGTTCACTGTATTTTTCTTCTCAAGGAAGATTAAATGTGTTAACAGTATTTCCCAATTAAATTAAGTATCTCACTGTATTTCTCAAGAAAAATGAAGTATGTTCACTGTATTTATCAAAGGGATGAAATGCGTCCACTGTATTTCCCTAGGAAAATGAAACATATTCACTGTATTTCCCAAGGAAAATGAAGTAAAGTATGTTCACTGTATTTCCCAAGGAAAATGAAGAATGTTCACTGTACCTTCTAAGGCAAATTAAGCATGTTCACTGTATTTTTCAAGGAAAATGAAATGTGTTCACTATATTCATCACAGAAAATGAAGTATGCAATGTATTTTCAAAGGAAATTGAAATATGTTCACTATATATTTTCAAAGGAAAATGAAATACTTTCACTGTACTTTCCAAGTGAATTAAGTATGTTCACTGTATTTCTCAAGAAAAATGAAATGTGTTCACTGTATTTCCAATAAATAAACAACACCAAAATTTTGATTTTATTAAACAAAGCTTTTCGAGTCTTTACTAACTCATCCTCAGGTTAAACTGTATTTCCCAAGGAAAATGAAATGTGTTCATTGTATTTCTCAAGGAAAATGAAGCATGTTCACTGTATTTCCCAAGGAAGATTAAATATGTTCACTGTATTTTTCAAGGAAAAAGAAATGTATTCACTGTATTTTCCAAGGGAAATTAAGCATGTTAACTGCTTTTTCCCAGGAAAATGTAGTATGTTCACTGTATTTCTCAAAGAAATGAACTCAGGTAAATTAATGCGTGTCCAAATTTTCGTTAATTTTTTGCACCTATCATCACCCCTCCTAGCATAATAAATTATACCTTTAAAGAAGCGCATTACGATGTAGAAACATGAAAATCGGTGTTACTTAAATTTAGGTTTTGCCAATTTTGCGAAAGATCGCAAAAACCAAAAAATGCTGACGTCAGCAAAACTTGTTTTTTAAATAACTCCAGTTTGGCTAATGGTATAAAAACATTTTTGCATAATCCTTTTTTCAAATTTTGCTGACGTCAGCAGAAATCCGCAAAATATGAAAATTTGCAATAAAGTGCAGACATCAGCAAAATTTCAAAAAATCTTTTATCAAAATGATTCTTTTAATGATGTGCAACTTTGGTCCAAATTTCATGTTCATACCATTAGCCAAACTGGAGTTATTTAAAAAACAAGTTCAGCATTTTTTGGTTTTTGCGGTTTTTGGCAAAACCTAAATTTAAGTAACACCGATTTTCATGTTATACATCGTAATGCGCTTCTTTAAAGGTATAATTTATTATGCTAGGAGGGGTGATGATGGATGCGCAAAAATTAACAAAAATTTGAACACGCATTAATTTACCAGAGAAATGTGCCCACTGTATTTCCTAAGGAAAATGAAACATGTTCACTGTATTTCCCAAGGAAAATGAAGTATGTTCACTGTACTTTCTAAGGAAAATGAAGAATGTGCACTGTACTTTCCAAGGAGAATGAAATGTGTCCACTATATTTTCAAAGGAAAATGATGTATGTTCACTGTATTTATCAAAGAAATTGAAATGTACTCACTGTATTTATCAAAGAAAGTGAAGTATGTTCACTGTATTTATCAAAGGGATGAAATGCGTCCACTGTATTTCCCTAGGAAAATGAAACATGTTCACTGTATTTCCCAAGGAAAATGAAGTAAAGTATGTTCACTGTATTTCCCAAGGAAAATGAAGAATGTTCACTGTACCTTCTAAGGGAAATTAAGCATGTTCACTGTATTTTTCAAGGAAAATGAAATGTGTCCACTGCATTTCCCAAGGAGATTGCATTATTGTATATTAACTATATTTCCCCAAGGTAAATGAAGTGTATTTGTTACTGTATTTCCCGAGGAAAACCAAAAGTGTTCATTGTATTTTCCAAGGTAAATAAATTGTGAATCCACTGTATTTTCCATAGCCTGGAAATTTTGTGATGAAAAACAATTTACTGCTGGATTCATCACATTTTTCTCCACAAGATCAACATAGAAGCATACTCTTTCGAAAGGAGGTCATTGCCCTCTTGTGTAAATCAACCCTCCTGCTAACCTAGGTTTCTCCTTCTACACTAGCTTCCTCTTTTCAAAGCTTGATTTTAACCCCTCCCTCAAGTTCAGTGTGATTCATGGCTCCGACTGGGGTTCTAGGCCCCCCCGCCAAATTTAGGTCCCCCCTGAGAACAAGGTCCCCCCAGCCTGATAAAATTTTAGGTCCCAGGACTTATCCCAGGTTTCCTCTCCTTGCACATCTCTCCATCTCTGTTTAACCTAGGAATAGGGATACAGTAAATTTTATAAATATATAGTATAGGGGAAAATTTTTATGGCATTCACAAAGCTCTATTTACATGTGTGCACTTTTAGAGAATGCAATAGAATGTCTTCATTTTGCATTTTAAGGATCAGATCACACTTTGCATGAAAACATAAAGATTTAGAGAAATTAAAAACCAACAGTAAAGAAAAATATTTAGGAAGTGTTATTTAGCACCCAGAGTTACATAAACTAGTGCAGGTCCCCCCAAGATAGAGCTCCCCCGCCTGTCGGGAAAAACAAGCAGCTCCCACCTCTTATATGGCAAATTTTAGGTGTAGCTCCCCCCGCTCAGGCGGGGGGGGGGGGTGCGAGCCATGTGATTGGATATATTTCGCCACTTTCAAGGTGGTAGGGGTAATTTCATGAGGTATTTTTTACTAACGAGATATGTTGCAAAACTTTAAAACTGTCTAAAGCAGAATGCAAGCGAAGGTAGAAAGAAATAATTTAATAATTCAAGACTACAATTTTAGAGCAATGGGTTCAAAGAACCTCTATAGACTTATCATTCTTGTTATTGAAAACTTTTAATTTTCTGTTAAGTCATTGCTACAATGACTTAATATTTGAGAAAAAAGGGAAATTCCCACAAAATCTTATGGCCACAATTCACAAACAATTTGGAAGCGCTCTAACTTAGGTTGGAAGGGTAGAGTTTTGAGTCAGAGTTTTAACACTAGACTTTTTAAGACTTGAATGAATGGTCCTCAGAATATAACCTTGACAACTATAAACCTCTCCCGAATTAAAATATTCGATTAAATTTAACAAATAGCCCAAAAGTAATAGTAGTTTCTCGCCCAAAATACTCAATATATTTTGACAAGGATTATATCCATATTTACAGCTTGGGGCAAACTTTGGAGCATAATTTGAAAAAATAATTATACAGCTGTAGGAGGCTTTAAAGTATTCTTATACCAAAAATTAAGTTTTCAGGATAAAAAGTTACTTTTTTTCCTCCTCATTTTAATTTTCAAAATTGTGAAGCTATTTTTGAGGTAAAGTGAATAATACCATTCTCAAATACAGACCCAACTCTTGATAAATCGATAAAGTTTTGTTCTACCTGTTGTACCAATTTCAGCAATCAAAACTTCCGAATTTGCAGCAGCCAGCTCCCCAAGTTGTTCAAATTCCTTTTCTGGCATTCCATAACCATATTTGTGATGAAAAAGTACCAAGCAAGCTGAATGATGACATATTACCTGATAAAACAAACCATAAAATAGTTGAATGTTTTTTAATCGATTCTTTTCTCTGCATATTTAACTGTAGCATGTCAAAAAAAGCCAAAAGTTTGGTGCAGAAAATTGCATGGTCATTTATATGTCAAAAAAAGTGTATTAGGATGTACATTTCAGAAATGGCTGTTAATAATATTAATTTTTTGTCTCTTTTGAGAAATTAAGGAAAATCTGCTTGATGACGTCATAAAACTTAAAATTTGAAAAAACTTAAAATTTAAAAACCCACAAGAGCAATCAGTTGGGTACCGTGAAGTCGGGTAACTTGCATCAGTGGAGGGAGACTTGCATAGCCATCAAATGACTGACTAATCAAAGCAGCAAAATTTCAAAACAAATGAACTACACAGCTCCGCTCGCAGCTCTACTCTACCATTTTTGTTTTGATTTAAATTTGTATTTTTTAATGACCAGCCAGGTCATTCATTTGAGGGATATGCATGTTAGCCTCCACTGATGAAAGTTACCTGATCTCACGATATTTGGCATGGTCATTTGGCAAAGTTCTATCTACCGCTTAGCCAATCATAATTTGCTAATAGATTTTCAAATAGAGCTTTGTAGCATTTTCAAAATTTTTTGAACTAGTCAATGATTTTTTTAAAATGCAGAAACCCAAAAATGATCATAAAACCCTGTTGACCTGTAGGTCCCAACTTGTCAATCACCTAATCAAGTTTTGAATAACTCAAATGTTAAACCAACTCCAAAGAAAGACCTGACAAAACAATGCACAACCATGCAATTCTCAAAAAAATAAACACACCAAACTAAAACTAAAAGACTAAATCGTTTTCTTTACTCAAACTAGTACCGTGAGTGGTCCTAAATCCGACAGCCCTGCCTAAATCCGACGTGGTCTTTCAAAGATACAAACTAAAATTAAAAAAACCTTTTGCTGTGACGCAACGAAAATACCAAAGTGTCAACTAAACTGGGAAATTTGATAACCAGTTGAACCAAATAATTAACAATAATTGCTTCTTATACAAAACATAATTTTTTTTTGCAATAAATGACAATGAAAGCTAATTACATTCAGACTTTTACAACTCACACTTTTTAATTACATTATTGACATTTTGACATTATAGCCATCTTGTTAGATGTTTTGAATTTGTTTTGAGAATTCTTGCAATAGTTTATCGTTCAACTTGGAGAAGGAGTGTTTGTAAACATAGAATTTTTTTTCATAACCTTTATTTGGGGGGTCGGAATTAGGCAGGGCTGTCGGATTTAGGACCACTCACAGTATAAACACCATTAAAAAATGGAAAAATGTTACCATCAAGTTGGGTAACTTGCATTAGTGGAAGGAAACTTGCTTAGCCCTCAAATGAATAGACCTTTTTTCAAAGAGGACGCCCAGTTGAATAATTATGTAGTCCAGCCATAAAAACAATGATAGAGCCATGCATAATTACTGTATCATGCATATTGTAATAATTATGCATGGTTTTATCATTGTTTTTCTGCTGGACTACATAATTATTCAACAGGTGACAGGGTGGCCTCTTTGAAAAAAGGTCTATGACCTGGCTGCTGGCGAAATTCAATTGTTCTGAAATTTTGCTACTTTGGTTGTTGGTCAGTGTCATTTGATGGCTATGCAAGTTTCCCTCTACTGATGCAAGTTACACGACTTCACAGTATCGATTTGATTAAGGTCGGGTTTACAGAATCACAGCAGATCAAAGATGATAGCCCTTCTTTTAATTAGTAAGAATTTGAAAATTATATTAGCTCAGCAATCAGACTTTCAGCTATTTTTCTTCTAAAAAATATTATAGGTATATCTTACCTTATCAACAGTTGTATCATCCAATGGAACTATTCCTTTGCATGTTATATAGCTTTGAGCTTCATATATAAAAATACAAAGAATTAAAGTAAGTGAAGCCTTTGTTAAAATCATCAAAACTGTAAAATGACTGTTTTGGAACTTCAGGACAGGATGCTGAGGATGCAATGACGCCAGGCAGGGAAATGGGGAAATGGTCTAAGTTAAAATCGAAAGTTGTTTGCATGTACGGCGCTGAGCACAGAAAAGCAAAGTGGAAAGCTCGTTTTAGTGAACATGAAAATTAAATAAAAAGCTTAGTAGTTGTACCTTTTAGGAAAGAATTATAAGTCTTACAAGTCTGCATTATCCTAAAAATATTTCAGTTATTCTGGCAAAAAAACATAAAAGGTTTCTCATTCAAAATAATTTTATCTGAAAACGAAAGTACTCTCGTCCGACATTTCTAAGAAATGCACTCCTCCACGGTATATACAGAAGAGACTCCATCACGCTGCTTTTTCACAATGGACATGAAAATGGGACCTAAAACTTTTTGGGCACTGGACAAACGGACTGAAACACATGCACAAATCATGGCACAAATCCATAAACTCTATTATAAATTTACAATGCTGTTACATGTCATTTTGACTGAGGCAAAAAGTAAGTTGTTTTGTTTGATCTCTTTTGTCTTTTTATCAAAATTTAGCAGTTTAGGTGGAATTTGAGGCTGAAACTTTTTTGTAGACAGATTTTTTTATGTTTGGTATTGACAGGTTTGGAGATTACAAGTTCTGCCCACAATCTCTGACTTGAATGACCAATGTTTGTTTTGATTTTGTACAAATGCAAGGATTTCCGTGACTGTCGGTAACTTTGACATGTCAATCAATCGCATGTGAGCAGCGTGTGTATGATTGTTAATTACTTCTTCAAATTATGTATATACTTTTTAAAATGCTTTAAAAATACATTTTGTTGGATGATAAAAGTTTGATTGATAAACTTGGTTGAAGTATCAAAAAAACTTGTTGTCAAAGAAATTTAACAGTAGGTGAAAATACAAGCCAGATATCAACGATCTCATGTTTTGACCAATCATCCGCATCCCACAGTCACAGGACATTGCAAACTGGGGGATCATCCCTTAATTAGGGGGGCTCAAAACTTAAAAAAACGTAATATTCGCCCGCAAAAAACTGCAGACTATTATGTCTGCAGTTTTTGAAGCACCCAATGTAAAGAATAAAAGAAGGTGGATTGTTTTATAACCAATTTATCAACCTTGGACATAGGTAATAAAAACTATAGCCCGATTCCCTGAAAAACTTCCTAATTAGGGGATGCCCCGCTAATTAGGGGAGCTTTGATTTTGGCGTGTATGAAATTTCCAGCCAAAAAAATCAAACGATTACGAAAAGTTCGATTTGTGGGTTTTTGCTCTTGTAAGATTCAAAACACAACAACATGCTATTGACGCTACACATTCTTATTCTTTAATCTTTCTAATTTGGTATAACTTTTGTTCATTTTTTGTGTTGTGATGGACAAAATGATTAGTTTGCTTGGATCGGAGATCGACAAAGAAGGGGATTTACAAGATGTGGTGGACTACATCCTTAGCATGGCTTGGCAGCAGGTTTTAGGTGCCCCCTAAGAATTCAGATGACCCCTAAGATTTAGGTAACCCCTGGTTGCCAAATATTTTAGGTGACCCTTAAGCCAATGACACGTCAAATTTTTTCGAAAATCCTTTTCAAACAATGAAACAAATACAACAGTTAATTTAGCTTATTGCTAAATAGAATAAATGCCTTAAGAAATAGGAGATAAGCTACCTTAAAGGAAGAAATTTTGGCGGGAATTTAATTTGGCGGTTGGCAGAAAAAGTTTTTTCAGAGGGAATTTAATTTGGCGGTTAACTTGAAAAATTAAGTTTGGCGGGAATTTAATGTGGTGGATGAGGGACCTTTTTGTCCAAAAAACGTCATTAAAAAAGGAAATACCTGTTGTAAAGCCTGAAATAGCACACATTTGGGGGAATAAATAGAGCAATTTAAATTTGGCAGGAATTTAATTTGGCGGATGACGGAAAAATTTAAATTTGGCGGGAACTTAATTTGGCGAGGGGGGGGGGTTCCAGCCATGCTGAGTCTGGTGTAGTGATTTCTGGAGGTCCAGTTTTGCATACTGCAAGACTGCTTTATCAGTGGTAAAATCTTTCCACGTTTTATGAAATTTGCAGCTACATTTGTTTTTCTATCTTTTAGCTTCATGGCGGTCGTCTTCGTTGTCCGCCATATTTGTTTAAAAAAAAATCAGGAAAAAATGCTGATTTGACAAAAAAAAACTGCCGTCTGCATGCGCAGAAGACAGAATTGCTTATAATTCAAAATTCCTCTCACTCAAGCGAAGCGCACAACACTCTTCTGGTGTGTTTTCAAATTCTGCTTCCGATGAACCTGCAAACTTGAAGCGACTATTAATGTATAGGTATTACAATGAGTTTTTCTACATCATCCCCTTTAATAGGGGAGTATTTCCTAATTAAGGGATGCTCCCCTAATTTGCAATGTTCCTTGACTGTCCCAAGTTAGAGTCGTTGGCGGAACCTTCCTTGATTTGAAGGTTCAATAGATCCATGCACTTATGTTCTTTACTTTTTTAATTTAATCTTGGTTGTGTTGGTTGTACGTCATATTGATATCCAATGTGATACCGAGGTCTTTCTTGCTCTTTGTTTTCAATAAGTTTTGCTGTGTCAGAGAAGTAGGATGAATTCTGTTTCAGGGTGTCATTTTTGCTATATGCAAGATGTTCAAATTTCAGACAATTCAAAAGCATATTGTTTCTTTCTGTCCATTTGTAAAAAGCATCTAAATCGTTTTGAGATACTCATCTAGGTTGCTGATTTCCTTCCTCAAGTGTCGTCGAGTGTCGCCTGCAAATTATGATAAAATAGTTAATGGATGGCTTTGTTGTCGATGTCTTGGATCATGATGAGAAATAGGAGCAGGCTTAGCACTGACCCTTCTGGGACACCTGTTATAACTTGTTTAGGCAGACAAGTTTATGCAATAAAATTGTGTGATCGACCTTGTCAGATATATGACGTCAATATTGTTTCTTTTAGGTAGTGGAGCAACCGTTCAGTGTGTTCAATAAAATGGCCTTGGCATGGTCGACCTTTACTGAAACCATGCTGCTTGGTGTTGTATAGGTTGTTATCGTCCAATTGATTTTGTATCTTGTTGCAAACTATTTTTTCGAATATTTTTGATACATGGGATGTGAGGTCTACTGATCTGTAATTTTCAGCAAGTCTTTGATTCCCTTTCTGGTGCTGAAGAAGGAGAAAGTGCTCCATTTTTTTGATGAACTCTTCAGTTGATAAATTGAAGTCATCAAAAGTGACGTGATTCATCAAGTTGAGGAAGCTCATAGTTGGGTAATGGCTGAGGGAAAACAGACTTGTATTGATTTTGCAGGATATTGTCCATGCAAAGGGGAACATCTGTCAATTTGTTGGTTGATGACTGATGTGTCCAGTAAGGGGCCAACCTTTGGTTTAGATTTGGAGAAGCAATTTTTGTTGGAGTAGAACCTAGCAGTGATGTTTTGACATAAACCAGTTTTTCACAAGGAGTATTTGCTCACAACTTACTGAAACTGTGAAATTGCAATTCAGGTGATTGAACTGTGATTCAATTAATTGATCAAATACTTGCTTGAAATCTATTCCCAAAAAAAACATTTTCATTTTCAGGATTTCATGCCAATAATGCAATTGCACCTTTTTTTGTCAAAACATGGCTTTGAAGGGTCACAACCTTTATTGACTTCATTTTTGACGAATGCTACTAATGTAATGATTTTCTAAACCTCCATCAAATTTATGGCATTTTGGTATGCAATATGACCATGTTTTGAGAAAGTAGATTAGATTTTATTGGACACTCCCATAATGCATAAAATGAGCTTTAAAATAGAACTTTGAGAGCCTTACCTTTTCTTTGGGTTCTAAACCATGATTGTCTAATCTCTAGGTCCGCAAATCTTACAACACTTAGCGATTAATTGAAATTCTTAAAATGAGACTTTTTCATTTAAGTACATTTATAAAGAGGTCGTAAAAAAGTGAATTATACAATATTAAATTAAGTTTGGTGGCTTAGAGAGCCTTGGTTCAACTTTGTAGGTTTTAAAGGGGTTTATGGTTTTAAGGGGTATGTCTTTTCCAGTTCTTCAAAAACTTTTTTAGTATATACTGTAGTAGACCTTTTTGATTTTGCTAGGCGTAATGTCATATCGACTGGAGAGGGTTATATCACTGTATCTGATATAACTTCAGTATACTTCAGTTTGATTTGATGATATTCATCTGATTTGATCGAACAGAGTGTTTGATTCAGCCAATCTTGTTTTTCTTGCCCCGTAGTGCGTGGTTCCGTATAGAGCGCAAACATTTACAAGGTGTTGTTTAAATGAATCCTTTGAGCAGCCAGTGATGTTTAGTATGTCCGATGGAAGTCGTCTGTTGAAGAGTTTAAGGCCCTGTACAGCTAGACTCTAACAAAAAACATGCGTTTCTATAACTTGGTAGAAAAATACTATGATGTCTAGTAAAGGCTAGCATATGTACTTTTCAGCATAGCATGGCATATATGCTTAAAAGTATTCCAACACCATTAATTTTAAATTCGGTAATAGAAAATGGATAATTACTGGTCAGAATAACCAAGGAGTGAGAGTACTAAAACCGCAGAAAGGTAGCACAACCTTTAGTAATGCGATGGATGGTATAGTAAAAAACCTGGAAAAACAACTTTTGTAACCACTTTTTAGGTACTATAATACTAAATTATGAAAATGTGAAATACAAAGTAAAACTTATAAAATTCTTAATACATTGTATACTAAAACTAGTGACTTGTTGCACTAGCCAGAATTTTATGTGGCAAAATTCAGCATGTTTTCCGAATATCAGGGACAATAGGGATAAAAATAGGTGGTCCAGGACATTTAAGTACATAATTTCATCAGTAACTTCTTACAATGTACCAATCTAAAAACCATATAAAAATTATTAATTAATAGTGTACTACTCTACCAATTGTGCTATCCAGTACCCAAAACTCATTTGGGAATAGTGTCAGGTTTTTGACTCAACCATTACATTTTAGTACAAATTTTGTGTGTAAATTTGATTGGAGCGCAGTCAAATCGGCTCCTCAATTTAGGCTGTCTAAGCCTGATCCTACCAAAACATTGAAAACTTGCATTTTTTTACTAAAAAGAGTTGGTGAAAATTTGCTGCAGGAATATTCTTTACTTTTAGGAGCATGCTTCCAAAAGACAAGATGACGAGATGAGATGCACATCATACAACAACTGATACATTTGTGGAACCAATCAAGCATTTTGGATTTTGAATGTAAAACCTGCTATAGAATTTCCCATGAAACCGTTCTCTCCATTTGTTCAGCATGAAACCAGTCAAAGTCAACAACATCAGCTAGATACTGACAAAAGCTATGCTTGTAAATGCATGTTATATCCTATTGCTAAAGGAATGAACATAGAAGGACACCATCAGTCAAAAGACTCTATTGGATGAAGACACCGCGTTGAGGAGCGTTGATAATGTGTTTAGCTCTCTTTTCAAGCAACTTAACTTTTCACTTGTTATCATGAAAACCTGACCCTATTGTTTACACAATACCACAGGACTTTGGTGTTCTGATATAGGCAATTACTACCATATGTTGATGTTGACATGGAAAGTAATAGTTTGGAATAAGACTCAGAGAATATGGAAGTGTTAATAGTGTCCAGTACTAAAGAATTCCTGGAAGACAAGGTATGTGGTTTTATTATTCCCTTTTAGTTTGCCTTTTAAACTTTGGTGGATACAATTGGAAGGAAAATTCTTTCAGGATTTGCAGTAAAGTGTTGCAGGGTTATAAGAAAATATTGGCTGTCGCGATGTCAAATCAATGGTCTAATTTACTCCTTTTACTTACCTTTAATAAATTATGTACTGAGATCACCATAAAGGGATAAATTTAAACTATTTGAGAGCTTGTTAGGGAAAAATAATTCATATTTTATTTAGGGGTAAGCCACTTTTAGTTTTCTTTTTCACACAGAATGAAAGGGTTATCCTTTTTAGAATTATTCCCTTCTTTTTTTGTTTGATATAATGAAACAAATGACAATGTTCATTTGCCAGATGCTCTCTTCCATGTTTAGTAAAGTATATGAATTTAATTTGATTCTTTTATTTGGAACCTGTGAAGACCCTTCTTTTCTCGTCTTGATCCTGCAAACTTACTGGAGGAATGTAATTCAAACATGATTCAGAGTCATTTAGAAAGCCAAATAATGCTCATGGGTTCAAATTTATATGTTTCTAGTTGATTTCATCTGATAAATCAACTTTTAGAAAAAAAAAATTGACCTCCTCGCTAAGCCATAACGTGATTATTGAGTCAAATTCTGGTCTGGAAAATATTATATTAACCAAACATGTGGTTGGACCAAGATTTTGCAAATTTATTTCTATTGGTTGTCCATATCTAAAATTCCAGGCTGCATTCATTCTTGGCACTGAAGAGTTTAAGTCACCGAGAAGCTTCCCTACTGCAAGATGCTATAAGTGTTTTTAAGAGATTGACATGAAAATGTTCTTATAAAAAGGTGTAAAGAATTTTCCTCTTTTACTGTCGGAGACTTATGAGGAAACTCACCACCAATATTGTCTAAAAAAGAAAAGAAAATGAAAATTAAAAAAGAAAACATTGGAAAAGTAAAGAGAGAAGAATGACAAGTAAAATGGAAAATAATCTGCTATATAATATTGTTTTTTCAAAACAAAGTTAAAGCCCTCATAATACACATATAAAAAGGGGAAATAAATGCAAGGTATTTTATTATTTTGTTATAATAAAAGAATAATGAAGATGTTGTGATAAATAAGAATGAGGGAGTAAATGGAGGGTGAAAGAAATTCTTCCGCGGGAGAAATCCCTTGAGACCTTTTCATCACTTCTTATAACCTTTTAAGTGGAATCATAGGAAACTGACGACTGGTTTTGCTATGGTTGTGTTTTATACTTTGCAGAACAAGTTTATGGGTCATACAAAGTTTTTTAAATAGTTTTTCATGCATAAAAGGATGCGGAGATTTGATGATTCTTCTCTCTTGATGGGTGGTGATTTTTCTAGAGTGTAGTATTTCTTACTTTGATTATTTTCACTATAATCAAAGAAATATTGCGCAGTTGTCTTCTATTTTCCACTGAAATGTTCAGTTCAATATCAGTATTTCAATACGTGTCTCCTTGCTCCTTACTTAGGGAGCGGGAAGGGATGAGAGGGAGATGGACGGGAAAGAAAATGAGAAGAAACATGCTCCAAAATTGTTGCATCCTTATCTTACAAACAAGAAGAGGTGAAGAAATGGGCTTCCATCGTGAAAATGGGAACCATGCTAAAAACGTTTTTACTTAAATTTCCTTGCTTGATCTTCGATATCAACAATTAATTTGGAAACATTGTATAATTATTCAAGCTCATTTTCAACCAGTACATATCAATTATCGCCTAGTTGATTAATAAAAACTAAGTTTGTAAAAATTTTAAAATGCCAATATAACGGATAAATCTTCAAAAGGAAGAATAAATAGGGAGGAAAACCTTTTTGTTATTCTTCTGCACAAGAAGAACATTTCTGAAGTTTTTATGTATTTCTTTTTTCATTTTAAATTCTTTATCTTTATTACACTCTTTGACGATTCTTCAGTATTCATCATCGCAGTAAACTTTTAACCTTTTCCCCCTTTTTATTCGCCCCTTTTCTTTAAAATTCATATAATATTTCTAATGAATGTATATACTTATACTAACTATACTAGATAGCTTCTAAAAAGTTTTTAATAATTGATAAGTTTTCAGATCGCAAAAGGGAGGGAATCATGCTTTATATAAAAGAAATCGTATATCACCCCCTTCTACATGGACATTTTTCTTAATTTCCCCTTTTCGTAATGAGCGATTTTTGTTTGGATTATTCGAAGAGAAATGGTCTGGTTTTGTGAACGTGAGGTTTAAAAGCGAATACTTTCTTATGATCGATTACGAGTTGAGTGTAAAGATGGATCCATACCATACATTTGAATCTATAGAAATGAAGATTTGAGGTCAGGTTGGACCATCTCTGGTCAGATCATCAAAACCTTGTAAGACCTATGCAAGGTTTTGCTGTCTTTTGTTTCATTTTGATGTAATGATCTCATGGGACATTTCGTTTTCGAAACAATCAGTATATTGTACCAAAGTTTTAGTGAGGCGGTTAATTTCTTTTATATTTTGTGTAGGGGAGAATAGGGATAATGAATCTGCTAAAAAATGGAATGTATTTTTGTCAAGTTTTATGAAAAGGTAACGTGTTTGGCCATATGCGCTCATGCTGATGTTGCACTGTATTTACAAATTCAATGTTACTTCTTGAAAGTAAATACTCACAGAATTTTTCTTACCAGAAGAACTGTGTTTGAGTAAAAAGAACAGTGTAATTGATATTTCAAGCAAATCAATGTTCAATTAAATTTCACTATTTCCTTACACTTTTTCCTATGTTGTCTCAGTTGTTTCACTTCATCATAGGGAAAGGGTAGTATAGCGGTTTCATAATTTACATTAATTAAAAGAATGCAATAGAAAAATAAAACTCATCTCCAGCTAAGGTCTATTTTGTTTCAAACTACTAAGTATTAACAGAAGGGAAGGGAAATTTTCTAGCAAGTGTTGAAACTGTTTCAACAACTATTTAACAAAATGAAATAGAAAGGACGATAACCAGGAATCAATTCTGGTTAATCTGATATTTACAATAAAATCCATTTCGTTGGATCACAGTCTAAGAGGACCAAAGTGAGAATCGGAGGTTTTAGTTTGTAAATCAATTTTTTTGTTTTTAAAGGATCTTTTTCCGGTGTTGTCGTCTGTCTTGAGGATCAGAAAGTAAGAATTTTCGTGGAAATATGGAGGGGGAGTGTAGAAATTAGGTTTTTGGAATCTCTTTGATCCATGTGTCATTTCATAATTCCATTGTCATCTTTACTTTTGAATTTGGAAAGTTTAATTTCTAGTTTATATGTTGGTAGTCGATGATAAAATAAGGCAGTGAAACGATTCCTTTTTAAACGGTTCGAATCTCGAAAAAGAAGGGTGACTAAGAAGAATGGCTATGCTTATAAATAATGGTTGTGTGTCTTTTTTTATGATTGCCTAAACACCTGCAGAAGTCTTGTGTGTCTAATCTGATGATTTTCTTTTCGGTGAAAAAGCATTGAGGCATGTAGGGGATATAGACTTAAAGCCATGTATACTTATTGTTCCAACACAATTTAAAGGGGTGATCCTATGTTTCACATATCTTGTGTATATTTGAATTCTAATCTAATCTAATTCGTTTATTAATCCCATTTAATGATCTCTTTATATTCTATTTTAATGATCTTAATCACAGACATAATTACCTCTTACAATCCTTTTGATAACTTCTTGTTCAACTAGAATAGAAAACATATTATCTTCACATGCGCTTAACCAATGTATTAAACAAACAAACAAGCCAGAAGATTTGTTGAAGTGTGTTCATAATTGGTAATCACTTCTTTCGACTTAAAGTTCTTGGAGTTTTTCCAATAGATCCTGTAAAAAACAGGCAAATATCAGATAATACCAAGTTTATGTATGTGTGTTTTCAGCGACCACGGATTTTTCCTCGACATCGTTCAAAGTGATCAAAACCCGCGTGTTGGGATAGATATAGGCTAGACCATCTGAGGAGAACAATAAATCAGCACTTTTACCGTCCTCGATTTTGCGGATCAGAACTGCGGGTTATTCCAAATCGCTTCAGTCACTCTACCGTCCTTAAAAGTGCAAATACATAAACTCGCTAATATCAGTTCAAGGCTACGTAACACTAACTTTTATACTGGCTAAATAGGTCCACATGTTTCTGCAACTCGGGCTTTAGTAAGAAAGAATTATTGTTGTCCTTATTATGGAGTCCAATCCTTGCAACAAGTTTCCTCCAGGCTTCGCTCGTGGTAACCTGTCTGTTGTTGAGATAAGGTAAAGTAGTCATTAAAGCAAATTACTCCTTTGTTTGTTAATCACTTGTAATCTGATCATAATAGATATGTTGGTAATTTATCTTCTGTGTTACATATTGCTCCTTCATATGTTTGTTGTGTCATGTTGTGTTTTGTTAATCTGTAATTTTTGAGAGCTTCCTCGATGATACTACTTTTGACTATGAGGGAGTGCACCGAAGCACTTAATAGCAGTCTCTACCTCATGTCTGAGACAAAAAAGCTATCACATTCTAACTTTGATGCACGTGTCCAGAAGGATTTACCATTGATTTGTTTAGTCGTGTCGGTGTCCGCGAGAATAATATAGTTTGGCTCTTCCTTTTCATTCTGGTAGGACAAACTGGTTTCCAAAGCAACTATCTTGTAGAGCTTTGGTCTTGATTTTTGGGTTGCTAGGGTTGATGGAAGTTCAGCTTATGTATGATTTGAATAGAGAGACAGTAATAGCAGATGTTTTTAGAATTATAAGTGTTATCATTCAGTTACATACTCTTAAGCTCTAAATACGATCAATTTTCAAAATAGAGTTAGAAGATTACTTTCCCAAGGTTTTAAACATTTTATTAAGACTTAAATTTAATAAGTATTGCGTTTCAAAAGTTCTTTGGATTTCTATGAAACGGTAAACAAAATATCCTGTAGAGTCGTGAGCGTTTTGACGTCGGACATAACCTAAGAAAAGGTATTGATACAGAAGAATCAATTAAGAAATGGCCGAAACCTTCGTATTGGAATGGCTTCGATTATTTCCTTTGGCTATGGTGAGGTCGGAAAACAATTCTTTAATATCGTGAAGCGTCCTTGTGGATTGTAGACAAGCTGTGTCGCGAAAAACTGCTTCTTCCCGTCTTTCCTCTTGAGTTTCTTAACTTTTCGTAGGAACACTGCAACTTCTATGCGAACACTTTTGAAAGAAGACTTGACAATAAAATGACAATTAAGAGAACTGAAGAACTGAAGCCTCTGTGAAAAATTTCAAATATGTTTCATATGTTTTGTCAAGGAAAAGTCAACATCGTTGCCAACTTTTGAAGATTGGTAGGCTTTACCTCGTATTTAAAAAACAGTACAAGTAAAATGTTTTGTGCTTATAAAAAGTATGAAAGATTTCACAGACCCGTCGGTCTGTCGTTTACATTCGTTTCATAATTCATTGGTTTTTGATATTAAAAGTGCTCATGAGCCTATTGGGGTCGAAGTATAAGCGTGTTAAATGTTAAGGGGATTAAAACAATTTCTTATGCTATGTACTGTCGTCTCATGATGTTCTCCCCCTAGCTAACTCTCTAGTGTTATTATTTTTCAAACACATTTTCTTTCGTGAGATGTGGATGAGTCTTTTCATTATGGTTTTGCATCTTGTGACTATTAGTTGATGGTCAGATTGATATTTTTCTGTTAATGTTTTTTATATTGTAGTGGGTGTTGAGATGGTAAACCTTTCGTCGATTAATTTTCGAAGGGAAGAAGGGAATCAGACGGAACCCGGTGCGATGGAAATAGAGCATGTAATAATTTTTAACGTGAGGCTTGAAAGCTGCTAATATCAAAAGGTTTAAGGGATTGGTAAGGTATTGAAAGACAAGCCTTAACTGTAGTGATTCAGATAAAAAACGTTGAAATGTATCATGAGATAAGGAACGCTGATTTTATGTTTCATATAAGCTTACAGTATTATCCACTTTTGACAAGAGTTCTTACAGTCTGTCTCTTACATGATGATGAAGTGTCGGTTGACCTTCACACTTATTCCAATCATCGTCATCCATTTTCACATAACATGCTGTAAACATTAGATGCTATCTCGCTCAATATTGCACTAAACGTTGTGGATTTTATGTGTTATGTGGCCTACTACTAGTTCTAACACTGAAGTGTTGCCACAATTGTACAACTCTCGGCGGTTCTTATCTCCTTCTTATAGTCACAAGTGTTGTGTTGATTGTCCGTTTTATTGACTGCGTTTACTCGAGAGATACTTCGCAGACTAAAGTTCCCAAAGGGGCACTTTGGCTAACAACATGAATTATTTAACCTTAATTAAACCTCTGATTTCGAAATTAGTAAGCAGAAACCTCTCTGTGTGATGCTGCAGGTTCTAGGATGCGGATAAGGTTTTTTCGTGTTTCTGTTTCTTTTTATAGGAGAACTATTGCGCTTTTAGCACAATATGTTTTATCTTTTAGAGAAGAGTTTGTTTCTTACTAACCACTTTCTTGATTGGGCGAGCGACTTGTTTGAGTGAGGAGTTTGTGTTACACTTGTGTAGTATGTAAAGGTTAAGCATGTGTCAACCATTGACATAAGATCAATTTACTACTCATCGTTTTCAACTAGTGTGTACTCAAGGCTGTATTGAGGTTTTCTCGGATACTTCACTACCTTCTTTGTAAATTGGACCTCATTGAATTCTTCTGTAATTTCGAACATGAACGATGATGCATACAGCTTGGGTTATTCGAAGAAAACTCTAGGTTCTTTGAAGATTGAAGAAGAGAGAGAGTTTCACTTTCAATGATTGTTTCATCATCTTCCCTGTTCTTCTGGAATTCTTTGTCGAAACAATGGTTTGCCGAGATTGGAGAAAACATCTACTCATTCAGGAGTACATTTTCTTTTTCACTCTTTAGTTTGGTAAGTAAAGTCTTCTGTAAACGACTATAAATGATCTCACGGTGTAAAGCTCTCTTGACCTTTTCTTTTCTTTCTTTCTACTTGTAAATGAGACGCTAAAAAGAGTGTAATGTTGCAAATATTTCTGTGGATGATCTTTTTCATTTTTCTTGTATCAAATTCATAGTGGCTTTTCACATTTGGGACTCGTGTAAATGATTTTTGTGTGATACTTTACTGGTCAACTTAAAACAAAAGAAAGCTTCTGTTTATGTTCACTAAAGCTCTTTGATTTCTGAGAATTAGTACCATCCGTGTTGATGTTGGAATGTCCTTTGCTTTTAAGGGGGGACCTTGATATTACAAACAAAATAGTGGTTACTTTTAAGTTTTCTTTTTGCAAGTTTCCTATATTTTGTTGCTGGTTGTTGCATGATTCGAGAATTTAATAAAGGTTCATCATATTATATTCATCAAAAAATCCTTTAGGCTTGAGGGCTTTTCTTTTTTGGAGAACGTTTGGAGTTTTGCTTTGACCTTTCTGTAAATCCGACCTAACCATAGGTTTTTATTTTATTTTTCGAAGTCTGTCTTACAGAAATGTTTTATTTCGGTCTTTTGAGTGGCAATGTTTGAGTTTTGCGGTCAAAAGATTTCAACCTCAATGTTCGACACTATTTTTCCGTGAAAACCTCAAAAGGATTTAAAGACATTTTTCCTATTGATGCAACAGCTTTTTGGTGAAAAAGGTTTGATTCTTGATTTTCATATCACCTGTGCCAAGGTTATAGTATCCACGATTGAGCGATGTCCTTTTTCAGGCAGCAAGGTTCTCGCGATCCAGAGTACACGTTTTTTTTAGTATTACAATAAGACTTATAAGGCTTCAAGACCAGAATGCTCAAGAAATGCTGAAAATTAGAACACTTTAAGAACATTTTGAGGCTTGAAACGATTTTGAAGATTTCAGCGATGCTCCATTTATATAAATAAGATCCAGAAATTACTTTTGGATGACTGAAAATAATCTCAAGGTTATAAACTCTTTTACTAAAATTGTCATCCCTAGCCTTTGAGGTTTTTATTGTTCAAATTCAATACGCCAAAAAATGTGTGGTATTTTTAAAGCGATAAGGTTAGCTTACAACTTACAACACTCTGATAAATGTTTTTCAAAGAATTTTTTTACTCGGATCTTTTATGATGTTATCACATATAAATCCTACCCATAACACTTGAAACAAATGAGTCTCTTTACATTTCAAAATGTTAGAGCGTCCGCAAAATGACTTGTTATCGAGATAAGGTGACGATAGAGCTGATCAAAAGCAAGAAAAGACTTTTGTTTCTTATCTTCGGGATATTGGTATCAGTAAGGCGAATACTTGTACTTGACTCTCTTTAAAAATCAAAACAAATTTGTTAAGTAGGTACTCAAGAGAAGAGTTCCTTTCTAATGATAGACTTGTAGCCAACTGAGTGACGCACTTTACCATTTTGTTTCATGCTTATGATGTACACGTATCCGAATGAGAAATGTTATCAAAGGGTTTGTTGTAGTGATACTTGACTTGAAACCCTTTGGTGTTTAATAAGACGGATGGAAATTTACAGGGTATCATGAACATCTGATCAATAATTTAGTGATTCGAATAGTACATTCACAGGAAATTCATCGTCTCACCATTTCTCACAATCATGGTCAAATATTGTGGCATTCCTTTTTCAAAATTCGGGCGAGAATGACATCTTCAGGCTTTCTATTTTATTTAATCGGATATTTCGATTTGGGAGGAGTATAATGGCTTCCACTAATTGCGGTTTTTTAAATTTTGCACGGAAATTTTATTTTTGCCAAATGTTCTGACCATATTATAGACGCCTAAGGAGGGATAGTGATATTTTGAGTTTTGGAGAGTTTTAGTAATAGAGACCCGAAGTAAGCTAAGATTCGTTCGATGAACCGGATCATTGAATAATGGCGAGGTCGGTACTATTAGGTTCAGAGACGATTAAATGGTACATTTTGTGTGACTGTTGAATCCATCAAGTTCTCAAATATGAATGATGAATTTAAAACAGACAATTTCCTCAGTATTTAAAGCAGTAGTCGCACAAACCCTTCAAGAAAGTGTGATATGTTCTTCCGTTCTCTCTTGTTATTCTATTATTTAGTACCTTAATTTCGAAAGCTGCCTCAATATTGCTTTATATTTTTAAGTGATTTGGAAATTGCTTTCCAAGATATTTTAGAAGTCGAGGAATATAAGGGCTAGTGATATTAGAAAGTTAATTTTAAGAACGATTTGCTTTAGAACGTGTCGAGTATAAAGATAATGCATTGTAAATGGTGTTATCAGAAGATAAGCTTTGAGATGAATCATTTTGATGTTTTATTCTTTGTCATTATCATCTGTTTATCCTATACTCTAAATTAATGATTAAGAAGGAAACCTATTAGTCTTGTCAAAAACTTTACCAGATTACAAATTAAAAAGTTTAATTTGTAATGACAAGGTCGACCTGTCTGCACTTATGTGTGATATTGGGCTTGTTACGGCTTGTAGTTTCTTGGAGGCATGATTGACTCCTGCAATCCTTGTGGATTATGGTTCTGGTCATAGTCGTTGATTTTTGACGTTGTGAAATCTCTGATGTCACCGATTTCATGGTGTTGAAGAATTGTATTACCTCGCTCCCAGCAGTAATTAAAGTGTTCTATGTTAGAAAACGTGTGCCAATTAATTATCATTTGAAATTGAAAAAATTTGTGCTCTGTAGACACACTTGTCAAAGAAGAAAAGGCTATCAAAGAAAAAAGAGCAGTGTGAACAGCTCATTAAATATAATTAAAACGAGATGAAACGGTCTTTAATTATTCATCAATTATATTAGCATTGTCCTTTTGCAGTAATGAGGTTGCTTCCTCATGACAATTTAATGAGCAATTATTTACATGTTACTAATATAACTTTGAAAAATGGATCAAGTCTTTTGTCTGTTTCCACTCTTGTTTACGATCCACGTCTTTTAGCGTGGTGGTGTTGTGTACGTTTTGTAAGGGACTAAAACACGCCGAAAGATAAGGATTACAACACTGATTGGATTTTGTAAAAGTTTTTCACTTTGTATTCTCACCTTTTTGAGTTGTGAACTGTTTTTTTCACATTCGAGTTCGTTTTTGTTGTCCTTTTGTTTCGTTTAAAGGGTAGTTCTCATTTAAACAGGATCGCTCTACAAGGACTACTTTACTTGAAAAAGAGGCTTGTTTTTGTAACAAAACTCATTTCCATACGTCAAGTGAAAAAAAAAACTGGATAAAGATAATCAAAAAAGCATAGGATCGTAAAATAAAATTGGTTGTTGTTTTTTTCATTCTAATATATTTTTCTTTTTCTTTTTCTTTCTTTCACAAATTTTAGCACGAGGAGACTAATGAAATAGAAGATCGTATTAAAGTCTGTCCAGATATAATTGGCAGTGGAAACAAGAATGCCTGTAACTTTTGATAGTCAAATATAACTATGAAATTTTTTTTTGCTTGTTTTAGAGAATAAAAAGCGCTATATTTGAATGTATTTTTGTTTGAAAAATTCGCGATTTTTAGCGGTTTAATTTGCGATTGTAAAAATTGAGCTTTTTTTCTACTTATGCTATAACGTTCATTTTTACACCAGTGGTAGTTCAACCTTAGGTTAAGAAGTTTGTTAAATTTCAAGGCAAACAAAAGAGTCCTTCGGAAGATATAGGACCCGAAATACCCCTTGGTAGCACTTTTCTGTGAAATATCAAATCTCCAACTTATTACTAAAAACGGGGGTTATGTTATCTTTTTTGAACAGTGCAATTAAAAGTTGTAAAATGTTAAGTGTTGGTGCATTGGTATTATTGGTATCATTGATTATTTCGAAACGAAATGAAATCATATGCAATATAATTGTTTTTATTGAAAGGATAAGCATGAACTTATATTGCCTTTGTTATTTTTAAGTCATTAAAGAACTTTGCTAATTCCCAAAACACTAAACACAGTTTGGCTATGAGGTCATTAAAGAGATTGTAAAATGTGTTATGATCGAAAAACTGTTTCATCAATCATATCACTACCCCCGTTTTTAGTAATAAGTTGGAGATTTGATATTTCACAGAAAAGTGCTACCAAGGGGTATTTCGGGTCCCATATCTTCCGAAGGACTCTTTTGTTTGCCTTGAAATTTCACAAACTTCTTAACCTAAGGTTGAACTACCACTGGTGTAAAAATGGACGTTATAGCATAAGTAGAAAAAAAGCTCAATTTTTACAATCGCAAATTAAACCGCTAAAAATCGCGAATTTTTCAACCAAAAATACATTCAAATATAGCGCTTTTGATTCTCTAAAACAAGCAAAAAAAAATTTCATAGTTATACTTGACTATCAAAAGTTACAGGCATTCTTGTTTCCACTGCCAATTATATCTGGACAGACTTTAATAAAGAATCGACCACTTGTGAGAATTTGATCACAGACATTGAAAATAGCGAAAAACTCACTGTTGAAGAGAGCAACTGGAAAAGAAGAATTCAAATGAACTCGAAACTGAATTGAAAGACATTGTTTGCCAGAAGAACTCTGAAGAAAGTATATTGAAGGAGATTCTAGAAAGTCGCTTAAACAAGATTCAAGCACTCCAGCTACTGAAGTTTACAAAAATAGAAAGAAAGAGACTTTAGATTTCACAAAAATTACAGACCCGAAAAATACTCAGGATTGAAATCCTTTTAATGGCGCTGAAAGAGCAGCAACCACCAGCAAGCGGATTCGCAGCTGCTCTAAGGAATTTATGCGATTGCTACCGGGAAACATTTGATAACTTTTCTAGTAAAAATTTGGTTTTATCTATGCATTTTCTTCTGAGCAGGTTTCGGGATCTTTCAGTTCTCAATTTCCAAGGGGAATTGAGGAGCGAATAGTAGAGCGTCCATTTATGAACATTTCTTGTTGACGGTGACTTTCAATCTCATCGAATAATGGAGCGTAACAAATAGTAGATCGTCGAATTAGGGAGAGCGTCAGCTATAGTAATTTCTTCCTCAAGATTTAATCACACCATATGATATTAATGATTTCACTATCATCTTCTTGTTGGAAATATTTTTCCGAAACCTTGAATGTCTTTTTTTCTTTGAAGACCTTCACCATCATCAACTGAACGGGCGCATCAGTGGAACACCCTCAATTATCGCACCACCCTCTCACCCTTTCCCTCCACCCTCACACCACCCTTCACATCCTGTCGGTGCTTCTCAAGACAAAAATCAGCAAGATTTACTTCTCAAAACGTCTCATGGTAATTTTTGATTTATTATGTATTTCAAAGTCCACTTTAAAGGGTTTTACGTATTGAATCGTGAATTTATTAATACTGATTCTATAATGTCTAATGTAGTGAAAAAATCAATTAGTCAAAGAGATTAATCTTCAAATTGGGGAAGTGGGGTTCTTTCCATATCATGATTTTAAAGAAAAAGTATGTTTAACTCATTGGTACTGTTAACAGAAAAGCTTATTGAAAAGTTGGTTCATGTTATAAGTTTCAAAGTTGTTAACGGTTTCTTCTAGATTTTCTTTATGGGATCTCCTCAACTACATATATATTACTGCATAAGCAGAGTGGCTTTCCAACTTCTCCTTGCTGTTTTTCACTAATCCATTGTCTAATTTTTCGAAATCTGTTCTTAGAGACGGATTAGAGTTCGTCTAAAACATGGTAATCGGCTATTCACTTGCAAACGTGTCGAGAGTATTATAGAGAGATGTATAAAACGAACAACGTCCATTATGACTTCTCATATCTTTCCATAACAATCACAGCAGTGATCCAATTAAGATTAAGGAATTAATAATGTCGGATTAGAAAAGATAGTAACGTTTGATTTAAGGTGCATTTCATATGAATCACCCTGCTATACCTCTGTCATTGTATTTAATTTAGTCAAGAAAAGCTGGATCGGTTCCTTTGTTTGGCACGCTCAAATATGACAGTGTTCACGCCTCTCCGTATATGGTTTATACACTAGCTTTTGAAACAATATCATTCGATAACGAGACATCATTTTGGCAAAAACCTAAGAACATTTCGAATTTCAAAAGTACTAATTTCAAGCTCTTAAAATGAGAAAAATAAGAATACCTTAGCCTAAAAAATATTTGGTTGCCGTGGGGGAGGCAACTTAAATTAACCTTAAAGCCATTGTTGAGGAATTTGAGGAACATTCGATCTTCTTGACTATTAAGAGATACTGTAGGTGAATACTATGTGGAGTAATGTTTGTGTCATGAAAGGGCACCTTACAGATACTTAAAACTCTGGCGTTTTCATATAAACATCCAGTTGTTAGACGGTAGAAAAGCCCTAGGTATTGTCGTTGAACCGTTTTCAGACGATCTCAGTAAGCACAAGTTCCTTTGTAAGAAACAAGAATCTTTTTCCGGGAAAGTTATTAAGAAAGGATACTAAAAGGTTATACACTCATCCATCATTGTAAAACCATCATTCAAGCTAATGGAATTCATTAACAAACAATCAGTACTTGATAGCATACTTTTGTTTGCAAAGGGGGTGATTAACTCAATGACTATTTATAGGTCAACCACTAATACATTTTTCGATTCAAACATTTGCGTAATTTTATTTCTCCTTACACTTTGCGGTTGCTTCATTTTAAAACAATACGTTTATGTAGGAGTGATTAGAATTCTCGTTTCTTGCTTGTCATCATAATGTGGTTTTTCAAACGCCATAAATGCATATTGCTTCTCTCCCTTTTGTAGAAAAAATATATTTTTATTTGTTAAAACATATATATCTAGAAGAACCTAAGAAGAACCACGAACTTACCATAAGGGGACTAATTTTTGCAGGAACTAATCTCCGCTTATTTTGCGGTTTTTAGGCAAAAACCACGAAAATTACATTGGCCGTATCCCATAGCAACGAAATTCGTTTAGAGTTGGTTTTTAAAATATTTTCATCGGCTGAATCTTCAGGAAAAATAGATTTTCCATTGTGTTAATCCAGTTGCTTATTTTTTTCAGAGGGCACGAATTCGCTGTTACACAGGGCTTAAAATATGCTTTTTACGACAGCAACGAGTCTGATATATGTTTTCAGCACTTTGAAGGGCCAAACAAATACTCAAAAAGCTACGTATTCTTATTTCATTCTACCAATAGGTCATCACCACCCTCGTGAGCACCATCTACCACCCCAACAACACGCCCCTCACCCGCCCACATCGCAGCCAACTTCAAATGAACAGCAAGAGGGCGCTAAACATAAACACCCTGCACCATCACCCAATGTCTTCCACTTTGGTAATGAGAGAGGTTTGTACAGATACTGCTTCAAGTAGTCTATCGGAGGACGACTGGTTTATCCGTCTTTGGTCCTGTCTTTGACTGCCATCAAAGTCCACTAATTACTAAAAGTGCTACCGCGGGTTTTGATTTTTAACCTTTTTGAGCACTTTCTGAAAGTAACCTTTTTATTCAATTGAGCATAACTTTTGATCTAATGAATCAAATGACCAATCAAAGTTTAAATTTGTCTTTCTTCTTTCCAATGAAATTGGAATGGATCTTTTAAACTTTTAAATTACGAGAAAATTAGTTTTAAAGAGAGAAACTTTTTGTGGCGCACCCGGTACGAAAGATAGAATATTTACTTTGTTAGTTTTCTTCTTTTCTAGCCGAAGAACACCATATGCATCGGAAACCGCAAGGAAAATTCGAACCACGAAGCAGCCGTGAAAATTATGAACCGTCAAATCATCAAAATCGGAAGGTAAATAGCAATTCCCGTCAAATTAGTGTTTTCAAATCAGGCTCAGCAATGTAGTATTATCTGATCTTCTGCTGGTAATCTTTCGAAGGTACATCGCTTTTGAACCTTTATGAGGTACTTTTTACGCTATTCCACAGCATTTTGAATGTAGAAGCTCTCGTGACTACTAGGACGGTCTAAAAATTGCGTTTTTCCGGACGTAGATCTATGTCATCCGCCGTCTAGTGTTTCAGTAACACTATCGATTTTTTTCAGGCCCAAACATTTTTGAAATGTTATCAAAATTTTGATGAATGATTTCTTACAAAAGAGCTGTTTAAAAAGTTATTTTCCAAAGGAAAAAGGTGAAAATGAAATAAATACATTTAAAAAAGAGGGCAAAATATATATATTATGATGGGGGACTAAAAAATTTTCATTTTCTTTTTTATCATTGTTGTTCGAAAATAGAATATTAGATTAAAATCACCATCTCGTCTCTCGCTTTTCACTTCATTTTTCTTCACTTTCCAAAAGATGTTTTTTGTTTGATTTCAATAAACTTGACTGAGCTCTTTTATCATAATCTTTGGGGGCAATATACTAGTTCTCTCCTTTTATATTCTTTTTTCGATGGAAGTGTTTTCTTAGACCTTAAAGGGGACTTGTTTTGTTGGATAGAAGTAAAGTTGGTCTATTTTGTGTCTGGCTTTTTTTATTCCATTATCTCTTTGGGTATTATCGATTCTCTCGAAAGAAAAGGTTTGTTAATAATTTGGTTTTAATAGTATTGAGAACTTTCTTTGCCAAAGTTTAAAATGACATAGAAATTCAGGACCAGGGCCAAGCAAGTCAATAAAATGTGTGGGTGGTAGAAAAGCTCCTTTGAAAGCAAACAGTATTTGGATAGTCATCAAACTCTTCTTTCCTGCAAACTCAATTCAAATTGAACTTTTTGACTATGGACGCCCTTTCCCTATTCTCTCGCTGATTCTTTAGGGAGCGGTCATAAAGTATCTACTAGAGGGGGGTGGAGGATATTTTGAAAAATCCAAAAAAAATTTCGCACCCCCCCCCCCCCCTAAACCCTCGAAAAAAATTTCGAACCCCCCCTCATAAGGCCCAATATTTTTTCGCACCCCCCCCCCCCCTACTAAGAAAATTTTTACGCGAAAAAGAATTCATCCAGATGCGGTACAAAGAGTATTATTTGTTTGTATGACAGTTTTTTATGTCAAAATAAGGTAAGGAAGATAGTTTAGCCCTGTTAAATTAAAGTATAACAGGGTTAAGACAAGAATCATCAAGTGGTTTTCACTGAGCTTCTGTAAAATTTGGAAAAAAATACGGCTTATTTTCCCCAGTAGCGACCTGGCTTAATTTTCGGGGGTGCAAACTATGAAATTGGCGCCCCTGGTATTTTTTGTCCTTACTTGAGCCCCTGGTATTTTTTGTCCTTACTTGCGCCCTCCATTATTAAGTGAAAATATTAAACTGTAAGAGCAGTATGGTTGAAAGTAACGCCCGGAATCTTTGAGTCAAGAAACTTGAATATAAGGTGTTTTGACATTAGCAGATGCTAAGGAGGCGCAACCATGGTTTGCGCCGACGGGCGAAAATTTCAATATTTTTCACCACCATTTTAGCTAAAAGACACTTTGTTTTGACAAATTTCTTTTAAGAAGTATTTTTTCAAACCACTTTGATGAGCTGTGAGAGCCACTAATTTACTTCCCTCACCTAGCTCAATGTTACAAACCAAAAGGGCAAGGCGATGATGCCCAAATAATGCCAATATGAAATGTACATATATCCAATAAGATAAATTATTAGTTGTCGGCCGTAAGGCCGAAAAATTTTTGAAATCTTCAAACGTAAAACTATGAAATTAGACTTCCTACATTTTCTCTTGAGTTTCCCAAAAAAAATTGGAACCCCCCCTTAAACCCTCAAAAAAAATTTGGAACCCCCCCCCTAAACCCTCGAAAAAAATTTCGAACCCCCCCCTAGAATCCTCCACCCCCCCCTAGTAGATACTTTATGACCGCTCCCTATAGTCTGAGCATTTTATAAGAGGAAAGCTTCAAGATAACTTCAGCCAAGCAATGTCTCTTCACTGTACATCTATTACCGTGCGTTAGTTATCTACTAAAGTTTGATGCTCGTTTGTTTTTATGTCAGAGAAAGACAAAGGATTGCATATTATTTTCTCGTACTTCGTCATGAAGTCATTCGATTCAAAAGCGATTGACAGAAAAACAAGTGTCAAAAGATTTATGATCTCTTAAAGTGCGTGTCATGTAGAAAAAGATTAGTATATTTTCTCTGTGACTACTTTTTTAAAGAATGTTTTATCTAATGTTGATTTTATGAAATGCAAGTGTTTTGATAGTTGGTATAAGGACAGCTTTAGTAATTGTCGTTGGCTTTTATACACTCTGTCTGTTTGTTGGAAAAGAGGTCAGGATGAAAAGCTAATGCAAAAACCAGGGCTGATTCTATTTCATGCTGTGCTGATCTGCATTTCGTTCAGTTGGTATGAAGAAAGCAAATCAAAATGTGCCAGTCTTTACATCTATCTTGCAATTAGAATACGAAGTAGAACATTTTGAGGATTTGATTGTATCTTATAATATTTAGTTCTCGTTTTCATATCATAAGTAATTTTTTTTAAACGTTTTAAAATGCGTGCTAGTAGAGTTGGCATGTAAATTAACTTCTTTCTATGTAGTAAGGTTTCGTATCTGTAAAGTGGTACTTATATATATTGCTACTAAGTAGAGAATTTCTGTAACCTGATGACCTTTTTATACTGTAATGTGAAAAGGTAAACAAACATTTTGATATCAAAAAAAGCTCGTTTGATTTCCTGCTTTATAAGCAAGTTGACAGTCTGCATTTTGAGCGAGTCTGTTCAAGGGCTTCTTCAAGGGTCTTTACTGTTACGCACGTTACATTGAGTTTTTGGATTGATTTTTGTCGTTGGAGGAACTTTCTTACTGTTTTTTTAGGAGCACTTTGTACAATTATTTTATTTTATGTTGCTGCCTATACCAAAAAGACAACGTAAAGTGGTCTTAAGCTACAAAACTGAAAAGATCCTCCATATTTCAAGGACCATGAAAGCTATTAGCGAAAGCTTGGTCGTATTATAATGACCTGGTGAGAACCTTTTAAGCCAGTTGGAATTATACGAATCAGCTAAATCCCTATCTTGATTATGGTGTCGGAGATTGTCTTCCTTTCAATGTTTGGGAACTTTAAATACTACTGCTTACAACTGAGAAACACAGCGAATATTCCAAGATTTCATGTCACTACTAGTGGGGTAGGAATTTGAACTGTAGTTTTCAAATTTGAACTGTAGTTTTCAAATTTGAATATAATTTTTGGGTTTTTATCATTTGAGATGATTTTTGGTAATTCATTTGAGTGGTAAGGGGGTCCGAGGTCTGTGATATCGGGTGTAAACAATTTTTGTCAATTCATTTCATTTTTAGCATCCCTTAAAACAAGTTTTTCTGCTATAAATTTTTCTGCTATAAATTTTCAAAGAAGTGTTGTTGCTTCTCTGAATTTTACAACAGTTCTATACTAGTGAGTGGAGTTCCTGCGATAATGATGAAAATGGTGTGATAGTCAAACGGGCTGATAGATATATGTCTTTACTCTTTATAGGGAAATGTTCACTTGATTTTCTATTTTATAATCAAAGATTTGGCCATGGAAAAGAACACTTCTTTGAAAAATTATAGCAGAATGAAAAACTTCGAACTTGCTAAGGGGTGATGAAAATGAAATGAATCAACAAAAAGCACCTTTAAAGTAATACGTTCTAATAAGACATAATCTTCAAAAAAATTGAGAACTTTGAACAATGTTTTATTAAAAGTAACTAGTCTAGTGTAATTGTAAGAATTCTGACATCTGATAGATAAATCTAACAGTTCAGTGTTAGACTTCAAAACACCGATACTAGAATTTTTTACAAGAGCACAGTTTTTGATCTTGCGGTCAAATTGAAGGGAAGAATCTTTTTTTTTTTTGTGAGGCCTGTTGTGTATTACATTTTCTTTCTTTTATAATATTTATTTCCTCATGTGTTATAAATTAGAATCGAAAAAATACTAATATCTTATGGGGAAAAACAAAAAAGAGGACTCCTTAAGCTGGCGTTGAGTTTTCTTTGCATTCAATTGAGGAATGTTAAAGTTTATATGTTTCCCTGCATTGCTTTTTTGTCTTTTTTGCCCCATGACTTGGTAGATCTTAAAATAAGCTTAAGTATGACATGCAAAGAGGGTCCCCTCCACGAAAGCAAATTGCAAATCTAATTGGTTTCAGACATTTGAGAATGACTGTACAATTTACATTTCTTGGAATATGAGTTACATACTGCTTTTAAAGTTCTTTTTGTCGCTTGTTCTTTCTTACAGTAAAAAATTCATTTATATTGTCATTGAGATAAAAACTGGAAGTTTTGAGAACTTTTATTGGGTCTATATATCAACAGGATTAGATAGCCGATTCCTTTTGGGCTAGGATTCACTATGTTTCATTCCTATGATCACTTTCCCCAAAAGAAAATGGCTTTTGAAAGTCTATATTTGGTGAGATGTTATTACTGCGATTCTTTATTTCTCCCTCTCAGCCAGAGTTGAAAACAATGAATGACTTTTGATCTTACCATTAAAATCAGTTCAACTACCCTTTAATGCATTCTACGCAATTTTACTGAAGTTGAAATTTTAGTCTCGATCTAACTCATCCTTTTCTACTTTCCCTCATACCCAAATCTTTCAAATCTATGAATAAATAAGAGTTTTGAAGCCGAAATTCTTTTTTTTAATGCTAGTTTCGTCCCATGCTTCGTGATCAAAATAGCCAAGACTTTAATATGTTTTCTTTTGGTCTAGTTTTAATTGATGCCTTTTTCTTTCTTCTTCGTGGACAGGATCAAAGGCCATCAATAGGATTGGTTCATCCACAACCGCAACGAAAACATCGAGACGAGGTATGTCAAGAATATTTTCCCTTTTCTTTAGTTTGTAGAATTTCTGCATCATGTAGATGTGAGGCTTTTTTGTCTTATGAATTCACCAGACTTCATCGTAGAACTTTTCACTAAAACTGTGATTACAGAAACAACAAGGATATACAAAAGTCGAGCTTAGATGGGATACACTGCTAGTTTGACCCTGAGTTACAGTTACAGAATATCATCATAACAGTTTATTTTTCCAAAGCGGAAATAACGCTTACTTAATGTTTACTGCTAAACATTTCACCAGATGAAATAATGAAATCATGACATGTTTGTTGACTTGAAAGTATCGTCTGATAACAAACTGTGTTTCATTTAACAAAAGAAGCAAGCACTTTATGATGGCAGAATGACTGTCAAGGTTTTTTATGTTACAATTGGAATCAAGAACATTGCGTGGCTAGTTCTTCAACAGAGCATGATCTTAGTTGTACCTAATAACGTGCCTTGTGCAGGACGTATTACTTATGTTTCTTATACAAAATAGTCGCTAAGTGATGAAGTGTCCTTGGTGATATAACGTTTTTTTTATTGTTGCTTTTTTACATCACTGCACCACCGTAATACATTATTGTTTACAGAATCAACATTGAGAAACGTACAAACATACCTCTTTTCATTTCTCTACGTCTACTGACAACTGACAGCTGGCTTATGATGATACATTATATAGTGTTTGGTTACTGTTAGCAAGTGTATGTATCTTAACTTTTTGATGACGAAGGAGAGACTGAAGTTTGGTAAACCTGCAATATTGACACGGAAAGTAGAGGCCGGTAAAAGCATGGGAATAGTCTTTGGTTGATCAGATTTGAGCACTTTTTAGGTCAAAACTTTCCTCTTACGAAAGCTTTGGAGGCTTCAATTTGTAGAACTAACAATGGAGCTATCTTTCAAATGCAAACCATATGAACAACGTAAATTCAGTGCGCAATACGATAAGATGGAAAAAGTACGCCATTTTACGTACTTGATAAGGCATACTTGCTTATATATAGTCTAATTATTAGCAAGCAACTATTTTCCTTTTTCTCAGCAAATCACAAAACATGAACTTTATCCAGAAAGAGGAAACTACCTATTTCCTTCATGAACATTCTTTTCTTTCATGAATACCTTATTTGAAACACATTACAATATCTTGTTTTACAGTAATCGATCTTGGAAGAAGGTTTGAGAAAGCTAAGATCGTGCTATCATATCGTGCTTTATTGATTCTCCCTTCAGGGTTTTTCCAATGCCATTATTTTAATGTTCCTGACCTTCTTAGATTTAGTTTGGTTCGACTTTCTGTCTTGCTATTGGATTGCTATTGCTGCCTTCTTTTAATTCTACTCCTTTTGGGCTTTCTTACGTTAATTGCAACTTAATGCTCTACGGTTTGCAACAATATATCATGACAGACTTGTGTACGAACAATTGTTCAGTATTGAGAAGGTTCGAGCCTAACTGAAACTTAAAAAAGTTGTCTCCTGTACCATTTGCGATTCCGTCAGGCTCTTGCTTCACCGCAACTGATAGCATAACCAGCTTATTATGCAATGACCCCTGTTTTCAACAATGAACCAATCACATGGCGATTATGCGACTGTTAAGCTTTTCTAATCTCTGACAAAATAAAGTAACCATTAAAACTTTATTATGTTATCTTTTTATATGTATGATTTTTATCAGCTTGCCTCTTTATAAGAATCATGGTACTTTCGAAATGTACCAGCTCGGAGATGTCTTTTGGGATTTTGAATTTTTTGAAATTAGTGAAGATGTTAAGAATATAATTTCAACGTGTTCTTACTGAAACTTGGCTTACACTTTATCCATTTTCGCAAATTTTTCAGTCAAAGAGGTCAATTCTATTGTTTGAAATTCTTATGAAAGACTTGGTGATTTGTCAATCAAAACGAAACACACATCGAGGTCAGGTTGTAATCAACCCTTAATGTTATCACATACATACATTTACATGCTAACAAAGAGAGAAAAGAAAACCATTTACTAATTTCTTATAAAAGGCTTATATGTCAGTCATCATCGAGTTTTGCTGGTTTTCTCTTGAAAAGCTCTTAGACAAAATTTGACAATGATCTTTAATCAGAAAATTGTTGTGTCAACTTGTAGTAGTTAAAATTTGGTTATGTGATGAAAGTTTTTCATTTGTAGTTTTTGGTTAAGTCTTCCGAAGATATGGTTGTCATTTTTTAATTTTGATTTCATTTGCTTAGCCATTAAAACTTTAGATTTGGCATGATATCTTCCTCCTGCAAGAATCTTCTTCTTAATCTTTTATCCTCGAAGCTCTTATTTAATCACTCCTGATAAATGAATGTGTGTAGCTCTATATTTCTGGCTTGATTGAGATATCACATTGTATGTCATTTTATTTCGTTTTGAGGAGAGATTTTGTCATCTTGGGTTCCATTTGAGGTCTTCTAATACATTATAACGATATAGAAAGATTTCGTGAATTTCGTAGCATGAATCAGGAAGAAGGAACCCTGTTCATTCTCCGATTGAGATGAGATGAGGGAAAGTGATGGTTTATTGTATCATTATCGATAATCATTTCATATCAATGTTACCTGTGACCCTTTCCTTTCGTTATAAGAACATATATTCTTTTAGCTCTCACTATATGTTTCTTACAATTTGAGAACAAGTTTGTACCAGAGATGCATATTCAGTGTCTTTACAACGGGCATTGCTTTTCCTTGTTAAGTTCGGTGAAGAATAGCTGTTATAGTTTGATACGAAGAACGAATGAATGTGAATAAATGAGTTTTTCTTACAACGGTCTGCTTGTTTTGCACATCCAGTGTGTTCTGTTACAATCAATTAATTTTTCAATCGCCGGGAAATTAACATTTTAATTGCTTAGTAATTATACGATATAAATGTGATACGTTTTCGAAATTGTTTCTGTTAATTATCTTCTATAGACTTGTCTTCTCTCTTCACCTTTTCATTGTGATGAATGCAAGGTCGTTTTCGCCATGGTGCGTTGTTTTTTCTTCGGGTGTAGCTTTTGACTGAAAAATTTGAAAATTCGTAATGGAGATCTATGTATGCTATCTGGATAAAAAGTTATAGTCAAAACAGTTTCATCAATTTTTTTCAGGGTAATGAATGGATCATGTATTAACCACGCTAAAACGTTATTTGAAATGCCATTCTTCCATTTCCAGTAAGACAGGAAAGGGTTGTGATTTTAGGGTAATGGGTCCAAAATATATTTTGTCTGGTCGGGGGCTGAAAGATACATAAGATTCTTTGCTTCAATTATACTACTTGATACAAATGCATAACTGATTAATGAGAAATGATACTTCATTGTGTTCTTCATTCTTTCAAATTTTAGCCTTTTTTGTTTTACATGTTATAAACATTTGATGTTTTTGTCTGGTTGCTTTGATGATGATTTCATCCTTTAACAACACTAAAATATACATGCTTTGAAACGTTCATTGTATGGTAATTGTATCCTTGCTTTAATGATAGTTATGTTTTTATCTGGAGATACGGTGCTTTTGAATTAAGATTTTTGTCGTTTCGCTTTGGTGCTTTGTGTAGTTGAGATGCAGACCCTGTCATTGTATTTTGTCACTGCGTTGCCTCTAGGGATTCTAGGAAGTCAAAGATAAGTAAAGATGATTTTATACGTTTTGTTCAAGAAGTGTAAGCAATAATAGAATAAGCTTGCGTGCAAGTTTATGAATGGTTGCTCCCGAATGGTTACTCGTTGCTCCTTTGGATCATGGGATTGGTCATCTTTCCATAAAGTTACCAGCTTCAATATAAAGACAGCTAATTACGTCTATCGCCATATAGAAATCAAAAAATAGGAAACTGCATGAATCAAATGTTTTCCTTCCCATTTAAAACCTAACTGAATGATGTGAATGGTGTTGAAGGATTTTCGATTGACCACAGAGCTGAATGGAACATACATCTCCTCACATTCTTGTGCATCTTTTTGTTTCATTTTGATTCATTTCGGGCCCATTGAAACACTTGTAATTATTTATCAATTGATGAATAAATCATGCAGAGTAGGGAGAATTTTTGTCAACTATAGAAAGGTTAGTTCAAAAAGAAAACACCAAAATATAGATTCTGGAGATTTGTGGCCCTCGTTGTTTCCATAGAAAACAATGGTATATATTTGTGTGGTGGGAAGTTTCACTGTATTGGAAGCATTTACTCTAGAGACCAGTGAAGGTTTGACTTCAAAGCCTCAATGTGTCTGAATTGATAGGCGTTATCCTTTGCGTTCGAATCGGTAGATAATGTATTTTGAAATTTCGCTATCAAGTTTTTGGTTGTGAGGATTTTAAGAAAATAAAGTGAATCTACTTCCTCCCATTTCTTCGTAAAAGAAAATTTATTTGGACATTTTCTCACATGGCAGTCTATTCCTCCCAAATAGTCTCCAAGATTGTGAATATTACTCTTCGTCTAAGGACAATCAAAATCACATACTTAATTGGTTATCAATGGCAACTCTCGAAAACAGGTCATTATGTCTAATTACTTTGAAAGCAATACTGTATGTACATCGTTTGCTTAAATTTGGAAAACATTTTAGGCGAAAATTCAAAAAGTTAAGAACATCCGAGGACTTAAAAAATTTTGGAAGTTGTTATAAAATTTTTTGGAGGTTGTTTCCAGTTTATAAAACAAGACAAGAAAAGTCTTTGGGTATTCAGTGTACTGTATGTGGTAAATTGGTTTCCAAACTACAAACTTTGCGCTTCTTCCCACTATCAAACAGGTCCTCGATATTCAAATGCCACATTCAGAAAGCCTTTTGAGTGTGAGGAGTGTGCTTTTCTTGGAGCACTGTTTTTGAGTACCACGAACTTGACACTTCCCTTCAAACAGTTTGATATCTATCTGTGTTATGATTTGGATAAAACGTACTTGTGATGAATACACGTGTGTTTGATGGAACATTTATTCAAAACATTCCCTTCTCATCAATATTTACTTACTTTTTTAAGAAGTCTTAATTCTTTATTTTTTCATCATCACATATTTACATTTTTGATTTCATTTTTTTCAACAAATTTTTTCCTCCTTTACTTTACGACGTTTCATGTTCGTCCATTTTCTTTATTGAGTTCTTGATTTATCTTTTCTTTTCTTTCTTTGTTGTTGTGTGTGTGAAGATCTTATGGTTTTCGTCTTCTTTCTTACCCTTTTCATCCTTCGACCTCATCGTTAGATATTATGTTTACTTGGAACAACCAATTTTCCACGTCCTGGGGTTATCATGGCGATTCTTGGTGACGGTTCTGACCAACTACAGAATAACAGGAAACTATTTGAAATAGAATTTGTATAAAACTATTTACTAGATATTTTTTTCTTCTCTTCTTAGTTTAAAATTGACGTATTGATTTTAGTGAGTAAATTTCTTTTGGGGTAAATTTTGGACCCATTTTCCATATATGCTGGTTGTTTACTGATTTGAATTCCTTTTGCGCCTAAAAGGAGTTCTGGAAACGATCTATTGCAAACACATCAAAATTAAAGTGAATAAACAGTACACGTTTTTTTTTATAAGAATGGTGTTTTCATATTCATTTCATCATGGATATTCTTAACTTTTTGGCGAAAATATTCTTACGCTATTCTTAGGTTAAAATCGAAATTGGCAATCTACAGGTTAAAATGCATTAAAAATGGCATTCTTAGGTTCAGTTGCTAAACTTCATGATGGTGATATTCCTATCATATTCTTAATTTTTCGGCCATTTTCATCATGGACATTCTTATAAAGTGTATTCTTATAAAAAAAAAGCGTGTATGTGGAACATGGTTTTCGTGCACTGTACTTCACACATGTAGAATTAGGGCTTTTAGTTCGTTTCATGTCATTTTGGTGTCAAGAAATGACGAGCACAAAGTTCGTTCTTTATCATCGAATACAGTAGATCATGTTTATTATACAATGGCTCAACATCTTCTCTTGAACAATCAGTTTTATTAGTTATGATAATGTAGATCATAATTGCATCAGTTTTGTTTAATTCCTTTATGTCAAATAGATTAATGCACTTATGTAGACACACACATCACTTGCTTTGCCTGCCCAATAGCTCTCTTTCTCTTGTCCACAACAGCTTGTAAAGATAAGTGTATTACAAAGTTATAATTAGGAAATTGAAGCTTTTTTTCTCTTTTCAGAACATTTTTTATATACATTTTGAAGTAATTTAAACAACAGCAGAGGGGTTTTAATACTGAGATGTATTATCTGATTTTTATAGTTCCATTTCTAAAACTGGATGGATAAACTTCTGGTAGGGGAGAAAATAAAAATTAATATCACAAAGAAACATTTTAAAGAAAGAGAAGATATAGAATAGAGGTTTGGAAAAAGGGTTGACTAGCTGAGAGAAACCTTAAACACTGTTTTTATGTCGAAGGGTTTTTTTTCTATGAAATATTATTAGTAAGGGTACAAAATTGATTAAAAAAAGAAATGAGCTTAAAATGTTATTACTAGAAGTGAAAAAAAATCCAACAAGCTGAGAATTGACTGCGAGAGACTGTTGGTTGGAGGTGGATTCTTTTTAGTAATGATTTATGTCATGCTTAGTTAGTTTATATCATCTTACAAGTTTGAGTGTGATGGCGATATACATATATTGTAAATAGACCTAGTGATACATGTCTTAAACTCATTTATTGGCTGATGTTTGGTTTTATGAAGTTTCCTTTAAAGAAAATTTAGGCTTCTCTTATTCGATCATATTAGTAGTATTGATGGTTCATTGACGGAAAGAATAATATATCTAGCAATACTCTTGCAATTATACTAGTAACAAGGCTAGTATAGCGTAATTCACTGTAAAGTCACTTTCTCTTCGAGCAGGTTTAGTACGTCGTTAAAAAATCGATCTAATAGTAGAATAGATAGAACGTCCAGTGAAAGATTTATAAACGTTGCCATCTTACATCACAAGCAAGTGATCAGGGAATGAATGACGTGATAACTTGAATTTACATTGCATTATTCAGTTAACTCAATCGTTGATCGGACTTTTCTTTGAGTGAGAATGTTTTTCAGAGTTCTGAAAGAGTGACTCAAAGAAATCGAGTTACGCGAAAATCTAGCTGTAAACTTCCTATCGCAATTGAATCTTTTTTTTGCAGTTACTATGTGTTTATCTTGTTTGCATCTCGAGTCAAAAGACAACAAACAAAGCCCTCTTTTGACTGTAATCTAAGAATGGCTGAAAATGTCCTATTTTCTCCCCAATGTTTATCTTTGACACTTGTATAGCGAGTACATAACATTTAAGGACTCTCAAAACACTCTCTAAAATGCGATATCCTCCTTCATTTCAAACCTCCTATGAAAACAAATATTGCCACGACCAAGTTGCTTTCGACATAGGAATCGAAATGGTTGAAACTATGGTCGATACACCATTTTCAGTATATCTGTATGATCCTTTATAGAAGCTTATTATTGTTTCCCAGACAAAATGTCAGATTGAAATAGTAATATTTTTTGTAACAGTACACCATACCACATGAAATCTTATTTGAAAACATTAATCCATGTGTATTTCAAGAGATATTATGAAGTGAGAATGTGTGCTTATAAAAAAGTTTTATTTTACGTTATGTTGATTTAAGATTGAGTTTGTTGTTGTTTTTTGGTTTCTAAAAATTCTCTTACTACTTTACAAATTTTAATCGATGCGTTTCTAAGTGGATTTTCTTGTAATTTGTGTCTCTGTGTATGGGTTTGTAGTATCAATCGCTCTGTGACTGTGTGCTGAGTTCTATGGAAAATCAAGTCTTTCTTTTGAGGTTCTGAAGTCTCATAAGACAGTTTTTGATTTGGTTTAGCTGACTTTTCTGAAGTGCTTGATTTTAGGTCTGTTTTGCGAATATTTTAATTTAAGTAATTAAACACTCCTCGTTCGGATCTCAACGATCACTAAATCTCGATTCATTTCAACTCCAGCAACACTGTCTAACTTCAAGGAACTTAAACTTTAAATTTGTCATCTTCTATTATCCATAGGAAATAGTAAAATCAAGTCAATCGATGAATTCGCTTCATTTCTCACCACGTGACTCGGTCACAGTCCACTCGCTATCACCCACCGAGCTTTCACGTTATGGCTCCTCTTACCCTCCCGGTAGAGGACACGTGCATGGACCCCAGACTTCATGCCCCGTGCACGGTCAAGAATCAAGTCATCCCCACGATGAACGAAATGGCCGTCCGCCAAACCTTCCGTTCGATGCGCCGCACGGCTTCCATGGGTTACACGGGCCGCATCCTCGTTTTCGTGAAGACATTTACATGAGACGACATTCATTAGATGTAAGTTTTCGTTGTTTTCCTCACTTTTAGATCAGTCCTTCTTTCTTTTAATATAAACTTGGACATGTATGATACTATTTTACAAGCCTTCGTATTGAGAAGATTCGATACACAAAGGTTGCCATTATGAATAGATTACTGAAACTGTAATTAGTAAATAAACATTGTTTCTTACTACATACTGTGATGCATCTGGCAATCCAGATGCTCCTTTATCGATCTCAACTGAATGTATAACTTTTGTTTTCATTCCTTTCCAGCGTAAAGAGCATTTACCGCCCCCACCCCATCACGCCTTAGAAGAAGACTTGCGAAGAAGAGGAATGGATTTTAGAGGTTTTGCTGGTTTACCGCCCCATCTCTTGGATGAGCAATACAGGCGTCATTTGTTGAATGGAACGCATGAACACCCTCCACCCTTCAAAGTAAGTCTAAATTACTTTTTCTTTAGAAGTTTTGCTTAACAAAAATGAATGAACTTAATTATATAACTATTTTAATAAAACAATCGAAAAAGTTATATTTTTCCGGTTTTCTTCACTAGGAACCAGGACATGGACAAGTCTTTGTTCCACCGCATTTCTATTACGGTCGTGAATATCCGCTCCCGGTTGACCCCTACCATCCGCACGCGTTATCCGCAGCGCCGAGTGAACTTCTTCACAGATACGGAGGTGCACCTCCACCGGTCAGTCCCAGGCTACTAGAAGCCTATCGACGTAATGAGCATGGTGTTTTGAGCTCGCGCGAATTCGAAGCGGCCGAGCGACGATATGAAGAACGCCGGGAGAGTGCTGACCAAAAAGAAAGTGTTATTCGACCAGCTTCTATCGATCTCTACCGCAAGAAGAGTGCAGAAAATCATATGCACGGTAAGAGAATCCTCTTTTTTTTCGAATGTCTTGTTTAGATTTCTATTTTCGTTTTCTCAAGTGCAAGTCAAGATGTACAATTGTTTTCAAGATGGTTGTGAAAAACCTTTCGAACTATCCAATTGAAACATGGATATTTATGTTTTCAGATCGTCGTAAACACAGTATTTCACTGGACAAGAAACCAGTCGTCCACGAAAAAGAGGAACCACCTCGAATGGTATGTTTTTTTAATCTCACTTGTATTGGCATCATAAAAGTATAACGAGTCTGGTTTCTCAAACTATGGAAGGTTGTGGTGATGATTGTGACTATGATTTCGAGAGCTTTTCACTGCTCAAAATGTGTTTTTACCAGATCTCTCACCGAGTGTTGGCATATGATGTTTGTGTCCTTTTGCGAGATTTTGGTGAAGATTTTAAATCATGGCTCGCAGTTGATGATGAGTTCTTTCTTTCAGGAATTGTTAAAAAAGTTCTCGTTTTCTCTATTTTTCGTAGAAGATGCCCATTTTCAAAGGTTTGGAATGTAACAATAACAACATCAAACCACACCCTAAACAAAATGGTAAACCACATGATTTTTATCGCAACCCTTGAGTCAAATAATATTTTACACAAGATAGCATATATTTAATGTGTATGTGAATTGGAACACTTTCTTTGTTAGTCTTTGAACGGAGTATTGACAAGATGGGTCACTATACCTAACTACTGTATGATATTCTCTTTCCTTCTATATAGCTATTCCTTGCAACGATTGAAATTCTTTTTTCTTATCCAAGGTACATCACATCAAGCCAACTCCATCACCTCGCTTTTAAACAGCAAGCTGCCGAACTCTAAAAGTGAATTAGATGCGGCCAGTATTCTTGCCAACATGAATCGGATCAGCCAATCACCAGCTTGTTCAGATGAACAGGAGAGTATCACCAGTAGTTCAGCCCCTGAAGTGATCCCTCCAACGCACATCAAACAACAACCATTGATCAAAGAAGAAGACAAAGAAAATGTCGAAATCGAACAACCTGAAGAGGTATAATTTCCTCTAAGAGAATCGGGTGGTTGCAAGGCACGCTGTAGATACAAAGCCCTTTAAATTTCACATTGTCATTGCTCTCCTAATCAAAAACTTTTGTTTTACTTTACAGAAGCTGAATTATTTGTTAAACCTCGGATTGGTCATGCATTCTCGAAAAAGAAGTAAGTTCTCTCTCCTCTTTTGTTAGATTCGTAGTCGAACTGGAATTTATTAGCGAATATTAACTAAGGTGGTTTCTTCTTACTTTCTTCATTTCATTAATTTTCATATTTATTTAGTTTTAGAGGAAGAATTTGAGAGAAAACGTTGGGATCGCAAATTTCGAAAATATCGTGGACGACCGAAGAAAAGATCAAAAAGAGAGGTGTGTTGTCTTTGTTGGTATTTTTAGGGTTTTAGACAGCTCTTTTGAAACGTTGCATAACACAAATTCAGAGTGAAAAGAACTAGCGATAGATCCATTTCAATCTCATTTTTCCTAAATCTGTAGTTATGACTTTGAAATCCATTTAAACAATTTAATATTTATGTTTTCTAGAACACCGAAGAAGGTAGTGTTAATGGTGACTTGAGACCTGGATCTGATCTTGATTTTTATAACGGGCCCATGACCAGGCACAAGCAACAACTCTTACAAGAACAAGAGAACTTACTGGAACAAATTCAAAAACAGAACAGTACAGAGAACAATTCTGAGAACGTTCAGAGTCCAGGGGAAAACAGTAACCCTGAGACAAATAAAGATAATCAAAGACCCGCATCAAGAAGTAGCGGCAAGAGCAAAAAATCTCCGCGAAACTCTCCCCGTAAAGACTCGATATCGAAAAGCTCTTCTAATGGGGACGTGGCAGTTGAAAATAACGACAACCAAACGACAAATGTTCCGACACCTACGGTTTTCATTAAATCGGAAGAAAACTTATCAACATCCTCACGAAAATCAACTCCGACTCCGACCAACCATCATGCGCCCAAAGAGTCGTCGGTAATCGGCACCCACGACAATTCTCACCGCCAAGACGAACGACGTCAAACAAACGACCGCTCTGATCGCCTCATGACACTGATCAAAGATAAGGTTCACCCTGTACCGGCCCCTTCGCCTTCATCGGCCTCGTCAAGCCACCACCGGCATCATCCACACCATCATCTGATGGATAAAAATCATCTTCTTCATCGACAGCCCTCTCCACATCCCTCGTCGTCCTCTTCACATGAACATTTAAAAAGACATTCTTCTTCATCAGCCAATAATAGCGCGTTTAACGATCACGTGCCACGTCCTTCGTCCAATCATCACGCTTCATATGCTGAACACGTGGAGGAGATGAGGAAGTTGGACAGCAGTTTATTTGGTAGACACATGGTAAGCCTATTCAATTCATAAATTCTAGTAACTGACGAGAGCCTTTTTCTGGTCAATCTGCTAGGATTGTTTTTCACTAAGTAAAGTTTTCGTCGAGCGGTCAGTAGTTGAATGAGTGAAATGACTCATGAATCATTGGTGATACGGTTAAAGATAAGGGTTTCTCTCACGTGAATATTTTTTCATTTTATTAGGAACCAACACAAGATCATTTTGCTCGTTGGCCAGGAGTCAATTACATTCAACATGCATACACTTCGTATTTAAAAGGTAAAAGAACGTCGTTTTCTCACAAAAAAATAAATGGTTTGGTTGTGCTCGAGCGCCGCGGGAGAGACCTCTTGAATATAATCTTCATTATTAGACAAGGTCTTATTGGGCTTTTCCAGAAATAGTCCGTGCCCACCCCCTGTTGAGGATATCGGATATCCGGGAGGTAAACGATTTTTGTTCAAAAGTGGATATCCAGGGGGTTAAATATCTACAAGGGAGCGGATATCCAGGGGTAAAGTGTCTTTTCGGGTCTTTGCAAGTTAAAAATACGATATCCAGGGGTAAGCGTCTTTATAAGAGTGGATATCCAGGGTTCGATTTATACTTCGAAAAATCAATATCCTCAACAGTGGGGGTAAAATTTTTTTCTGGAAAAGCCCATTTCCAAGTAATCTGTAAATTAGAATTTGTTCTTAACACGAATCTTTTCCTGTCCTTTTAGAATGTGATTTACAACGACAACATTTACTGCAGTCATACGAAGAACTACAACGCGAAAGTCGTTCTCTACATTTGAAACGCGACTTCTTAGAAAAAGACATGTTGGTTTATGATCAACGACGCGCACGGATTTCCGACCGAAGGCGGAACATGCAAGTGAGCATCGAAGGTGTCCATAAAGCACTACGTTCCATGTCTGATTTATAGGATTGACATTCGCTTATCTTTTTCAAGTTTGTCCTTTTAGTTTAGTCTTTAGTCAAGTTTTCAATCTTTTTATTGCGTGTAAAATCTGGGGAAAAAATCTCATTTTCGAATTGAACGATTTAGGTAAAACGCGATAATACTTAAATATATTGATTTCACTTATTGTTTACTTTCCATCGAACTGCTAAGCCCGACCCATTATATTGGGGAATGCTAGTTTTTTCCCCATTATACACTAGCTATCAAACTTCAAACTTCCATATCCTTCCTGTTCATTTCCCTTTTATTTTTCTCTTTTTTGGATCATCCGAAAAGTCTTCATATTTTTTAATTTTTTAAGATTTTAGTGTAGATGAAAAACATTTATCTTCCCATGAGTGTACATATAAAACCCATTAAAAGAATGTTTTTAGAATTTATAAAAACAAAGCCAAGTGTATATTTTATTGTTTTTTTAGTTGGTATAATTTTGCTATTAGCTGAATTTTTTGTCCATGGCGAGAATAGCATCAATTTTATTTATTTTCTATATATGGAATGAATGAATAATGATTGTAATATCATTGCGTAATTTAAAGAAAATAATAATGGAAAAAGTTCTTGGAAAATTAAACTCAGCTTTTGTCATTTTGCTGTTTTTCATTCACTCTTAAAAGTCGCAGGTATTAAAAAGAATTTCGAATTCGTTTACTACAGAGGATCAAAGATTAAATTTGCTGAAAGTCATATTGACTACCCAAGGGAACTAATTTTAGTGGGAACTTATTTTTGCGGTCGAAAAAAAGTCGAAATAATTGCATTTCGCGGGAATTCACTTATTCGCGGTTTTGATATATTTCGGAGACGTTTCCCTATTTTGCTAGAAATTTTTCAATTTTTCTGGTTAAATATCTTATTTTCCTGAAGCCAACTGAAAATGAGCCTTAGTTGTCGACACAATGTGCAAAACAAATCAAACTGGGCGCGAGTCAACTTTACCTTTACAGTGTATCTAGCTAAAAGAGACCCTCTTGTAGTGCACTTTATCGAAAGTACACCAAGATAAGGGTTCAAGGGCGGCACATGCCGTGGGGTCGGATACCATGTGCGCGTGTGAGTGCCCCCCCCCTTCTCGGGCTCTGGTTGCGTCAATAAACCGGCATGAGATACCGGGTGCGCCAGAAAAAAGTTTCTCTCTTTAAAACTAATTTTCTCGAAATATAACATTTTTAAAAGAACCATTCTTATTTCATCGGAAAGAAGAAAGATAAACTTAAATTTTGAGGGGTCATTTATTAAATTTGATTCAGTAGATCAAAAGTTATGCTCAATTAAATCAAAAAGTTAGTTTCTGAAAGTGCTCAAAAACGTTAAAAATGGACCTATCAAATTAAACAGAAGCATAATTACATGATGCATCAGTATTTTCGTTTCAGTAATCAAAAATGATAATTAGCTGTCTAAATGACTTTTTGTTATATAAAGGAATGTTGAATTATAACAAATGGAAGAAAATTCGTCGAAAAAGGCAAAGAAATCTGGCAAAATTCATAAAATACATCAGATATGGGTTTTGAGGTACACCCAGCCCTACATCGACTTTATCCAGTCTGGAACCAAAGATCTGAGGAAAATTTCGGTAAAAGTAAATTAAAATGATTCTGATGAAGATTTTAAACCCTTTCGACCCTTCAGTTCCAAAATTTAAGTGTTTAGTTTCGGAAAAATGCTCTTAATCATGTGATCATGTAAAGGCTATGGCGATTGCCAATTTTAAAATAAAAATTTGATAGCTCGATTTTCAACGTTTTCGAGCACTTTCTGAAAATAACTTTTTCATTCAATTGAGCATAACTTTCGATCTGATGAATCGAATTTAATAAATGACCCATCAAAATTTAAGTTTATCTTTCTTCTTTCTAATGAAATAGGAATGGTTCGTTTAAAACTTTTAGATTTCGAGAAAATTAGTTTTAAAGAGAGAAACTTTTTGCGAAGCGAATTTATGAGCGAAGCAGTTTTGCTATATTGTGCACGTACCTTTAACTTCTATCCCAAGCGAAAATTTGCTATAAAATTTGCTATATAAATCACATCTTCAAACCGATGATTTTATCAAAATGACCTTGAATGGTTTGGCTTGAAGCCACGAAAACTTTCTCGGTTTGGTAGCTAGGACTGCGAAAAATGCTGTTTTAAAATGGTGTACCCTAGCAGTGAACAGCAACAAAATTACCGGAAGCCGAAACACGGACTTAGAATCTGAAGTTGATCAAATGCCGCGCGGGCGGCACGCAATCTAACAATCTAAGCAGTGGTTCTTCGGTTTTTATGTTTTATTTTGCTGTTAAATGGAAACAAATTAGTTTGAACGTTGACAGAAAGGATCTTCATCATCCCTTGACTTTTAACAGCAAGTATCAAGTATCAAATAAGGTCAATTAATGAGAGGTTTTTGCAAGTCGCGCGGGCGGGCGGGAGAGGAGTGCTCTTTTAATGAACGAAACTTACCTTGCAAAACCAAGTGGATATTCTATGATAAAGAAGTACAGAGATAATCAAATTTGTCGAATTTGTCAAGAAAGAAAACTGCCCAAGAACCAACAAGCCATCTTTGTACATTTTTGTTTTTGTTTTATTTTTATGTTTTGATGATTTCGACAGACGATTCGTGATTCGAATCGAATAAAAATGTTCGATCGTTCGACTAATATAGTTCGATTTTATTAAGGCACCATTTACACTAGAATAGAAATAAGAGCGATGCGCGGCGGGCAGCGGCGGGTGGTGTTGTGCCTCCGTGGATTATGTGGTGTGTTTGGGGCATTAAGGCTCTTACGACCCTGTCTCCATAGCAGCTTTATTAGAGGGGTTTTTAGAGAGTCTCTTATTTTGCCAGCAACTTGCGAATTGAGGTGGAGTCTGGATCGCTTCGCAACCCTTATACAATACGGCTAGTCAATTTCAACAATAATATACTTTAATAAAGTGAATTGATTGGAAAATGTATTAAATCGTTTGTTAGTTTCAGATTGGTGGGGTTTGAAGGAAGAAAGCAGAAGAAGTAATGTTTAAAAATATAAAGTGGAAAAAAATACCTTTCACAGCAAATCGCAGCAGCGTTTCCAAGAGGAACTTAAAAATTTCACTTCTTTATCTACCATTTTTAGTTTATCTAACTAGCCGGGATTTGAGTTCTTCCAATTTAGCCTCTGCGAAAAAAATTCGAATCTAAAAATGGTAGGCGGTGCCGCGATGCGAAAAAAAATCTCAGCAAACTGCACAGCCAAAAACACTCAAAATCGAGAACAGAACAAGAACACCGACGGCTTTCTTGCATTTGAATTAATTTAATTACATATTAATATTGTTCTAAATGATGAATTTGATCTAGTCATGAACCTCAATCTCTTGGTATTTGTCTTTTTAGGTAAGGATATGAGTGCTGTTTTTTTTTATACATTTTGATATTTAAAATTTAACTGGATATTATTTTGTTTGGACCTCCTTCATGGTATGTCTTTCTGCAGACAGGAGAACCGTCGTGTGTTTTTTCATAATTTGATGTACACAAGACGGGTTCGAGCTGTGAGTCCAATATTGGACTCACATTTTTTACAGTGGGAAATTCGAATTTAGCACTGTCCTCACTTACTAAAATAAAAACCAAATTTCGAAAGTTGTGCTTTCTCTAAGAAAGTGTGACCAATAAAAGAATAACAAAATTTGGTTGGCTATGTTTTCCGGACACGCATAAGTCCGGTGTAAAATGAGAATTCTTTTTACCACCGGACAATCTCTACACCGGACTTAAAGAAGTCGTATGTCCGGTGTCGGAGAAGGATATTTATTTCCACCGGACAATCAAAACACCGGACATGACCAGTCCAGTGCGTCCGGTGTTTCTTGATTTTTTGTTTCATAAATGTCCGGCGTCCAAAATTCCCTATATGCAACACCGGACTGACACCGGCCTTATTGCGTCCGGTGTAGCGAAAGGATACTTTTTGCCACCGGACAAATACACCGGACAGTCCGGTGCGTCGGCAGGGTCCTCTTTCAGGCCATACCATGCTCTATACATTTCGCCATCAGTTTATCAAAGAAGAAATCATAGCATGGATTCCCAGGCTAATCTTTCTGTCCCCTGTTATAGAATTTTTCCTAGGGTAAAACTGATCCTGAATGAATTGTTTCTTTGTTTTTTTCTAGTAAGGAATTTTCCTCATTAATTGACACCGTCAACTGCTCTAACACTTTTATGGAACGATTGGTTGAAACATGGGACTGTTGATATTCTGGGCTGTATTTTCACTTACTGTTAAATCTCTTTGACAACAAAATTGTTTTGATCAGTGAGGCTGGAACTTCGATTTTTGAGGATTACGATTTTACCAGCTTTTTAGTGATTTTTGCCTCGCTAACCTAAATCTCCCAACCTCTTTACCTTAGGAAGATCAAAATTAGAGTTTTTCAGCGTTCCGAAAAAAAATTGTTTCATCTTCACAGGATCAATTCTCAACAACAGAATACATCTTTTGGTCTTTGGGTTCGTTTCTGACGTTTTTCCTTCAAAGAATATCGATCACTTTCCTTTTCCCCTTGAGCGTGCAAGAAAAAATGATTAGCTTGCGTTCTTGTGCAGGCGAATAAAGATAAGGCGGCAATCTTGCACTGTGGGTGCTACTTAGTTTCCGCCCTATTTTGCGCCAACGATAGAATGGTCCAAACACGGGGGTAATAGACCTTTTTTCAAAGAGGACGTCCTGTTGAATAATTATGTAGTCCAGCCATAAAAACAATGATAGAGCCATGCATAATTACTGTATCATGTATATTGTAATAATTATGCATGGTTTTATCATTGTTTTTCTGCTGGACTACATAATTATTCAACAGGGTGGCCTCTTTGAAAAAAGGTCTATTCAAATGATAAGCTATGTCATTCTGTACCGTAAGTTGGTCTAATGTCGACATCCGTCTTCTAATTTCGACATCCTTCTTTATAGATAGGAATAATAAGAAGGTCGAAATCACTGATAGACTAAAGATTTTTCCTCTCATCGCGCTGATCAAAGTCAATCAGCGATTCCGACCTTCCTCAGTTTCTATTGTTCCTATCTCTAAAGAAGGGTGTCGAAATTAGAAGACGGATGTCGACATTAGACCAACTTACAGTAAGTGCTTTTTTTTCTGAGAGATACAAATAGTATACCGTTGGATCGTCTATATCGACATGCGTCTATTTCAATCTAGGAAAAGAAACTCCCATGGGAATTCTGATACATAACCCGATTGGTTAATTTCGGAACTGCTTCAAAAAACATAATGGGCAGATAATTTTAAAATTTTCTGAGGAAATGTGTGTAATTTATTGATGTTGATGGCTTGTTGACTCTTTCAGTTAGGGAAACCATCCAGGATCCTGCCATTCTATAAGCCAGCAAAACTAAATGCCACTTGTAAAATTAAGTTTCTTACTATTTTTCCATCAAAACAACCAAAAACATTACTACTAACTACTTCCCAAAGCTGGAGACCAAAACAATTCTTCCAAGATTATGGCGCTCTTTTGGATCTATTGTTATGGCCATCTAAAATGGTGGAAAGAGTTGCGGAAAGACAGGGGCGCCCACTAGCTTCGAGGGTGGTAACGCCAAAACGCCCAAAATATGATCTTCCAACATAAAGCGAGTTAGTTACCGCGCGAGTTACGTCATACACTCCACCGCAGCGCACAACGAACGGTGTTTTAATGAATATAAATAATTATAAGAATAACTTATGTGCTTAAATTCAAATATTAAGAAGATAAGAAGATAAAAAATGCGCTAGATAATTTTCATTTTAACAATTTGGTCAATCATTGCTGAAAGTTTGAAAAAAAAATTCCGACGCAAAAAAAAACTTCAGCCAATTAAAAGCACAGTGTGCTTATATTTACTATGTTTGCTACATCGTCTAGGCTAAAAAAAGTGCAAAAAGACACGAACGTCATTTTTTAATGAGTGTTGTTATGATTTTTTAGATCGCGGTCGCGTACAGGAACTCGCCAAATGTTCCTAACTGTCTTTAAAGAAGAAAGATATAACAGGTATATATAGCGTTTCTAATCCTGGAATATCAAGGTTCTAGCTATGCTGTTAATAGCTCCACCAAGTTTATCAATCATACTTTCTGTCATAACATGTCAGGATAACACAGCGTGCCCTTTTTAACTTTTTGTTTTCAATCAAAGCGGACGCAGATTGGAGAATTGGACCACCAATTCCACTAACCACCTATCGCCTGATGGGATTACCAAATAACAAGTGTGTCGAACGCTCCATCGTTTTGCCACTAATTTGGTCTTCTTTGTTCCAGACAGTTGCGTGTGTTCCACTACGGATTTATTTTGAATTAAAATTTTATCTTTTTGATTAATAGCCTACTCTATGCGAAAGAGAATACACTGTTAATTAATTCAAGTCAAAAGACTTTGGAGGCTCGGTGAAATGGTGGCCGAATTGCCGTCCTATGTTTTGTCAGATGGTCCCAAGTTAGAGCAGTTGACGGTAGTTTATTTTTCAAGTGGTGGCTTGGTGAGAATGGTCCCCTATAAATTGACCTTTTGTCCACATGCACGAAACCTCACAGCCCTGCCGCATCAAACCCATCAGTGGCATCAGTACCCTGTACAGTACAGGGATTTATTTTTTTTGAAATTTTGGTATATGTTCAACATTCGATTGTTAATCGATAAGTGGTTGTTTGATTACTTCTATCCCTATCAATTACTTCAATTAGTACCGTGTGGATGAAAACTCCATGGTCGTTTTTTTGGCACTGCTGTTATGGTGGATCCAGCCAAGCCATATTTTATCATTCTACAGAATTTCTTGCTTGAAAAATCAAAAACGTCAACTAGTATCGGACGCTGCCCCTTAAGAATTGTAAAAAATACTGGTGAAAAAGCCTTTTTTATGAAAAAAATAGAAGAAAAAGTGCCCTTTTTGACCCCTAGTGGACGCTGCTCTGCCTTTTTAAAATTTCGCCTGTCCACCCTTCCTAATTTTAAGAGTTTTAGGATTAGTGCATCCATTAGTGCATTCAACTAAAAAATGTTGTTTTGAGCATAATATATACTTTCTTTTAGATGACCTGGTATTCATCATATACAACACTGCAATGTCTTCCACAGACACAATAGCAGATTGCTTACAAGTGACGTGTTGACTGATCACACATCACTTGCAAACCAATCAGCTGTTTTGGGTCCGTGAAAGACATTAAATAATACAGTAATGATTAAATTATAATAGTTACCCCACCCCCCCCCCCAACAAACTTTTTTCATGAAGGGCTTTAGGGGGATTGGAAATTTTTCCCAATTTTTAGTTTGTGATAATAAAAAAATAAATGGGGGAGGGGCTATTTCAGACCCCTCTTCACACTATGAATTATAATGACCTTTGAATTTGAAATTACCAAAAGGATCAACACTTATAAAGATATTTTTCTTCTCAGGCATTGTTTTGGCCCTTGGAGCAGACAATTATCAAATAGTGTTGGTTCAGAAAAAAGACAGCTTTAAAGTATCATGCAACTACGATAAATACCAACTTTCAAAAAACCTAACTTTCCCATCATTGAATCTCACTAAAGATGGTATACCTATAATATCAATTTTGTTTACAAATGAAAGTTATGAGAAGAAGTTGTTTGATGAACGATTCGAGTGGACTGGAGATGATAAGACATTGTCGTTTGTGCTCAAAAGTCTTGAGTCTGCTGATTCAGGAGATTATGTTTGTGTTTCAAAGGATGGAAATAATATTGTGACAAAATCAGAAGTAACAAAACTCACTGTCCTTAGTAAGTTTATTATTTTATCCTAAAGAGTAATTTTCCAATATTTGTCTACTTTTACAGCTTACCTCTCTTTTAGGGCTGTAGCCAGCTAACTAGTGTTTTTGAAAGACCAAACTTTTTAAATATGTTTATTTATATATAAAGTATATATGGCCTTTTTAATTTTAGTACCTCCAATTTTGGCTTTGCAACCACCCAATACAAATTTGGATATTTTCAAAGGTGACTTTGTCAACATAAGATGTAAAGTAACACCACAGCCTCTGGAGAACTTAACAATATCATGGACATTAGGAAATAATGTTTTTACCAGAGATACATTTAATGAAAGAATTTACGAAATGAACAGGCTTACTTGCTCGGCAAAAAACCGGGCTGGAGTATCAGCTAAGACAGTCTTTATTACTGTGAAAGGTATTTATTTAATGTAGAATATTTAATCTGGTTCCTTTCTCTTAGCTAGACTACTAACCCTCCTAGAGTTTGTGTGTGTGAGCAGCAGTTAAACAAGCTGCAGTAACAATATTTTTTTACATTGTTCAAAGTTTTTCTCTCTAAGACAGATTTCCATTTTAGTGAAATGTAGAAAAGGAACTTTTTGGTCTCAAAAATTCAGCAGAAGATTGTAAAGCCGGTTATCATCTAAAAAATATACAGAAATGATGATGTTTAGTAATAGTAAAATCTAGACTAAAGCACAATATTCCTTTTCATGATTTCCTTTTTAAGCACCTGAGCCTTCAGTTGTACTAAATTTCCGTTACACAAAATCCCCTCCATCAAAGTCAAAACAATCATATACACTTTATTGGAACGAAAGCAATAAGATTGGAAAATCCTTTATCACACATTATCAGGTAAGTCATTTTGAACCCACTTTATCACAATAATGCTTGATCAGCTATCATTCTTATTATTTGCAGACCATAGTTGACTTTACCAAGCAAAGAAAGACCTTACCTTTCTCACAATGTCATGTTTAATAATTAACTCCAGCATTAAAACAAGACCCCACTGGTACAAAGCACTTTAAAAGTGTTTTCTAGATATTTTCTTATTATTATTGGGCTGACCCTAAAAATTTTTGTTTCCGGTCCACCGGCCGGGTGCAATTTTTTTTCGTCGTCACCCAGCCGCATTTTTTTTCTCATAAGAACCAAATAGATAACAGATGAAACTTTCTTCTTAAAAAGCTTTACTCATGACTCATTCAAACTGTTACATCGTTCCTATATAACACAAAAACACAAAAAGTTTGTTTATTTAGCATGCTTTCTGGACGTTAAAGATCAAATAAATAGTGTTATGCATATTAAATCAATTTATTAGAATGAAAAGTTAGTTGATTCTTAGAAAAAAAAATCACAAAGTACAGCTTTTTGCAATTAATAGCAACACATTTCTTTCAGAGAAAGAGAGAAAAAATATAAAGACAGAATGTGGGGCAATACACTAACAGCCAGAGAGATGATTTTTTTCTTCCTTATTTTTTTATTAGAAATCATGAAAAGGACCAAAAAAACTTTTTCCCGGTCGCCCGCATGACTTTTTTTTTCGTCAACCAGTGGACCGGAAACAAAAAGTTTTTTAGGTTCGGCCTTGTTTAAGACTTTTTTAATGGTTTAATTTTTAATGGTTATATGTTTTCTTTCTTTTTTATGCCGTAGATTTATTTGGACCATGTTTTCCATGCTAATGTGTCAAAGGATTTTGAATTGAAGCACCTTATACCTGATCTGAATATTTTCCATCAGCATAGCTTCAGCATTTCTGCGTGTAATGTGCATGGGTGCAGTGCTTTTGAAAGGATTGATTCTGAAGCCAGTAAGTATTTTTCTATTTCGGAAAAATATTTTTCTGCATACTCTAAATTTTTTGTGCTTGTTTTCCTTGATAGCGCAGGAATATTCTTTGCACATAAAATTTCTCTAGATTTATAACTTTTTTTAGATGTAACCTAAGGCATCAATTAGATAAATTTTTCAGTAGGCTTTAGAACATCTTTTTAGCATCCAATGTATTGAAAAGCAGTTTTCCTCAAAACAAAACAACAACAGAATTTGTGATAGCCTTTCTTGTTGAAGTACTAAAAATATTTTTAAATTTTTTTTCTTTAATTTTGCAAATAATGACACTATTAATATTTTTTCTCACTTTTAAGCCCCTTTTCTCAATCTAACATCAAGATACATCACTTCTTCAAGTCTTAAAATTGATTTCACCGCAAACAAGAACCTAAATCAAGTCACATACGATCAGATTTGCATCACCATGGTAACTCGGTGCGATGACGAAAAGCAATGTAAACAAGTGGTGAACGATAGCCATACAGAAGTTGAATTCAAGTCACTCAAACCTTACTGTCTATACAGTTTTGTTGGATATTACAAGACACTAACTGATCCCAAAACCATAACAACACCTATTATTGATGTTTCAACCTCACCAGCTGGTAATTCATGATATTCGTAACGTAATGTTTTCTACGGAAAGACCCCGGTTTTTGCCAGTAGTGGCAAATTTTATACAACTTTTGTCCAGTGTAAATTTGCCACTACTGGCTAAAACCGGGGTCTTTCCGTAGAAAACATTACATCATGAATATCATGAATTCTCTTGTGTTTGGGTCTGAAACAAATTTTTGGCTGGATTTTTTCTAAAGCAGGCAAAAATTTTGATCACCTTACATTATTTACTGTTCATAACTACATTTTTTATGTTTGTGCCTTGGTGTATGAATCTACTGCCAGCCAGGCTACTTTTCATTGTCGATACTAAAAACAATTTAGTAAGTAGTAATACATTAAAAAATTTCACCATGCCTAATTTCTTTCTATATTTAGCTCCTGATGGCGTAGAGGATATGAATGTAGTGTATGACAACAATTTCTCGTTGATGCAGCTGTTTTGGAAAAAGCCAACTAAACTGAATGATAAAAGAGTCAATTATTCTGTAAGTTAAACATTGCAAATTACTCTCACTAAAGAGTCTTATTTAGGCCTGGCGAACGGCGAACTTTGCTGGTCCAAGGCACAAAAAAAAATACGATTCGCCGTTTGAAAAGTTTGGTTCGCCGCCTCAAGTACATATTTACGCTAATCAATACACTGCGCTTGCTAAGAATTTGCCGACCTAGAATCTGGAAATCACAAGAGTTAATTTTTCATTCGCCAGCCTACCATGTCCAAAAACAAAGCAAAACCCCTGCTCACTACAATCTTTCTTATTAAAGTTTTAAGAGCTGCTAACCTTGCCAATGATTCATTGTAACTCATTGTATGTATCAGAGCCCTCTAGTCCATTACCATTTTTGGTAGTGGTCCTGCTGCATAGTTCCATCCCCCCTATGTTTAGGAAAGGTGTTCAAATTCTAAAATAATGCTAAAATTTGTCAGTCAGTTGTACATTCAATTTATTTCATTTTAGGTTAGTTATGTTCCTTATAACGAACCAGATCATTTCCAGCCGACAAATTTATACAGTGACTTTGCTGACCCTACTACTGCAAGAGAATATGAACACATTTTAACTGGTTTAAAAGCGTCAACCATATATCTAATCAAAGTTAAAGCTTCAAATTCTGTTGGCTATAATATTGTTGAAATTGTTCGAGAAACTGATGAAAAAAGTATTGACACCTTATTTTTGTTCTCCTTCTTTGAAACTTTAAAGCCTTAGGATGTTCTTAACTTTTTGAGTTTTAAGCCTAAAAATGTTCTTAACATGTTCTTATTTTCGCTATTTTTTTAGTATTTATGTCCATTTTTTTATGAAATTTGATGTTCTAGAGTCTTCAAGGCCTTAAAATGTTATTAACTTGTTCTTAACATTTTGGCCATCGAAGCCTTATGGTCTTATATAGTTTGTTCTTATAAAAAACGTGTACATCCACAACTTTGAAATTGATTTATTCTCAAAGAAGATGGATATTGAAAAAAACCTTATAACACTAACACAATCAGGGGGGGGGGTCAGTACTAAAATGTAAGACATACATGAGTACTAAAAGGATTTTCGCTATTTTTTGACATACCACCACCTATTTTTCGAAAATGTTATTTTAGTACACATGTACTAAAATTATTTTGAGCAATTTAACATAGATACCACCCATTTTTTGCCCTTTTACGGCTTTAAATTTACCAAAATGGGGTCATTGTTACAAACCTAGTCGAATTTAGTGCATCAATCTGCAAAATAATATAATTTTATTACTAAACTGTGCTGAACTGTACATAAAAATATTTTTAAAAAATATTTAAAAAATTGGAAAAATTCTGAAAGATTTCTGAAGATTTTTTCGAAAATTCCTGAAAAAAAAAATCAAATTTTTTCCAAAATTGTTAAAAAAATGCTCCATTTTGGCTGATTTTAGAACAAAATACTAAGATTTTTCAAAAATTTCTTTAAGGGACCACCCTTTTTGGTATTTTAGTACACATGGTACTAAAATTATTTTTGAGCTTTTTTGCAGTACCACCACGTCACTAAAAGTCATGATGTCTGAGATTTTAGTACCTGACACAATATTTTTTCCTCTAATGATTTAATTTATTTCTTTGTTATTCACAGCCCCATCAGCGCCAACCAACTTGAAAGCAATATCGAGCACTGATACAACCATCACAATACAATGGGACTTTGAGACATCTGTTAATCGATATCGAATACGCTATGAGGAAGGTATGAAAATTCTTTAATCAATAAGATAGCAGAGGGGCATTCAGACAATAATAATCTCCATGAAACTAAAGTTCAATCGCTTCAAGTAAAATTTTTACGCTTAATCGTAATTATAGTAATTTTCTTGAGAGTGATTCCCGCATAAATTATACTTTCTATGGAAACTATTCATTTTAATCCCCTTAGACTCAGAGAAGAATCTCGATTTTATTGATACACCGACCAATGAAAGAATCCTGACTGGTTTAAAAGCGGGAAGGAATTACAGCGTTTCAGTATCTGCTATCACCATCAAGAGGCGTACCCAAGAAGAATTGTTTGGTCCTCCTGCTACTAGATGGATTCAAACTGGTATTTAATATACTTACTCCACTTTACCGAACGTTCCTAACCCTTACGGTGTAGTTTGATTTGATATCTTATAGTTGGCTGAAACCACCTAAAAATGAGCCTGAGATGTCGACACAATGCACAAAACAACCATACATCAGATTTTATTGAACTTATAGACCATGTTCGGACGTTACGCTTCCGTTTCGCTCCGAAAAGAAACGGTTCCGAAACAAGTGTGAACGTCAAAATTCGAATAGTCAAAAAAGAAGCCGTTACATAGCAAAACAGATCCAAACGGTTTTCTCCACTATTTTCATCGGAACCGTTTTCTTGCCCCGAAGCGTTTCGAAACTAACAGCCAATTCGATTGACTTCCAAATTTGCCATACTCACCAACTTTGCCAAATCTACAATTTCAATGTCAAAAGATCACAGCTTCATGGCAAATTTGTACATCGCTAGGCCGCCATTATGATTTCTGTTTTGTGATGCTTAGTCAGCAGTTTTCTGTCGGCGTTTGTAAACAAACGATTTTTTAACCAATCAAATTGCCGATCGGCATTGTTTTGCTTTAGCATTGGAAGGTCTTCTATTTTTCAAAATCTTTGGCAAAAGTGGCAAAATTGGAGCGAAAAGAACACAGGTCTCGTGGGAACAGTGTTTTGTATGGAGACGTATGGAGGTAAGTTCCAGAAATGCCAAGAATGCCAGATTCACCACATCTTTTTTATTTGGCATTTATGGCACTCAAATTTTGCCACATTTGCCAAATTTTTGTCAATCGAATGCAAAATAATTGGCAATCAGGGCAAAAATGGCATATTTTGAAGTCAATCGAATTGGCTGTAATATGAACACTCTCGATCCGTAACGAAACGAAAATTACACCGGAACAACACGAAACCGTAACTCCTGAATATAGACTTGCTTGGTAAGAAAATGCTAAGTGGACGTGGTTTTTAAAGATTTATAACAAAACTGATAATCAAATAAGAAGAAATTGATTGAGTTGACAAAACAGTCGTCCCCCATGTGGAATCGAGTATTAACTTAAACTATGCAAGTTTCGATTCCAAAAAATTCTTTCCTCAAAATATAATATTCTATTCCTGTTATGCTTAAGTCTAGATGACGTCATATCATATTTTCTAACGGAAGCACCCGAAAAAAGCTGGATTTTGACTTCCTTGTTTCCATTTTTATTAACAGAGAAGGGTCAATGTCCGGCTTGCCGGCCGGTGTTTCCGTTAGAAAACAACTACAGTTGATGCTCTCTAATTCGATCTTCAAGGGGAATTGGATTTTCATCGAATAAGGGAGCGTCGTTTATGAGAGTTTGACGGGGACTTTAAATTTCATTGAATAAGGGAGCCTATCGAATAGTAGAACGTCGAATTAGAGAGCGTCAACTGTAATTATTTTTTTCCACTTTAGCTTTAAAACCTGGCACACAAATGAAAGAGGAGAGATCCCTTTTGATTGCTGTTATCTGCGTCATGGTCTTCCTTGTTCTCTCATCCATCCTTTTTGCATTCTGTTATTGCCACCGCAAATCGTTAGGAGTTGGAGGAACCAGTAAATTTTATTTGGATTCACCAGAAGGTGTCATATCCACTCCATTCACCTTTGGTTTGAAAATGAGCTTACGGAGAGCAGGTAAACAGGCTATTCTATTTGTTTTCTATATTGTTATGCTCTTATGGTATAGCTTAGTGGCCTCGACTCAGCAGTTCACTTCTAACTCTGGTTTGAAATAACCTTAATGATGTATTTTCTATTATTTTTTTCCCATGATCAACCCTCACCGATTACTATTTCATTTGTTAGTCGAAATATTTTCGAAACCAAGGAAAAAGAAACTCGCATATTATGTTTTCTTTTGTGAACTTTATAATTCTTGATAAGTTTAGGGTAGGTATTCTATTGTGCGGGGTCTTAAATAGAAAAAAATCGTTCATTCATTTGACACGAACAACAAAAATACTTTTTCAGGCCTAAAACCAGTATTAAATACCAAGTAGTAATACGTAAGCTGGCACATCTGTTGATGCGTTAATTTGGGGCACTATTTTTTTTGCTGACCCAAAAATAAGATAAGTGTGAAAACGACTAGTGAAAAGTTGAAAATTTCACTTTTTAGGCCACGATATTTTTTTCTATTGTTCGCTGATGGACTTAAAATAGGAATGTATTGAAAATGACTTTCATTGTCTACGACTTTATTTTAGAAATTCAAATCAAAAATTAAGTTGAAAAAGAAGAAGAAAAATCCATCTATTCTTCCTTCTTTTTCTACTTTTTTTCTTAGTTTTCCTTTTTCATTTTAACATTATTATCTGGCTTTTTTTTACAAAAGTCACTAGGTTTATGCCCCAATCGGCGTGAATAATTTTTAGTTTTTTTAGTTTTGTGTTTATTTGAGCTTCTAAATTCTCATGCATACAATTATATTTTAAACTGGGGTCAGGGCAAAGTTTTTTTTCAATGAATCTGAAAAACATACAGAAATAGAATCAGACCAAGATTAAACTTACCCAAATGAAGAGAAAAACTTCTTTGGTTTATCATAAATCTTAGGGTCTTAAATGAGAAAAAAATTATCGAATTTCGTGGTTTACAATTCTGAGAAGGAAGTTTTCAGTTATTCAGTTCCTTGTTTGGGATATACAATTTTCCGACATAGATTTTTATCGAATTGGTGGTTTTTTAGTTCAGAAGGTTTTTTTAGTAACTTGTCAACCTGCCTTGGTTTGTTGAAGGATGTTTGATACAGTAAACCATGGTTTGTAGGAAGGAAGTTTAATGTGGTCTATTGTAAGTTGAACTTGTTTAAATAGTGTGGTTGTGACCATCAAGTTTTTCCATATTTGACTCATTCTTCAGCGATAAACTCCATACAATGAAGTAAAAGCCTGAAGGGCTAGAAGCGAATCTCCTACGTAGGATTTGACGCCGCTAAATCCTACCTAAGTTGTGCGGTCTTCAGCGGCGCGCGTGGTTTTTATACAAATGTCAGATTGAAAGTAAAATTTGCCGCTAGATTTCACGAAATACCTCCCAGACAAAGAAACCGCTAACTTTAATCCTTAGTCAAAAATGATGGCGTATATCTTAAGGCTCTACTTTTACTTGTTTGAGAAAGGTGAAAGATTCGCTTCTAGCCTTTCGGGCTTTTACTTCATTGCTCTGATCACTTTCACTGGTCTGTCTATCAATGATGTCAAACTACTAACAAGGTATGATTGGACATGCACAGTAATGGTAGAGTGTCTTTTTGTAGACCAAGTTGCCATTTTGTTTTCATTTCTGACTTAAAACAACTACAGGTTTCGAACACCGAACTCTATAACAAAAACTTGAAAGGACATGCTTTGTATCATTTACGCTAAAAAACGTTCTTGAACGCTGCTTAACATTCTAAAATGTTTTCGAATAGGTTCATTGAAAATAAATGTTCGTTTGGGAGCATTCAGGAACGATTCTATTTCATTTGTATTATAGATCACTTTGCAATGACACTTATTTCAAATATTTTACTCTGTGTGCTGCAGAGAAATTGGATTTAGGCAATATTCTCCAATAGTAAAAAGCCATTACTGAAAAATTACGAAAGATCCTAAAAAAGAAGTCAAAATTACCAAGATGCGACTCATTTCAGTACCAAAATGTGCCAATATTTCTTCTGTTTACAAAGCCTGTACCGACGTTTTTTTATAAGAACATACAAAATTTTTGAAGCCTTCGGATGTTCTTAACATTTTTAAATTTAAGCCTAAATATGTTCTTAACATGTTCTTATTTTCGCCATTTTTTGAATATTTTTGTCTATTTTCTTAAGAAATTGGGTGTTTTAGAGTCCGCGTGTCCACATGTTCTTAACATTTTGGCCATCGAAGCCTTATGCTCTTTTATAGTTTGTTCTTATAAAAAAAACGTGTACCATCGTGTCACTAAACGCTTGGGATATTAGTACTGACCCCCCTCCCCTGCTTAAGCTGCTCAGTTAATTAGTTTTATTTTACTGAAGCTATCATTTCTGAGAAGAAAATATTTACACTATCTTTGAAGTCATGAAGAACCAAAAGCAAATTGGTTTAAAGTGCCTTTTAAATCAAGTGTATTCTTTGTAAAGAGACTTCATATTATAAGCAACTGAAACTATTCCTTTTTACTGCCTGTGAGAGCCTTTAACTTCAACACTGCTCAAAAGATTTTAATTGTATATATTGAAATTATATCAGGCAAATGCATCCACGACATAACTTAGTAGTGTCAAATTTACTTATATTTTGTTTGAAAAATTTGCAAAAAATGACTTTAAAATCTTCTGCAGATATTTCTTATGAAAAACATAATCAATAGAATATTATCTCTCCTTTGATGGCATGCCTCATACATGACATCACTTTTGCACTTTCGTTTTCTTGTGCGACATTCAATATGCAAACTTTTTTATTATAAGAACTATGAGATCGATAGGAAACAATGCAGTGGATCTTAAAAAAGCATAAAATACTCAAATATACCAATATAGTCTGGGCACTTTTAGATGCTTTGTATATGGACAATATTTCAACTTGTGCAGATAATTTATCAGGTCTCAAAACCACTTTGTCCAAACAAACATACTGCAATATCCTCTTGATGATTTTACAAATTTCAAGTTTTTTAATCTTATACATAATGTATGAAGGATGATATGTTTTATCCTCTTTCTCTTTTCTCTGATCACTCAGACAAGACATTTCGGGCTTTCATCTTGATGGTGAAAGAAGGTTGGCTTTTGTTGTTGTGTTAAATTATTATCAAAGTTTTCCATCAGCTCTGCAAGCCTCACTACATGGAAATCTCGTACTAAGAGAGGCTTATTATATAGTGTCTTTTTAAGAACTGAAGTGTTATGGTTATAGTTTTCAGGCTCTATGAATATGTTATGAACATTTTTTCGGCATCCCTTCACCAGGAGTTTTAGTTAAACTGGATAAGATATATTTTTTATTGTATATTAAAGATCAGAATACTAGTGTTGTCAGTCTTTTTGCCATGTTTGATTCTTTCATCCCGTCCATCCTATCTTACTCTTTGATATCCTATCTTTGATATGATCTCTCCTTTAAGGATACATTTATAGCAGCATGTTACTTTGGTGCTGACAAACTTTTCTCGAAATACGGTCGGTAGATTTTCAACTTTTATTTGTATTGGGAGGGATCAGCAAAGTGAATTTTCTTTTCAAATAAGGTATCTAGCATCGATATGAGACTAAGATGAGCTCATCGTATCAAGACTGGTCTTTATAATCACCATAACCACGAGTTTTGTATTCCCTTTCTTCACTATAAAGAAGAAGATTTTCTCTAATATCCTGTCAACATATTCGTAGCGGAAAACCAAATCATAAATTGTTTCCTTTTTGAGGTCTTCTGTGATGCAATACTGCATTTCCATTCATAGAAATAGATCTAATCATTTTGAAAGTTGTCATAAAAATAATTGTTCAATTTCGCACCAGTTTAACGCTTTAAATTACTAACAGAAAATGGTATGGGACCCAAATCTTGTCTTCTATGGTGTACATTGTTTCTTTCGTAGAATATTACATAGAGGACGACAGGTTTTTATAAGAACTTCCAAATTTTTGTAGCCTTCGGACGTTCTTTACTTTTTGAGTTTTCAATTTTTTTAGTTGCTCCATTTTGATAGTATTTCTGTGCGATTTCTAAGAAATTATGTGTTTTAGAGCCAAAAAAGTCTTAAACTGTTCTTAATATTTTGGTCAACGCTGGTCAACAAAGCCTTATGTTCTAATATAGTTCGTGTAGACTAAGGTCTGTTACCTCACCGATTGATGCTTGTAATAAGAATGCACTGTAATTAACAAATCAAGTTGGATAAAAGAAAGCAATTACAATCGCTTGTATTAAGTTTTTCATTGGAACAAAATTTAATACCTTATTGAAATGCAAAAGCTTTTTAAAAACAGCTTTGATATCATCTCCCTGGAATTCTCTTTGTATTAAACAAGTATTAAATTTTGAGTTTTTGGTATGTTTGATTTACTCAAGATTAAATGTTTATTTTGTTGAGTTCTCGTCGTTAAAAATCATGACTTGTTCTTATAAATGATTTGGATTCCGATCGAATTATAACAAGAAAAGTATATGCATTGGTTAGTTACAAGACGTTGTTCTCTCATGTTGTGTTTCACTTGTGATTTGCTGCTATTTTGTTGGTTGGTAAAATGTAATACTGAAGTTTTGTAAAGAGATCTGGTTCGACAGACCTTTTTTTCGCTGTTATTAAATTGTGTGGAACTTTCCTTTGTTTTTCTTTAATTTGAACATTTATATTTTTTGTTGTTGATGATGATGAATTTATCATAGAGCTTGTTATTGGATTTTGTGAAAGCCTGATTATGTTCTCCAACATTCTGTTGCTATCAGGGTGATTTCATGATTATAATAGAGATTTATCTTTATTTTCATCACACACCCCTGTCTCAGTGCCCAGGTGGTCCCTTTTCCTTCAGCGGGGATGAAAATTTCTATCGAAATCCCAATGGGTATAGAAAATCTATTGTTTCCAGCTCGAAAATTCCAGTGGGGATGATTTTGGAGTCCAATTTTTTCCATTCAATTTTGAATGGGGATAGAATCATAGGGTAATTTCCCAGTGGGGTTGAAAATGTAGGGTATTTTTTCCACCGGGACGATTTTTGGCCTATTTTTCCCCGGGGATGGGGGTCCACCGGGTCTGTGACACAGGGGTGTCATGACGATGCTATTATAACTGGTGTAAAACTGTTAGTGCCTGGAAAAAAGGATAGTTTACAAAGCCATTCTAAAACAAAAATTTGATGGATAGGGCTTAGACTTGAATTTGGTTATGTTTTGCCAAACCATGAAATTCATTCATTTGCATTTTGCTCTTTTCTTGTGACCTTTTTGTGACTTCACCTTTCGACAAAAGTAAGTCTCGTTAACTTAAAGTGCTTGTTTATGTTAAGGGCATTATGGCATCTTGTGCCAATGGGGAACGGTCTTAGCAGTTTTGCTTTAGTTTTACAGAATATTGCGCTAGAAGTTCTTAGTTTTGGCATTCTTGAGAATCGGCGTTCTTACAAAGATTTTATTATTTGAGAGTATGAGAATATATTATTACCTATTCTCACATCTCACATCTCACATCCTCCTGTTATAGTAAACCATAGCTATTTCGTGATATCTGCATAAAACGGATGGGTTTTGAAACATTTTCATTGATTACTTATTCCTTTTTATGACGTCACTCTACTGTGACGTCATAATTTCATTGAATTTTGATTCAAAAGTCTCTTTATGTCATCGATGTTTTTTACTGTACTATTTGACTATTTGTCGAATCTAATGTTAACTCTAGAAGACGGAATCTACTGTATTTTGCAATAGACCAAGATGTTGTAACGTTACTTTGCACCGTGTTTTTCATTTATGGCATTTCCATTTTTTGGATGTTTGGTCGTTCTCAATTTTGTCCAATTTAGTATTATAGTGAAGTCCTGCTAATTCGAACTTCTATTATTCGAGAACTCAATCTCATTTCACGTCAAACCTTAACAAAATAGTTTTATTTGAACCTCTCTGTAATTCGAACAGATTGGCATTCCCGTTCGAATTAGTGAGAGTATATTATATCGTATATCGTTTTAGAAAAATATCTTATCGTATGGTAAGAATGCATAAAAAATCAAGTCTTAGCACATATTTTTCGCCTTTTTGTTTTGTATCATGTCTTCCCTCTAAACATTTTAACACTTCCTTGCGTTGTTTCTATAAGCCCTTCCTCCCAGTTTTCAACCAAATGTTACAGCTGTTTTTAAAGATGTCTTAGTCACAATTTATTTATAAAGTAATGGAATTAATTGTGTACTCGATTTCTTATTGAGTCATATAGAGGTATCTTGAATTTCAATATTTAGGTGTAGCATCCAATACAAGAAATCTGGTATTTTTTGAGGGTGTCAATAACTTTTTAATTTAGGTTTTGAGGGGAATCTGTGATTTTCGTATGTGGGACTTTTGATTTCCTATTTCCCAAGAGAGGTTGATATTTGAATGGGCAGTGCCGTAGCAACTGGGGGGCAAGGCCCCCCCCAATAATTTTCTCAAAAATGGTTATTTTGCAAAATTTAAAGTTTTTCTTTTTTGATTTATCATAATTGTCACAATTGAGTGCATTTTCAAGCAATCTAGAGCTGGCCCTCCCGGTGTCACTAAACTTCACCCCCTCCCCCCAATATGAAAATGCTTCCTACGGCACTGATGGGGGTGTATCCCTACGTAAGGGGAGGGAGGGTCCCTCAAATGAGGCTAGAGATTGAAGTTTTCATCTTTATGATAGAAATTCGAATGTTGCTCTTCTCAGGGTGGGTTAAAATCTCAATTGAATTTTTGTATGACCCCACTTGAAAACTGTGTTGTTAAAAATCCACTTTATCCAATTTCTAAGAATTAAGAAAGATCGATTTTTCTTCATATATGCCAACGCAGTTTTAAGCAAGAGCAAGAGCTTAGTATTCAATTATATACTTATCTTATCTTTATAAGAACGTAAGAAATTTCGATGCTTTTGCAAACCTCGGATGCTTAGCTTTTAAGACTCTAAGCCTTAAAATGCCTAAAAATGTACATGAAATGTTTACAAAATTCCCATTTTTGGAAGTACGTTTAGTGTATTTGTACAAATATATAGTATGTTCTTGAGAAGGCGAATCCTTAGGATGTTCTCAATGTTGGCCTTGTTTGTTCTTACAAAGAAAAGGTACGACGTCATCTGTATTGCACCCAATCTCCCTGAGAGACCTTTCAAGTCAAATCGTACGACGGAATGTTCTTTGTCGTCGAATTGCTTTATAAATGATATCCATGAATTATCGCTGATCTAGCGCTCTTTACATTTTCACATGTTTTCATCATCCAAAAGAAAGGCATGCCTTTTGCTAACTTTATGACGTCATTTTCTCAGAATCCATTACATATTGATTAATGATTAATAAACTAAGTAGAGGCTACTCTGATTTTCCAAATTTTACATAATTATTCAAAAATTATCCCATTATGAAGAGCTTTTTTTTATTCTTTATTTGGCACGAGTGACCATTATTACTTAAAGACGCCATGCGTTGCGCTAATTGGCAACGACGTTTTTTTTTGACGAATTTGATGACGACATTGTTGTTGTCATAAAGCAACATGCCTGATGACAGAATTTTTGAAATATTTTATTTTTTCGATAGTAGTTTAGTTTGTCAAGACATTCAAGATGACGTTTACGAGCTTATGTTTTGATTTGGGAAAGGTCATGGACAAAAATATATCTCGTGTATTATTTGTTGTGTTGTGTATGTGGGAAATGGTGTGGATGTTATGTTAGGCTTCAAACCTTGGATTTTCTTTTGGACTAGGTAAATGGGGTGTTTACGTCTCACACCCTTTTTATAAGAGCGATTTTTTAAGAACAGTGTGGCTTGAAAACAATTAAATACTGAGCCTGACATAACTGAATGTTTAGCAAATCAATGTTCGAGTTAGTGAAGGTAGGGTCTTCAACCTAAGATACCTCAGTCTCCCCAAGAAATAAGAACGGAATACATAATGAGTTTCTTAGAGTGAAAACAAAATTAAGAAAAACAGAGCCTCGTCAAAGATCTACTGACTCTTATAAAAAAATGTGTAAAATAAAAGCTCTAACGGACACAAAAAAATGTAGAGGGATTAAACATATCGTTTTTAAAATTCTGTTACTGTAGGGAAAAAGGTTAAGGGAACATGAAGTTTCAAGAAAATTTTCCGTTACTGAGGAAGAAAACAAATTATGACGTCACAGATTTGACCACGTGATAATGACAGAGTGTTAATTGGCCCTCTAATCACTCGTTAAATAACATGTCTAGTTAATTAATAAATGTGTTCCTTATACACAAAACGAAGTTTAGGGAAGGGATTCTTTTGTATAAGGATATGGTGAAATTTTTTGGACACTACACGTTTTTTATGAAAATTTTTGAAACCTTGGAATTTTTTTAACTTTTTGAGCTTTAAGCCTAAAAATGTTCTTAACATGTTCTTATTTTAGCCATTTTTTGAATATTTTTGTAGATTTTCCTGAAATCCTGTGTTCTAGAGTCCGCTAAGCCTTAAACTGTTCTTAACTTTTTCTTAACATTTTGGCCATTGAAGCCTTATGGTGTTATAGTTTGTTTTTACAAAAAAAGAAAACGTCTTTGGGCTCTCTTTCTTTTCTTGTTTTTCAAAATATACACTTTTTTATAAGTACATCTTCGGGTGCTCTGAACTTTATTCGTTTGTAAACCTCAAAAATTTTAAGAGCATCTTGAAAGACTTTGGATGTTCTTAACTTTTTGGGTTTTAAGCTTAAGAAATTAGGATTTAGGAGTCCTAAAAGCCTTAAAATGTTCTTAAATTATCGTATCGTATATTACAAATCGTATATTACAATTGGGTCTTTTAAAAGTCAAAAGTTTGGTTGTTGTCTTTCTGTTTGCATGGAGATATCCCACTTATTTGTCTGACACTTTGTACTCCAATGTTTGTTCCGATGGAAGTACTTAAAAATACCGTCTTTTAAGCTTTTCCGGAAGTTGGGATTGTTTTTAGTTTGTTTGTTTTTTTGTTAAGGCTTTTCTGTATTTTTTTTTTGAAATTGGGTTCGGTTATATTCTGCGGAAAATTTGCGGAGAACATACATTTTCAAACCACGAAGACGACTCTTTACGTCAATAATGAGTCAATCTCTCTTCATTCAAGTGCCCCGTGATTTTCCATTGTGTTGTGTCTTCATTACGAAACTACAAAGAAAATCATAAGGCACTTGAATCGAGGGGTTATGTTTCTAGTTTCATTATTTGAACATTTGTTGGTCATTTGGTCGAAAGATGAACACTTTACTACATCACAAACTTCATCATCAAAGCGTAAGCTTGATAGGTGCCCGGGGGCACTAGGGGTATGTGCGGACGGGACCTCTGAAAACCGACCCTTACAGAGACCAAGTTTTTAGTGAAAAAGTGCTCCTTAAACAAACTTTTTTGAAAAATTTTCGATGATTTTTTTTTAATGTTTTACCTTTAAAGAGACATTTTCACAATTTCTTCTCTCGAAATCAAAAAAAAAATCCCTAAAATTCGTGAATTTTCCAACCCTTAGAGGGTCTACTGTGAAATCTTCTGATTTTCGTATTAACCTAAAGAAAGTGAAAGACTGACCATTATCGTCCATACATACCCCCCCCCCCCCCCCCCAGGGCAAGTGAGATGTCGAGATTTTTTCTGATACTTTCATAGATACTAGGTAGAAAACTCAAGCTCGAGAGAGGACTAAGTGTGTAAACGGCTGCCAACACCGGCTGTGTTATGGAACTTGACTTAGTTGGGAAGTATGTATTATTAAAGGTCATTAATTACCCATTAAGGAATTCTAAACTTCTTCCTACACATGACACGACGAAACACGAGAAATTCACTCTCGTGTCAACAGAGTGACGTCACATGATAAGTCTTTCAAAACAAAGTTAATGTTTAGAATGTAAATAAAGCTTTAGTAAACCTCCTGAATTCAATCTCTCATTACAGAGATTTGTGCCAGTTTTAAACCTTTGTTCAGGGGGTTTTAATACTGAGAGTTTAACATATTAACTAGTTTAACCATGTTTGTACTTTTGTAATGTTTTGTAATGGCTTTTGAACAAGTGTTGAGAGTTTTGGTCTGAAAGACTTTCTCTTGTTTTTGTTCCAGTTATCTCCTGTTATCTATAATTTGTAACTTTGTAACTTGTAAGTTGTAACTTGTAAGTTTTAAAGGAAAGATTTTCAATGTTCGTGATTTTGGCAAACAGGTGCCAACCTTTTGGGTCTGAGATTTAAATTGAATATCGACCTCTAAGCTACCAAATTTTACACAACTCTACCGCAATATTTGAGGGAAAATACCCGTTACGCACTTCACTTTATTACACATCCCGAGCTGCTGTTAGGTTAATTTGTTAAAGTTTTTTGTTTTAGAAGTGCGTGTTGACCTTGACCTTCTTATACATTGGTGACGAAACATTAAGTGAAAGAAAAAATCTGATTAAATAATTTTCTGAGGATTTGATTCAGTTCGGCAATCTGCGTCGAAATATATTGAAAATTATTTACTCGTTTTTCGAAATTTGAAGTTCGGGCAAGAAAGTTGCTTTTGGGCTATCTGTTAAATGTAATCGAATATTTCAATTTGGGAGAGATTTATAGCCTTATTAAATCATTTCTGAACTTTTGGGCGATAAAACTATCCTTCTCTCCTAAGTTAATGCGCTTCCAAATCGTTTGTGCCTATGAGATTTCGTGGGATTTTCCCTTTTTTCTCAAATAGTATGACCTTGATTTTTTTTTGAAACATGTTCACGTTAGTTACACGTCCTGTATGACGTGGGATTAAAATTTGTTCAAAATTTGATTATACAGTTTAAGCTCGAACCTTAAAAACTCGAACAAGTTGTATGGTTCCTCTCAGTGAACAATACCTTACTCCATAACTCGAAATTTCCTTAACTCGAGCAAATTTGTGTTCCCCTTGCGTGTTCGAATTATGGAGACTGCACTCCTGCCAATATGATGATCTTTTTCATGACATTGTTTCAAATATATCCACATCTTTTAGTTCAATTTAAATAACGTTACGATTCAATTTCAGACGAAAAAAACTGAAAAAAAAAATTGAAAATATTTTGAAAACGTATTTAAAAAACGAAAAGCAATTCACAAAAATGAAAGAAGTGTTAGATAATATCGGTCGTGAGATCACAGAAATTAATTTAAATAACTCGTCTGTTGGTGAGTCCAAAGTCCAACAAAAACGGCGTGACAAAATGGTGCCTCACTTATTCATACGTATCAACAGTGCCTCGTTTAACCCGTACTATTCATCACCACCGAGGACGCCATCATGTTTCCTTGACGACGGTGAGGAATATGATGACGATGCATTTTCTGATTCTGATTGTGATCTAGAAACTTCCAAGAGACAACCCATGACGTTGGAAGAGTTTGAGAAACATGTTGCAGAGCTACACGCGAATACCGATTATTTGTTTTCTGAAGAATATGCCGTAAGTTATGTTTTTTAACTATGAAACCTTACCCTTTTGAATTATATCTGAATGGGCTTTTCCAGAAAAAAAACTTTTTGGCGTTTTAAGTTTGTTATGTGTATAAGCCTTTAAAAGGTTGCAAGTGACAAAACCTTTCCGTAGGTGACTTATGTTTGCCGCCATTGTGTTTGTGCTCAAATCCTTCTGGACCGGACGTCATGACCGTACCGGATAACAAATTTCTGACAATCATCATAAGTATTGAAACACTGGATGACCTCTCTCACATTTGAAAAAACCAATATAATTCACTCAAAACTTCCAGAGCTTAAATTAACACCTGAAGTTTTCCGTTTTGTGTTACTGTTATCAGATTATAAATGGGATTTTTGACGAGAATCAGCTGATTTTTTCGTACGTAAGATTCACGGTAAGCTTTTGTTTTTGGGTTGTTTATAGTCTTTAGGTCCGAATCATCCGGAAAAGAATGAAGTCACATATGAAAATTCCAAGACAGAAGCAAACAGATTGAAAAATCGGTACCCTGATATCGTGGCATGTAAGTCGTATTTTAAGTTTTAAGGTTATCATTATGTACAAGGAGCAAGGTGTGTTTAAAGGGATAACCAGATGGTTTGTGATATTTGGCATGTGGGATCCTTTATTGTCCTGAGCAAAACCTTGAAATATTTTTGCCTAAATATTTTCCAAAGTCGAGATATTTAAGTACCAAGTTTTTGGTTTTTAGGATGAAAACAATAAAATTTCAACGTAAGAACCGTGTAAGAACCCATTTTCAAAAATTTCAAATTTTGATATCTCGATTTTGGAAAACTGTTACACAAAAATACTTTGAAGTTTTACTAAGGACTACAGAAGGTTTCTGTGATCTAAATATCTCAAACCATCTGATTATCCCTTTAAGTTTTATGATTATCATTATGTTCAAGGAACAAGACGGTGTTTGAATTCAAATACATTTGACACTCTCTATGACAGTCATTTTTAATATTATCGAATAGTAGAACGTCGAATTAGAGAGCGTCAAATTGTAGTCATTCATTTTAGATTCATTTGCAGCGATCTTTAGCTTTAGATTGATTAATCTTAGAGCCAGAAACAGATTGCGTTTAGATGTTTAAATCTGGGTAAAAGAGATTCATCCTCTACCATCCTGTAGAAGCAGGAGAAAAGTCTTTTTTCCACCCTCGCAAATCTTTCTGCTTAGGTGGGTGACGAACTTTTGAACTGAACCTCCTTCATCCCCCTCTTTGCCTTAAGTGGATTAATTTACGCGAGGATTATATTTCGCGAGTTTTCCGAAAATTTGCGAAATTTAATGCTTGCGAAAATTTTTTGACACCTGGTTTTTTGCCTAAAACACTGGCGAAAAGCTCTAGGAAAATAAATTATAGTTAAAAAAGGGCCGATTCGCAAAATAAATACCGCGAAAATTAGATTATTTTTGAATAAAATACAAAATACAGATAACTTCATATGTGATGGATGGTCTAAATATTTTGGTTATTCTATTGTATCATATTATGGTTTTAAAGTTATCCTAGTCAAAATATCTGGAGACTTTTTTGTTTTATGGTTTTTAAAGTTATCGACATCTTACTGTTGCAGATGACCAATCACGCGTCAGGTTGATGTCATTGGAGGGCGTGGTCGGTTCTAATTACATCAATGCCAATTACGTGGATGGTTACAACTCTCCTGCACAATTCATTGCAACCCAGGCCCCTCTTACACACACGGTCAGTGATTTCTGGAGAATGTGCTGGGAACGGAAATCTCATATTATTGTAATGCTGACAAACCTATTCGAACGCGGAAGGGTAAGTTGTCTTTTGAAATCTCACTTGTCCATATTGAAGCCACCTGTGACTATATTTTGAGTTCTATATCAACAACTGTTAGTTAACAACTGTTAGTCTCCATTTTAGAATTGAGATTAACCCGCTACAAATACTTTGTAATGTTACTATTGTATTGGTATATTTAGTCTTGAAATTAGCTTCTTCTTTTTCAGAAAAAATGCGATCAATACTGGCCAAACAGCGGAAAAGAATCCTACAAAAACTATGACGTCACTTTAATTGAAACGTCTCAATATGCTAACTACAGTATACGGAAACTTAAACTGGTCCGAACCTCCATAACGGCTGACGAACGGCGTCGTGGAGCCACTGAAAAAGTGTCTGACGGCACGGAAGGTCCAGAGGAACGTATGATATTTCAATACCATTTTGAAGAATGGCCAGATTTTGGGACGCCAAATGATCGTGGTTCGGTTATCTCCTTTATATTACATTGTCGAGAACATGAAGAAACACATCCTGGCCCACCTATTATACATTGCAGGTAAGCAAAAATTAAGGAGATAAAAAAAGAATTTTTTAGAAATGTTTGAAATTTATATGTGAAAAAGCGGAGGATTTTTCCTCCAAACTTTCTTTAGAAACACGTTTTTAGTTTGGTAGGCACAATGAATGGATATGAGAAGTACCAAGTTAATGTTAAAGAAAGTAAGTTAGATAAAGCACTAATATTATCTCGTACTTAGTATCGTATCGTATATAACGTCATGCTATAACATATAACTATTTAATGTACTGTTGACATATTTCAAACTACCCCAGTTCCAGTTCACAAACCTTTACCATCCTTTTTTATCGATTTCACATGAAAGCTAATCTCCAAGCAGATTCTGATACTCCGCGCATGACACGTATCCACTCTAAAGGCCGGTAGGGCTGGTAAGAGAATCTACCAAGGTTGGTTGACTGCTTTGATCTTTTTCATACAGTTTTGGGATGAATATTAAATGAGCTTTTGAGCGTCCCAACAAAATCAACTGTCAACCATATTTATAAACAATACATAAACATTAGAACCCAGTCGCTTTCGTTTTCGTCTTTTTCATACAGTTTTAGGGTGAATATTAAATGAGCTTTTGAGCGTCCCAACAAAATTAACTGTCAATCATATTTCTAAATAATACATAAACATTAGAACCTAGTCGTTTTCGTTTTCGTCTTTTTCATACAGTTTTAGGGTGAATATTAAATAAGCTTTTGAGCGTCCCAACAAAATCAACTGTCAATCATATTTCTAAATAATACATAAACATTAGAACCTAGTCGTTTTCGTTTTCGTCTTTTTCATACAGTTTTAGGGTGAATATTAAATGAGCTTTTGAGCGTCCCAACAAAATTAACTGTCAATCATATTTCTAAATAATACATAAACATTAGAGCCCAGTCGCTTTCGCTTTCGTCTTTTTCATACAGTTTTAGGGTGAATATTAAATAAGCTTTTGAGCGTCCCAACAAAATTAACTGTCAATCATATTTCTAAATAATACATAAACATTAGAGCCCAGTCGCTTTCGTTTTCGTCTTTTTCATACAGTTTTAGGGTGAATATTAAATGAGCTTTTGAGCGTCCCAACAAAATCAACTGTCAATCATATTTCTAAATAATACATAAACATTAGAGCCCAGTCGCTTTCGTTTTCGTCTTTTTCATACAGTTTTAGGGTGAATATTAAATGAGCTTTTGAGCGTCCCAACAAAATTAACTGTCAACCATATTTATAAACAATACATAAACATTAGAACCCAGTCGCTTTCGCTTTCATCTTTTTCATACAGTTTTATGATGAATATTAAATGAGCTTTTGAGCGTCCCAACAAAATCAACTGTCAATCATATTTCTAAATAATACATAAACATTAGAGCCCAGTCGCTTTCGCTTTCATCTTTTTCATACAGTTTTAGGATGAATATTAAACAAGAGGCCCAAGGGCATGAAGGCCCAGAGTCTAAAAACCAATAAACAGGGCTTTGTCATATCTAGTTTGTTTTCGCTTCCTTGAAGGCCGAGTTTCAATCCTTACTCGCACAAATTTCGCACAGTGGGATCGCAAAAATCATGCTTTGGAAAATTTAGAAGGGAACAGGTACAAGAAATGAGAGTTAAATAACAATATCAATGTATTTATTTCTTTTAAACCTAGCAAACTCAAGGAATTCGGATTGGCTGAGAAAGCTGCAAGATGGGTTGAATTCGCTATTTAAATCTGAGCCGAGTAAACCGAGTAGATGCCGAGTATATCAATGTCAGCCGAGTAAATTCAAGTTTAGCCGAGTTTTCCGAATAAATCAGTGTAACAATTAAACGAGTTTGTCGAGTTAATCCGTATAAACTGAATAGATTCAAGTTTAGCTGAGTTTTCAAAGTAAATCCGTGAACGCTGAATAGATGCAAGTTCGCTGATTTATACTATTGTTGCACTCCACCTGATGATGATGATGCAATGACACCTAAAGCAGAAAAAAATCAATATATTAAATGTATACATCCCAAGATCTTCAATTAAAAGGGGTGTGTTAAAATAAAGCAACATTGATCTGATGATGTGATTCTATGCGATTGAGCTCCCTACACAGAATAATTACTTAATTTTATCACTGCCAAGGAGTTTCATTAATTATATAACATAAATATTTGTTGCATCTCCTTTCTATGAAACTTTTTCTCTCAGACCCCCCTCTTTTGCACTTTAAAGTCTCTTTTGAAGGGGTTTGGACTATGACTGACTAATCTTGAGGAAATAGACCAGGCGATGACTTGCTGTCGCACCACTTTTCAATAGAACTTCTCTTAGTGTTTTTTATTCTCACTGATACGTAGGATTTAGAAATCCACAGAGTTGATGTCGAAAATTTGGAGGTCAGAAATTCTCATATCTAATATGACCAACTGGTAGGGCTTGAAGAGTAGATGAAAAAAGTGGCCTCAGTACGCTCATAGTAAAGGTCAGGTATGTTTTTGGAAAAAGTGTGATTATTTAGAATCACTCAAGCGTTATCTTCCACTTCAAACCGAGAAAGTGACAGAGAACTCACCTAAAATTGGGTATCAGTATTGATCTTCTGTTGCCCATGTCTTTAAGGTTGATTGAGCAGACCAGCGCAGGACACTGTAAAGAAAACAAAAAGATTAGTATCTGTCTGAAAATAACAGTATTTTTCACTGATTACACCCAAGTCAGTTCTCACCTAAGTTAAAACTTCTCCTGACTTGTTTTGTGCTACTGCTTTTTTGGACGCATCTGGGATTAAAACAAAGGTTCTTAAATTTTAGGGCAGACTCAAACCCACTCCCCTCCTGGGTCACTTTTTGAAAATGGTTTGGTGAGAGGGAATTCTGGCCTCAGAGTACTGTTGCTCTATTGCCACGTTCTTTTGAGAAAAATTGTGACCTGCGTTTCGAACTAGCCAGTCAAACGACAATCAAACCAATAAAATACCAGCAATACTGTAGACCTTTTGATTTTACAGCAACAATATAAAAAATGTTATGCATCCCCTATTTTGTATCCACGCAATAGGGCAGCAAGCTAAAACATGTTCCGTTCGCGTCATCTTCAAATCCAGTCGGTCGGTCAGTAGTAAATTTTGTCGGGTTTTTTAAATCTAGTAAATCCCGAAGAATCAAGTCGGCAATCAACAAAATCTCTTGCCGCCATCTTTAATTTGCCAAATTAAATGTGCGCGCGCATGTGAGAACCTTAAAAGCAGACCTTAATTTTGGCTCTCGGGGGTATTGGCCCTAACCGCGTCGCCGAATTTCGACTTGAAAATTTCAATAAGGGTACATGAAAAAGCTCGAACGCGACTCAATGTGGGTTAAGTAAACAAAAACTCGTAGCGAATGATGATTCAAAGAAGTGCTTAGCTATCAAAAACTTTTTCCGACATTTTGCCGACTTGTACGACTCGGGATTAATGTTTTGAAGGTGAGTCGGTTGGGCGATGTGAACGGAACATATTTTAGCTTGCCACCTAGATAGGAAAATTTAAACCACTATTGGGGCTGTCCACATTGTATTTGTGCACTGAAAATGTCCAAATTTGGGTTCCCCCCACCCCTGTTCCAAAGCGTATGCAAATGTCTACCACTCCAGTCTGTAAATGGGGGGCGGGGTTGACGACACAGAATTTAAGTCTAAATGATTTAAGGAAGTCGGATGTCCGTTGTCGGAGAAGGATATTTTTTCCCACCGGACAATCAAAACACTGGACATGACCAGTCCGGTGCGTACGGTGTTTCTTAATTTTTTGTTTCATAAATGTCCGGCGTCCAAAATTCCCTGTATGTAACACCGGACTGACACTGGACTTATTGCGTCCGGTGTAGCGAAAGGATACTTTTTGCCACCGGACAAATACACCAGACAGTCCGGTGCGTTGGCACGGTCCTATAAAATCTTGAGTATCAATCTTTGATCGATCTCCCAATCCGGATCAATAAGTAATCCATAAATCACATCTCATCCTATTGAGCGCAGGGGTCTGGAAGGAAATTCCAAGGCCCTGATTTTTACAGAAAACTATGTCGTCCGCAGGGGTAAATAAAGATGACGAAGTTTAAATAAAAAGGTCTAAGTGCTATCTATTTTGACAGCAAGGAAAAACCAACATACCTTTCAAACATTATAATCCTTATTGTTCATGGTACTTGGAAGCAGGAGAGATGTTGCCACAACACGGTTGAATGACAAAAAAAATTAAACAGAAATTGTATACAAGCATCCTTCTTCTTTCTCGATAAGATTTTGAAAGGAAGTTTCGCAGAAATCCAACCACGTTGTTGAGAGCTAGTCTGAGCATAGGCTGATTGAATTATAAGTAACGAACATTGTGGTCTGAACGAAAATCTAAGTTCTAAACCAACCTGTTAGTCTTTCCCGAACAAAAAATATAGCGCGAAGTTGTAGATCTCAATTATTGTTTTATTTATCTGTTCAAGCCTCTCCATTATAGCCAAACAGCCTGGATGGTTTTTTATTATATGACGGAATGCGGCTAATAGCTTAGCGTAACACACGAGCACGACTCTCTTGAAAGGCCCAGTACGCTAAAGCTCTGGGCCAATAAGCTTTTGAGCGTCCCAACAAAATCAACTGTCAATCATATTTCTAAATAATACATAAACATTAGAACCCAGTCGCTTTCGTTTTCGTCTTTTTCATACAGTTTTAGGGTGAATATTAAATAAGCTTTTGAGCGTCCCAACAAAATTAACTGTCAATCATATTGCTAAATAATACATAAACATTAGAGCCCAGTCGCTTTCGTTTTCGTCTTTTTCATACAGTTTTAGGGTGAATATTAAATGAGCTTTTGAGCGTCCCAACAAAATTAACTGTCAATCATATTTCTAAATAATACATAAACATTAGAACCCAGTCGCTTTCGTTTTCGTCTTTTCATACAGTTTTAGGGTGAATATTAAATGAGCTTTTGAGCGTCCCAACAAAATTAACTGTCAATCATATACATAAACAATACATAAACATTAGAACCCAGTCGCTTTCGCTTTCGTTTTTTTCATACAGTTTTAGGGTGAATATTAAATAAGCTTTTGAGCGTCCCAACAAAATTAACTGTCAATCATATTTCTAAATAATACATAAACATTAAAGCCCAGTCGCTTTCGCTTTCGTCTTTTTCATACAGTTTTAGGGTGAATATTAAATGAGCTTTTGAGCGTCCCAACAAAATTAACTGTCAATCATATACATAAACAATACATAAACATTAGAGCCCAGTCGCTTTCGCTTTCGTCTTTTTCATACAGTTTTAGGGTGAATATTAAATGAGCTTTTGAGCGTCCCAACAAAATTAACTGTCAATCATATACATAAACAATACATAAACATTAGAGCCCAGTCGCTTTCGCTTTCGTCTTTTTCATACAGTTTTAGGGTGAATATTAAATAAGCTTTTGAGCGTCCCAACAAAATCAACTGTCAATCATATTTCTAAATAATACATAAACATTAGAGCCCAGTCGCTTTCGTTTTCGTCTTTTTCATACAGTTTTAGGGTGAATATTAAATAAGCTTTTGAGCGTCCCAACAAAATTAACTGTCAATCATATACATAAACAATACATAAACATTAGAACCCAGTCGTTTTCGCTTTCGTTTTCAATTTTTTAAAGCCAAAAGGCAACGTGGTTCTGATTGTTTTGGCTGAGCAACCATGTCAGATCATCACATTCGCCATATCCTTCAGAGCAAAGCGTGGCATGCGTAGAATAGATTGATCTGTTATGAGATTACATGAAAGCGTACCCTCGGTTCTTATCTACTCCAACAACTTATGTTTCTTTTGCAGTGCTGGTGTTGGGAGGACTGGAACATATATAATGTTGGATTCACTAATGAGAAGATTTGACCATACAAAAGATGTCGAAGTATTTTCTTCCCTAAAGAAATTGAGAAAACAACGAAATTATCTGGTCCAACAGGAGGTATACTATCACATTAATCATCATTAAGTCGATATTTTACGTGGATATCCCACTACTCTTGGACTTTTTGACGACAGTCTCGTGATTATGTTTTGTTTAGCCGGCTTGGTCATCTATGAACTGGACGAAACATAGGAAAGGAGCCGTGAACCCTTGATTTTGCGCCCTGACCACTCAGTCATTGCTCCTCATTCCTATGATACTCTTTACAATAACTTTGTTGTTTTGCAATCTTTAGTGTGTTTCAATTTTATATTGATGGGATTTTGATTGTAATTATGGTACCTGCATTAAGGCCGGTCTCCACTTGCGCGCGCTTCGATCGCACTTTTTCGAGCAGAGCTTCCACGCTCTTGGTCAAACGAAACATGAAGCCATTGGCGCGAGCTGACGTAACGGTTGAAAAAAGATGAAATGTGTTCAACTTTTTTTTCAAGCGCGCGCTGCATTTTTATGACGAGTAAAAAGGATCGAAACCAAAAAGTGCGATCGCAGCGCGTGCAAGTGGAGACCGGCCTTTAAGTCGCATCTTAGAACCGCAATGCAATGACTTCAGACATTTTGACGTCATTCCTCCCTGTTAAACTCGAGTACAGTCTCCTGACGGGTTCATAGGTGTATTTTTGCAATATAAAGCTCACATTCTGTTCACTTTCAAATTCTCAAACACTGTTCTTCCCTATTTCAGTGTCAATATATATTCGTACACGACACCATACTGGATTATATGATGTCTGGCTCAACATTAATACCAGTTGAAACGCTAGAAGAAACAGTCAATTCTAAAGAATTCTTCCAACAAATTGATCATCAATGGAATGTATGTGTTGATTTTTACATTAACCGTTTCATATCAGGCACATGTTTTATATCAGGACAGTGTCTGCCTATTGTTCTATTGTGCTGATATAAGCAAAAAATGTTTTTCTTTTCCTCCTTTTGACCAATCTTGCTCCACATCCGTGTCAATTCAAGATCAAAAAGCTTGTATATCAAAATTGATGAGTAAGCAAACAATATCAATATTATTTAAAACAAAACCTTTAAGTAGGAATTTTTATTAAATCAGTTTGCGCACCTGTTTTTGTTTTTTAAGAACATAGGATTTAGCCAAAATATTAAGAATAAGTTAAGAACATTATTAGGCTGTGCGGTCTCAAAAACAACTGTAGGAAATAATGCGCAAAAAAGCTCACAAATTAGTGAAAATAAGAACATTTTTATTTGGCTGTGCGGACTCTAAAAGTTAAGAGATAAGAAGGGCTTGTAAAATTTTGGATGCTGTTATAAAGAAACGTTTCCCCCAATTTTTCACTTACAAGGGCTATGATTGTCTATAATTGTGCATTCTGATTTTCTAGTTCCTTTTTCTGCCTTTTTCAGTTATTACCAGTATTCTGAGCAAACACACTAAACTATCAACGAGATAAATAAATGAAAATTTTTTGAAGTTCCATCATTGTACATTGACTTCTTCATTATTTTTCTCACTTCAAGATACTTGAAAAACAAAAGATTTCACCGCATTTACAAGTGTTATGTCATCGCCCCTATAATACCAACAAAAATCGAGATCACAATGTCGTTCCAGGTAATTAAACCACGTGATTTTAATCAACGGTGCCTATTAAAGGAAGAAGAACCCTTCTTCCTCCATAGCCTATACTATACTTCACCCGCGTTTTTTCTACGCAATTAACATCTATTCCACTTTGCGACTTTTCGAATGTCGGTTTTTGGTAGCCTATACTAGACGTCACGGATTTTTTTCCACGCTGTAACGTCTATTCCACTTTGCGGCTTAGCCAATCCTAATCTGTAAAAATCGAAATAATTTATGCGATACCCCTAAAGGGTTTGTAAAACCTCGACAGAAATGAGTTTTAGCCGAACCAAATTTCAGCAAAATACACGAATTTATTATCTTTAGGGATATTCAACAGCGTTTCTATTTTTGCGGTTGCCCCACCGGTCAATCTGTAAAGTTTAAAAAAAAAGCGGGTTTATGTATTTGCACTTTCGAGGACGGTAGAATGACTGAAGTGAATTGGAAAAACCTGCAGTTCTGATCCGCAAAATTGAAGACGGTAAAAGAGCTGATTTACCGTTGTCCTCAGCTGATCAGGATGTAGTCAAATTAGAACCTTACCGTCTTCGTCGCAAAAAACACACAGACATAAACTCGGTAAAGTCACCGCTATCTCAGAAAATAAATCTTTTGTTGTTTTATAGTGGATTCTCATCGTGTAAGGATATCAGTAAGGTCGGCAATCGAAGGAACAGATTATATAAATGCTTCGTTCTTTGATGTAAGTATAACTTTAAATAGGCTATTCCAGAAAATTTGTACCCCCTATGTTAAGGTCTTTTTTGGGAATATTAACCCCGGCCCGCTAATCGGATTATCTTCAATTTGTTTGTAAGTTTGTCAATGGATCTGTACTAAGGCAAAAATTAAAAAAATGTAACATTATTTTCTGACCCGGGGTCAGACTTCGTTAGTAGTTGATACATTAGTATTCAGAGCTTACTTAATACTGTTTGTACATAAAAGTTATCTTTAGAGTTCTATTTCAATGATCTTAAGTTATCAAAAATAGCAAAAGAAAAAATTTTTACGGCCGGCCGCATGAGAGCTTTTTTCCTTCACCTGCATTCCGGAAACACTACATTTTTTTTATTTTCGCTTAAGTGGCAGTTTTTACACTAGGCTTGGATAGTGGTAGTATCGGAGCATTTGTTTTGAACTATTTCCATCAATGATCTTTACTATTGATTTTGTCGTATATATTTTTATTGGATTGGTTTCGCTAGTTTTGGGTTCAGTTGTTAAACTTTTTCTTTTGTAAACGTGGGTTTTGGCCTTCATCAACAGTTCGGTATTGCTTTCTTCATGTTAGTAGTTGTTAGTATGGATGCCACTCATGAAATGTGCAACAAACTATAATACAATGTGGTTTAGGAAGATTCAATTTTAAATAAATTGTTTCAATTGTATTCGAGGTATATAATACACCCCCTTCTCACAAACCCGGTGGAATTTTTTCAGCCAGTGAGGATAAAAATAACAGACTGAAACTCGATGGAGATTGATATTTTCATATTTTTTGCGGCTGGGGACTTTCGTTTTCAAGTCAGAAAATTCAGTGGGGAATGGAAAAATAGCATAGTATTTCGCAGTGAGGATTGGTTTGTTTGATTACTTTCAGTGGGGACAAAATATTGGAGGGTAACTTTCCACCGGGGACGATATTTTGGTCAATTTTCCCAGTGTGAAGGGGTCCCAGTGGGTCTGTGAGAAGGGGGTGTTATAATAAAATAATTGATGTTTTTTTATTCGTAGAGCTACCACCATAGAAATTCATACATAGTAACGCAACATCCTTTAACGAACACTTTAGAAGATTTCTGGAGAATGATCTGGGAACACAACTCACTCATCGTCATCAATTTAACGCAACATGAAGAATGTCAAGAGGTATGACTGCTGTGTTTCTATTGATTGGAAATATGAAATAGGGGAATTCTATTAGTTGGAAATATGAAATAGAGGAATTCTATTAAAGTCTGTCTCAAAATAATTTGCAGCCGAGACAAAAAATAGCTGTAGCTTTTGATAGAATTTGAATGAAGTTGTGATTTTGTGCTCGTTGAAAAAATTTTTGTGAGTGGAATATCATCAAGCAAAAAAAAATTGAAAAATAAAGAAAAATGAAAAATGAAGAAGAAAAAAATCAACTTCTTGTAGAAATGTAGTATAATTACCATTTTCACAGGACTGATTCTTCAATCTTTGACCATCATCACTGTGAAAAAATTTCTTAAAAATATTCATTCAATCAAAAGATATATATCAAACAAAGTTTGTCATTGGTTGATTGACAAAAGGCTGTTTTTTGTCGTTTTTTACTGCTTTATAGAGTCAACCAGCAATAATTTTTGTTTGATATATTTGGCTCATGTCATTTTTTCGACCAAAATGGGATAAGGGAATGCTCTTTCTCGAAAGTATGAAATGGGGGGGGGACTCTCTTGGTGAAAAATGGAATGGGGGAATTCTATTGTTTGACAAGATGAAATAAAACTCCATTGACCTAAAAAGGGCTAAAATAATATGCAGTGTTTCAATTGTTTGAAAAGATAATAGAGGAAATATGATTTGTTGAAAATATGAAAAAACATAATCGTATTTGTAGAATATAGGGGCTAAAAATATACGTCCAGCGACCATATGAGGTGGGTTGCTAAGAGCCTCCTCAAATCACTAATTTTTGGCACTTTTTCCCTATTATAGCCCTCAACCTTTAAGCCAATAAAATCAATCAAATGTTTTTGAACCTGTTATGTTCGTGTTATTTTTCAACATACTTAAACATAAAAAGCAATGTCTTGGTCAAGCCATTTTGCTGCTACTTGTTTGTAAATGATTCAAATAGTTCATTCAAATTTACTTTCAAAGTCTCTTGAGGCCGCTTCTATTAAAAATAATTATAACTAAAGTAATACCTTTATGTTCCTATCTGTCACAGGGTGATTATCCAGACTACATACCAATTGAAAGTGAACAAACCTTCGGTCATTTTCATTTACGAATCGACGAAGAACGGATTGAAAATAATTATACATGTAGGAAAATTACCCTGCGGAATGACGAGACTAGAGTAAGTGATAATATTTATCATTTTTATTTTGTTCATTATAGGTAAGTAGTTACTCAAATAATTTTATGAAAACTTATAAATATTTATCCTTTTATAATATATACAGAGTATTTCGGTGGTAAAAGAGATTTCAATTAAATTAGGCAGTAGAACCAAGTGATACTCTCTCATGTATTGAATTAACGGAACATGCAACCCGTAATATCTTTGATAATGATTCTGAAGGACCAATAGACCTTCATTTACGTTACGAGCATCACTTGCCTCGTTTTGAAATCATTGCTATGGTGATTAACTCGCAGCGGATTTTATCAAAACTACTTCCTATTCATAAAAAAATCATATAATGTCTAAAGAGACATATTCACCATGGTAATTGTTAGAATACGAGGCAAGTGATGTTCGTTACGTAATTTATGAAAAGGTCTATACAATAGCAATAAATTTTTAACCGCCTAAGTCTATATTATAAAATGCATTGAATTGACGGAGCATGCAACTCGTAATATCTTTGGTGATAAACCGATTCATTATTTCCAGGAAGACCAATACAATAGCAACGAACGACAAATCTATCATTATCATTTCAAAGAATGGGCCACAGACTTCTACCCACGGAACGCATTTTTATTCGAATTACTGACAGATGTGGTGCAATGTCAATCTAAAGTAAGGAATTGGTATCCAAGAAGACGGAGTTTTGTACAAAACAGAGACCCAGAACCACCTATTACTATACATTGCAGGTTGGTACATATATACAGATTTATAAAGCCCGAAGGGCTAGATGTCGTAAGAGTGAATATCGCAAGAAATATAGTTTCTATTGTTAAAAATCCGCGTAGCTTCTGATTGGTCAAGCGCTGAAATTCAATTGTAATGTGACGTGACCTTGGTAGGATTTCCTACCTAACCACGGCACACCTTCTAGCAAAAGTACGACATCTAGCCCTTTCGGGCTTTATAAATCTATGGGTTGGTATTACACTGAACGTTTCACTTTTCCCGGTAAACACGAAGTTGTTATAAACATGTCTCTTTTCGTCTTTTTTCTCGTCGGGAGTTATAGTGAACTCTACTATTGCAATTAAAAGGGGTGTATTTAATTTATATTTCATATTTATTCTATATCAAGAGTAACTAGAAATTTAATTACAAAAATGACGCAAAAGATTGAATTATTTAAAAAGAAATTCGGGATCAAAAGTTATCAAAAGTTAGGACTCTTTTTATACGAAAAATTGGGATTGAAAATTGGTCAAAAGCTACTATTTTCTAAATTTTGTTTGGTTAAAGATAAACCTTCTAGTCCATCTTTATCAAAATGTTTTTCAGTGCAATTTTTGAATTTTCAGATTTAGGAATAGTTGGTCTAGCAGAAAATGTATAACATGCCATGCCGTGTAGTTTTGTTGGTTACATCAGTCATCAAACATTTTATACACGATAATTATGAAAAATTCGCTATGGTCAGAGCCCTTACTATGAAGGATATGTTTTCATTTTCCCTTGTTTTTCTCTTTAGTTGCGGGTCAGGACGTTCAGCCATATTTGCACTACTATTAAGTTTCAAAGAGCAATTGGAAAGTTCTTATCGTTTCGTTGATGTATATAGTACGGTGAAATCAATGATGACGAGGCGACCTTTTCTACTACAAAATAAGGTGAGAAATGATTCTTTTCTATCATAGTCCTTAAGTGAGGCCCCCAGCGGTTTTCGTGATGGCGTGATTGGCGTTTTTTCAAGTTCGTGATTTCGTGATTAAAGGAACCAGCGCGATCAACGTGATCGTGATAGAAAAAAATTTAACTCATGATAATGTGACTTGGGAATTTTTTTTGCGTGATTGCGTTATTTGAAAGGTGACTGGGGGCCTCTTAAGTGTGTGTTCCTTCTTTTGCTACAATGTAGAACCTGCTCTCAAGGGAATAACTTGGGTGACATATGGTTTCCGCGTGTCAGCGAAGAAGAGTGCACAACTAAGCGAATGTACTTTAGAACAAGTTGCGTAGTTCCGCAGTGCTGCAATGTTCCGCAACGTTGCGATTTTTTGCAACGCTTCAGGGAGGTGCGAAGCCTGGGGTCCACTTAAAGTCAGCCAAAAGTAGACTCTAGTCTAGGAGGTGCGCTGCTAGAATAGTCTAGTCCTTTTCTTACGGTGTTATTTGAATCGAGTGCAAAAATTTGGCATATAGATAAAAATATATGTCATAGTGTTTTTATTGGCTGGACTAAGAAATCTCGTATAATTTTTTTTGGGAAAAGAATGCGATAAAGATTAGGTAAATAAATAATCAACAAACCTAATACAGCCTCCATTCAAAATCCCTGGGTGGGCACTTATAGTAAGTGGGCTACCGTAAGTGCTTCATTGTAAGGGTCCATTTTAGAGAAATGCAGCACTGAGACCCTAATTCTGGCTGCATTTACGGTCGTTCTCGATTTTCCCTTTCCCTCGCGATTCTGATTTGTTCATGACATGTACCATTGCAATGTCTTCCTAGGACCCAACAGCTGATTGGTTGCAAGTGAGGTAAAATCAGTCAATACGTCACTTGCAACCAATCAGTTGGTAGCTCCTAGGAATACATTACAATGGTGTACATCATGAATTTCTTCATTTCTTCATTACAGGGACAATACGAGTTTTTACACAAAGCACTGTTGGCATTGAAAGTATACCTGAACACTAAACCAAGATCTAATACATTAGAATTGGAACTATAGCACACGTTAACGGTTTTTCTATAGGAGCTAATGTAAGTGGATAAATGAGACAAGTCATGGTAACAAATGTTGTAGCGACACGTTGTGGAGATAACTTATCCTCCATTATGTAATGATGAATGTTTTTAAATCTGATTTAACATTTTTTTCTCAAAAATTAGAGAGAAATGATAATAGATGACTGGCTTAAATTGAAGATCGAATGATAGAATGTGTTCTTCTTTGGTTGTTTGACTGGAATAAAAAAAGTGAAAATCATTTTTCTGGTTGCTATACATTATTTAAGGATATCTCTTATAGCTACCAGACCATTTAATTTAAATGGATTGCCATTGTAAGGGTTAGCACCTCGAGTGTTCACTGCTAACATTTTTAATTTCTACATGAAAAATATGTTTATATTTTAGGACAATTTCAATTTTTAACTTCTCTATTTAATTTTATTTTGATTCGATGGAGATTTTAACAAAATGTGAATTAAATTACTTTTTGGAGATCTGGAATCGAAACTTTGATAACCAAAATCAGGGGCAAAAGGTCTATAGATTTTTCAAAAATTCCTCGATTTTAACAAGAAAAGCCTTAAAGCGGTTATTTGGCAGAAGACACTTACAGGCTTGCTAGCAGTCTTTGTGGTTTTAGTCCTTGTGATTTTTGAACTTCCAAAAACTGAAAATAACTGAAAATGGGTGAACTCCAGCCCCACAGGTGGTGGGTGCACCAGAGATCTGAAAAGTTGGTCAAATATGGTCTAATTAGATGTCTTCTCGAAAAAGTTGAAAAGCAAAACTCATTGAACCTTCAATCTTAGAAAGATAGACGGCTTAAAGGTTTTATTTTTACATAATTTATCCCGTTTCATATCAGACACATATCTGATATCAGAACAGTGTCTGCATATTGTTATATTAAGGCTGATACAAACAAAAAAAAATGTTTTTCTTTCTCTCTTTATCTGATCATGTTGCTACACATCCGTGTCAATCCAATGTGAAAAAGCTTGTAAATTAAAATTGACGAGTACGATATCAGAGTGATTATAAGTGTTTTAACATCTAGGAATATTTGTTATAAAAGATTACATCATGAATATCATGAATATTTGTTATTTTAATTTTTTTACCAATAGATGAATTTATTATTTTGATAGAGAATGAAAAACCTTTTGAACATTTTTTTTTGGGTATTTAAGAAAGAATTATTTCAGAAATTTTTTGTAACTTGTATTTTCTACATTTGATGCGTATAATTATTGTTAATGTACATATATTGAGATAGCACAATTGAAACCTTAAAAAATTGCTTATGATGATGTGTCTAGATTCCATCCGTCTTCGGGCCCGGGGGGGGGGGCAGCTGGGCAAAATGACCGACGGATATGTGCGAGCCCTAAGGGTACCTTTTCCAAGATGTTTAAAATGCACTGTAAGGGTCGAAAAAACTAGAGATTCTGTAAGGGTAAAAGTTTCAGAAAATTTCTTGAAAAATCTAGATATTTTGCCCAAAAATGCTGGACTTTTGACCATTTTTTGCACGAATAGGACTGAAAATTTGGGGGGAAATGCACTCTAAGGGTATGATTTTCACCGATTTTTGCTGTACTGTAAGGGTGCAATTTCAAATACCAATATTTGGCTCGCACATACCGTCAGTCCGCAAACCTAGTGCCCCTAGTCTAGGTATAGTATATGGCCCCCAAAACGTGGGTCGATATAAAGTTAAGGACTGTGACCTTTAGATTGGTCAGAATTAGATTTTAGTTTATTTTGAAAGAATAATTAGTTATAAATAGTTATCCTTAAAAATGAGTATGTTTTTGATGGTTTAAGACTGATTCAAAATAGCATATTTGCGTCTGAAGGAAATATTACAGCACCAAAATTAGATACAAATTGCATATATAACTCTAGCTCCTTGGATATTGAAAATAAGTTATGAAAATGGGATATAGGAAACTTTCTACACATAATGCCTTTCAGAATAATGCAGATACATCTATGAATTTATTAAAAGATGAGTGAAAGATATGGCATCTTAAAGGCCAACCAGTATTTTTGGGGTCGTAGGGCCAGCATTGATAAAACCGAAAATTTTGAGAATGAGTGACGAAAAAATCTTGGAATTATGTTCCTATCAGTTTGATTTAGAAAAAAAATAGAAAATTTTTTGCTGAATCAGCAAAAACGGCAAAAAGCTTAATACTTTCTTTAATTTTTGACTTTTGTTGGTTGAAAACGTTCCCCGATAAGTGATTCTCAGAAATATAAAAAGGGATCATACACGTTTTTTTTTTATTAGAACCTAGTTTATAAGAACATTGAGGCTGAAATTCGTCGAAAAATTAAGAACATCGTAAGAACATGCCCAGCCTCAGTTTGGAAAAAAATGACAAGAAACTATACAATATTTTCCTCTTTTCAAGCAGTTTTAACTGAACTTAGAGATGGATTTTCTAAAATCGAGAGTCAAATATTGTCCAAATTTTACCAATTTTAAGTGCTCCTTATTTTGCATGATATTGTCGATTTAGAGGTGTCTGGTGTCTGAAAAATTAAGAACGCATTTAAGAACATTTTAGGCTGAAAATTGCTTAAAAAAATAAGCACATCAAGGCTCAGCCAAATTTTAGGTGTTCTAATAAAAAAAAAAGTGTGTATGACTATGAAGGGACTTGAGTAACGTTCGTCAAAGCATGAAGGGTATTACTAGTATTAATACAAACCTAACAAAAGGTTGTATATTGTTGTGTATTTGCCTCGATTATCTTACCAATTAGGCTTTATCACAATCAGTAATAGGTTTTAAAAGTCAGAGTAAACACTTAAATTAAAAATGAAAGTTGTTTATTCTTTTCATACGTCAGATGTCTCGATAATTCTGTGGTTACTAGTAAAAGTCGTATGATATTCTTTTGATACCATTTGCAAAATTGCTCTCAAACAGAAACTAACATTCGGTCACATTCGGTCGATACTTGCTTTGATTTTTTTAAGGTTTGTGTTTTTAAAATGAATTGTATCTATTATTTGCAATTTGATTAGCTGTTTTACGGGCCCAGCCGACCTTCAAATTACAAAAATCGAAATATAAATAAAATTGATTTTGGTATTACATTTTTACTTTCAACCTTACAGACTGCCAAATTTTCAAAATGTGGGTAATTTTTACGAAGTTCTGAGAATTTTATTTTCAATTTTCATTGTATCCATGAATTCGAGCTTTTTCTTGTGTCTTTTTATTTTCTATTTCACATTTTTGTCATGATGTAGTAGTTTTTGCTGTGACTAATGCTTTAGGAGATGTTTTTAGGGGATTTTATAGGTGAAATGCTACTTTTATCTTTATTTTTTCGCCGACCGACCGACCCTCTTTATTGGGTAGCTTGGCCCGTAGAACAACAAATTAAATTGGCCTCGCCTAAAGTAAAATTGAGCATATAAAATCCAGAGTCTTAGGGACTGAAATAAGATCACTATTAAGATATTATCATAAATATTCAAATAAATTATGAGGATATTTATTTGCTTGAATTCTGTTTCGCTTGTTTTTGGACACACTGTAGTACATTTGGACTGGTCAATACTATTCATTGGGCTTTACAATACAAAACGACATCTCCTAGTTTCATTTTATGGAATTCTCAATTTCTACATATCAATAAATGGTTGTTGGTACTTGATTTATGCTTGACACGTATCTTGTTTTTAAAGGATTACTTGGCAATGCAGTAAATGAAAGGGAATTTTGAGACGAACCGAAACGAGGACGAAAATTTTGTGATGACACTTGGTGACGTAAGTTTTTCAAATTTTTTTCCATCAAACAATTTTCAACATAAAAAAGAACCTCGTCTTATTTGAACTTGAAGTCTGTAAGCACGCAACCCTAGTATTATTGACCGATTGCATAAAATGCACCCCCCCCCCCCCCTGAGCTTAGGGGGAGGCTAAACCATTTTTGCTTGGGGGCTGCTCTTGAAAAAAAATTTTGCCTGCAATTTATCAAGAATTTACATGCAACATTTCTTTGATATTTTGCTTTTGTGAAGGTAGAGGCTATGTTTCTAGAATTCAGCCGGGGGCTATTTTCCTTAGACCCCCCTGAAAAATGCTGGGGGCATTGGATTGGCTTGTTCGATTTGACTAAAACTTGTTTGTACAAGGTGTTATGCGCAGTTTTGTAATTTCTTCACAGTTTTGTAATTTTTCTACGCACTTTTGTAATTTCTGCGCAGGTTTATAATTTTTCTGCGCACTTTTGTAATTTTCAAGCTGCGCACTTTCGTAATCAAGTGACTGTGCACTTTTGTAATTTTGACAAAAAATCGACCAAATTTTCCATTGAAATCGTAGATAAAAACCCTAGACAACAAACTTAAGCCTGCATAAGACACGAATTATATCAAACCGTAAATTAATATCGGCACTGGTTTATTGGCTCCCTGGCGTAAAGATTTATTGTAACAACGGAGTTCAATCGGGTTAATCCGAGTTTTAAGTTTTGAAATGTGGCCATGATGTTTTTTTTCAAAATTAATTAACTTTTTGAAAAGTTTACGGGATATGTGACGATTTAAAATGATTAATTTCAAAATTCCGGGTTAAAAGAGTTATAACTCGACATAACGTTTTTGGGTTTGATTATTAAATTTTTCAACAAAAAAAAATAGCACTTCAATCAATTCTAAAGTGCCAGGAAGCCAAATAAACAAATCAATCTTTAGAAAACATTTTAAAATCCTTTGTTCGGAACAACTCGGAACATCTCAGTTTCCTGTCTTTACTCTCCATTGCCTACCATCTAGGTAGATTCGCTGGAGTTAGGTATTCGGTATTCGGGATTCAAAATCGATATTCGAAAAACGAAATTTACTGACTAATGGGGGGGGTTTTCACTTTTACAGTATGACGGTATTGGGCTTTTGTACCCCCGGTAAATCGGTATTACGAGAAAAAAACGACGGGATTATGGTATTTCATTCTCTACCGGTATCGGTAAATTGCCTGTTTTTTTGTCGGTATTTCGATATTTTTATCAATAAAAAACGGTATTTCGGTATAAAACTATTTACCTTTAGTTTCTTCATGAGTTTCATGCAGAAAAATTTTCAAAAAAGATAAGTCTATTCCGCTATTTTAACCAGTAAAATTTTCTTGCTCGCTTCGCTTGCACAATCTTGGATGTTCTATTGACTGATTGTCATGGTGAGGTTTTTCAAAATAAGCAAAACTTTACGATATCTAAACAAATATTTTCGTTATTTTTCTGCGGGCGCATTTTTTAATGACCACTTTTGTGATGCAAATACTGCATCCAACGAAAGAGTCGAGATAAAATTTTCTCCGTCAGCACTAAATGATATGGTCGTCTCTCCGTACTCACTTATATATTTTTATTTATATATTTGTTCGTGTTACCTACACTATAGATAATAAATAAATTAATTAATTAATTAAAATAGGACAGGTATTTTCTTTTTACTTTATTTTTCAAATCATAAATCTTTTTCATTTGAAGAGTTTTTTCGTGAATTTTTCCAGAGCTCAAATGTTCAGATGGACAGCTAAATCTGATAATCTTCAGGCTTTTTGACTTGAAGGGCTCAACTACATCTTTGAAGATCGCTCTTGATTCTGTTTTGTTCAATGGCGGATAATCTGTAAATGAGCAAGCTACAGTCCGACACTGCCAATGCTCCAGTCGGTCAAGGAGGGTATTTATTACCAAAGAGAGCTGATCGAATCTTCCTGAAATTTGAATGATAAACTATTTCAGCCCCGATGGAAAATTTGGAATTTCATCTCCATTTGCCATTCACTAGCACTCCCTAGCCATCCCCACTAGATATTTTGGATAGAGAGCAATAGAATTTCTATCCCAATTTGTGGGATCTCCATAGAGTTTCATCGCAACTATGGGGAGAAAATCCACCGGGCCACAAAGTGTTTAGACTAGAACGCGTCTGTCTTTCCTTGGACACAGGAACCCGGGAATAGTGCTTATGATAAAGAGTTCTTATAAAAAAATATAAATTGCCGCGGGAGAGTGGTTTGGAGAGACAGACAGACTTTCCAAACGGTGCATTACGGGATTTTGCATTAACTTTCACGAAATGGATAATACGACTTAAAAGTGACAAATGCATTTGAATTTAATTATAACTGGTATTATATCACTTTAATAAGGTTTTTAAGGCATACAAATGTTATAATTACTAATTTCTTTTTTTATTTCGCTTTAGAGATTTACCACTTTTCAGATAAACATAAACGAGCATAAACTTTCGCGAATCGCCATAGGCGTTTAAAAGGCGTTTACTTTCACGAACAAGGCAAAAATTTGCAAAAATCGCGAAAGCTTCTGCTCCTCCAGTTTTTGACGTCACGGAACATCTGGTACACTTCTTTCGCGTATCCGTGGCAGTCTTTGTTGAGACCTGATGGAGCCAGAGTTTGGAGTCTGCACATCCATTTATCTTCGGCTCGTTCTCTTTCTGCGGAGGATGAAAAGTCACTTTCTAGGATCATCACCTCAAGGTCAGCAAAGGAGTGGACGCGATGGAAATGTTCTGCCAACTCTGAATTTTTCGGTCTCTTTCCAATGTCGTAGCGGTGCTTTGAAAAACGCGTTGACAAGGCTTCTCCTGTGTGACCAACGCTTCTGCTCACGAAAGTTTGTACACCTAAAGTATTTACCTGTTAGCTTACACCCATTTTTGGTTTGGAGTCGATTGAGCATAACCAAAGCTGAAGAGCAAGTCAAAGTTGTACCATTGAAAACGGTCGAAATTTTCAAAAATGAAAAATTGAGCTATCTTGAATCTCTAAATAAGGAATTTCCCTAAAACAAGACAAAACTGCACGCCTTTTTGAAGTTTCTCAATTGGTGGACATTGTTTCTAAACCTGTTAGCTTGCATCAGTTTTTGGCTTGGAGTCATTTGAGCAATTTTTCCAAGCCTAGAGAGCATTTCGAAGTTTCCCTGCTGAAAATGGTTCAAACGATGAAAATCAAGATTTTAGGAAATTACCCTATAACATGCAAAAGCTACACCCTCTCTAGGCATGCCACTTATTCAGCATTGTTTATATTTACGCAAGCTTGCCTCCGTTTTTGGTTTGGGGTCTTTAAAGTCATTTCCCAAGTTTCTAGAACACTCCAAAGTTGAAAAATGTTTATTCACGATAAGTGTGCGCTCTTTTTACTTTTACCTATAACTTTTGAAGGAATTCTTCAATCTTTATAAATTTGGTATCATTGTTGGAAAGATATTAGTGAGTGGAACAATTTGAAATTAAAAAATCTTTAAAAAATTCTAAAAATGAAGATGAAAATGAAGAAGAAAAAAATTAAGATCTTGTGGAAAAGTGCTATAACTATCATTTTCACTGAGGTGAATCCTTGATCATCGAACGTCATCACTGTGAAATAATTCTCAAAAATAATCATTCAGTCAAAAGATATCAAACAAAGTTATAAGCTGATTGACGTCTAAAAACGCTGTTTCTGCTGTTTTTTGGGGTCAATCACTTATTAATTTTGTATCATAACTTTATATTGAATAAATATTTTAGTGAAATTTCTTTACAGTGATGACCTCCTAAAATCAAAGAATATCTCCAGTGAAAACGAAAATTTTTTACAAGATCTTCATTTTTCTCTTCTTTATTTTCACCTTCGTTTTTAGAATTTTTTTAAAGACTTTTTTATTTCAAATTGTTCTACTCACAAATATCTCTCCAACGATACCAGATTTATAAAGGTTGAAGAATCCCTTCAAAAGTTATAGGTTAAATAAAAAAGAGTGCACACTTATCGTAAACAGACTTTAAAAGAGGCAAAGAGTGGTAACGAGGTGGTAACGAGTGGTAACGAGGTAACGAGTGGTAACGAGATGGCAACGAGTGGTAACCAGTTGAAAACGATGGCCCCAAGTCTTCAAATTTGAATTTCTCGATTCTGGTATTTTTGCAACAGATGCTGATGGCTCTTGAGGTTCCGCTGCAGGACCTGGCAGATCTGGTGAATGCGCAGCAGAAATTGGAGATTGAGGGGAATGTTATGGTGGAGTTGATGGTTCTGGTGAATGTGATGGTAAAGTTGGTTGTTTTGGTGAATCAAATGGTGGAATTGATGTTTCTGGTGAATGTGAATCAAAGATCGATATTTCTGGAGGTTCTGCATCAGGAGTTGGTGATTCTGGTGAATGTGAATCAGGAGTTGGTGTTTCTCGTGAATGTGATAATGGTGTTGATGGTTCTGATAAATATAATACTGGTGTTGATGGTTCTTGTCAATGTGCAGCAGGAGTTGGTGATTCTGGTGAATGTGCAGCAGGAGTTGGTGATTTTGGTGAATGTGCAGCAGGAGTTGGTGATTTTGGTGAATGTGCAGCAGGAGTTGATGATTCTGGTAAAATGCGCAGCAAGAGTTTGTAATTCTGGTGAATGCAATGGTGGAGTTGATTGTTCTGGTGAATGTGCAATGTTTTAACATTTTGCTTCTGAGTCATTAAGTGCGTTCATTAAGAGTTCTTTTAGAGGATATGAGAATTTCAAATCTCAGTAACCCGATAATCTTTTGGATAAACTTTATTCAGTTTATTTAAAACAATTATTTCATCTCTACCGTACCCTTTATATTCCCTTTCCCTAGTCACTGAAAGATGGCTTTTGAATAAAATTTTATATTTAGTTTACATGGAAACATAAGAATAGTGATTAACTGGTATATGAAATTTTCCGTAATCCAAGTACGATATGGTCAAGTCATTTTTCTTGCTTCCCGACAAAAAATGTTCATTAGGCTTTAGCGTTTTATTACATGTTTGTTTGTTAGGTATTTTATACGATAACATATTATGGTTTATCTTCTGAAGTTTTCTTGACTACGTTATTTTTAGGGAGAAAAAAATTTCCTCAAATTCTAACTTTGCAAATTTCAATTTTTATAGATAGACATTTTCATTTCAAACTCGAATATTGCGTTAATTCTCTCAAAGATGTACAATATTCTTTATATTTTGCTCCAAATGATGAAGAATATTTTGTTTAAAAAGAAACCTGAAAGATATTTTACTTGTTTGAAACTTTTTGTCATTGTAATGAAACATCTAATCAAAACTGTAGTCGGTTTAAAGAATGTTTTAAATAAAGTCGAATGATGCTAAAAAGCGCAAGTGCACGCAAAACATTGAACAGTAATTATAGTCGTTATGTAGTCTCAATTAGAACTCATATAATCTAGATGGTTTCAAATTAAGCGCTAATTAACTAGCAAAAAAGATAAGATTCAGCATAACTGTATTACCATTACATACATGAATAACATCTCAATAACAATTGATCAGGATCTCAACTCCTGCTGCACATTCACCAATACCACCATCAACTCCACCATTGCATTCACCAGAACCATCAACTTCACTATCACACTCACCAGAACCGCCAACTCCTGCATTATATTCAACACAACCATCAACTCCTGATGCAGAACATCCAGAACCAACAATCTTTGATTCACATTCACTAGAACCATCAATTCCACCATTTCATTCAACAAAACAACCAACTTTTACATCACATTCACCAGAAACATCAACTCCACTATCACATTCACCAAAATTACAAACTCCTGATGCACATTCCCCAGAACAACCAACTCCACCATTGCATTCAATAGATCCATCAAACCAGTATTATATTTACCAGAACCATTAACTCCACTGTCCCATTCACCAGAACCACCAAATCCTGATGCATATACACCAAAATCACCAACTCCTGATGCAGAACCTCCAGAACCATCAATCTTTGATTCACATTCACTACAATCAGTGCCATAATATATTGGCACTTTTAGCTAATTTACCATTTTCTGAAAATTGAAGTTCGAGCGAGAATGTCAATTTCAGGCCTTCAACTTGATTTCATCGATTATTTCGATCTGAGAGGGATTTATTGGTTTCTAGTCTATATTTCAAGCCCTAATGGACCATTTTTGAGCTTTTGGATCCTCAGATCCTAAGGTCCTCCTAAGGTCCTAAGTCTTAAATCTAGCGTTAAAACTCAGAGTTAAAACTCTACCCTTCGAACCTACTTTAGAGCACTTACAAACGATTGTGGTTTCAAAACACCCCGGTGAATTTCCCTTTTGTGCCAAGTATTTTGTCACTGATTGTAGAACCATCAATTCCACCATTTCATTCACCAAAACAACCAACTTTACTATCACATTCACCAGAACCATCAACTCCACCACAACATTCTCCATCTCCAATTCCTGATGCACATCCACCAGATCTGCCAGGTCCTGCAACAGAACCTTAAGAGCCATCAGCATCTTTTGCAAAAACACCAGAATTGAGAAATTCAAATTTGGAGACTTAGGGCCACCGTTTTCAACTGTTTACCTCGTTACCACCTCGTTTCCACTCGTTACCACTTGTTACACCTTAATTTTTTATCACCACTTCCACTTGTCAAATCATATCACTTCATACATCGAAAGAAGCGTATTGGAGTCAAGATCACTAGACTGTCTGTTTAAAAATATTTAAAAATTCACACCAAAAAAAAGATATTGAGTAAAAGGCAAAAAATCCTGACGTCAGCAAAACTTGTTTCTTGAATAATTCCAGTTTGGCTGATGGTATAAACATGAAATTTGGACCAAATTTAATGCTGAATTAAATGTTTTTTCAAATCTTGCTGACGTCAGCAGAAATCAACAAAATGCGAAAGTGCTGACGTCAGCAGATTTTCAAAATATGATTCTTTCAAAGTCAAATAATAATAGTAATAATCTCGAAAAAAGCCGTGAATTTGTTTATGTTTAGTTTGTTTATGCTAAGCGAATGTAGTAGTGAGCGTAAGGCGAGTGTGAGCTGTAGCGTCATAGACGACTATCTTAAGAGCCATTTTCTGTAAGAATCAGGCAGGTTGAGGAAGTGATATCCTCAAATTTTGCCAATTTTTGGATATTTTGTACCCATGGATTTCTTCCAGGAAAATATGTTTTGAAATGAATCTTAGGCTTGATCATGTCTAAAATTGCTCTTGAAGTCAAAGATTTATCAAAAGTGCACTTTTTTGGGCAAATTGGCCCAAATTTTAAAGGCCTATATCTTGGGAACGAAAAAATATTTTTCAAAAATTTTTTTACAGGATGTTATTTTCATGTATTTGAGCAAAATATCCAAAAATTGGCAAAATTTGAGGATATCACTTCCTCAACCTGCCTGATTTTTACAGAAAATGGCTCTTAATAGTCTATGAAAACTCAACCTCTGTAACTCAGGGTACCTAGTACGTTCGTTCGTTTAGAGGGTGATTTGGGATTAATAACCCCGAGGTTCATTGAAAACATTTCAAAATAGCCCGAACGTAGTGAGTTAGTGAGTATAATATAATTATTCTAGAAATATTCCACGTTAAAATCAAGTTATGAGCTCCAAAAACTCCAAAACCTGTTCATAACATATTTTAGAAAATATAAGCTTATTAAACTTGTCTTTCTCCGATTATATTTTTTAGGTTTCTCAAAATGCAACAACAACAAAGGAAGATACCGGCTTTAGGTCGAACAGCAGCCCTTGGAAGCTTGTACTCAGCACATACCGAAAGTTTCTATCCAGGCGTAAACTTATTTTCAGAAAAAATTACCAAAGACCATTATGATGAAATTGAACATCCAAATACAAATGTCGAATTTAAGTTGAGCAACTCAACTACTGACAAACTCAATTCTTTAAACATCAATGGCCAAGTTGGTTTAAGTGTCTTAGCCGGGATGGTCGATCTCTCTGGATCAGCAGCTTATTTGAACAGTAAACGAAAAAACACAACTTTTTCTGAAATGACTTTGCTATATCACAAGTACACCTTTAACCAAGAAATACTTAGTGTTAAAAGAATGAAAATAAACGAGGAATTTATGAATAGCCTTGATGCCACTCATGTCGTAGTTGGTATTGATTGGGGCGCCAGATGCAACATAACGTGTCAATATGAGAATAAAACAAACAAATCTGATTTTGAGGTCAATGGAATGTTGAAAGCAGAATGTAATAAACTGTCTAGTGCAATTAATCTAAGCGGCGAAGCGAAAGCTAACTCTAAGACTGAGGAGAATGGAGACAGTAGTACTTTTAACTTCACCGTAGAATGCGACGTGCTTGAAATGAAAAAGATACCTCAATCGTTCATTGAGGCAGCTAAACTGGTAGAACATTTACCAGAGAGTATCAAAGGTGTAAATGAAGGCAGAGGTATCCCTTTAGACTACTATTTACTACCCCTCGAGTGCGTCGTACGAGCGAAAAGAATAGAGCTGAAGAGCGCAATCATTGTTAAAGAAATTGAAGAAGGCACGATTCAACGATTTTATCAGCTTACTAATCGATTTGAGGATGTTAGAGTTAAGATTAATACCATACTTGGGGCTATCGGTGAGAATTGTGAAATCTTTGAGGATAGTCTTAACCAAAAGGCTAAGATATTACAAGACAGTTTGGATGTCCTTCGAGGAAAATTCCAGGCACGCTTCAAAAAACGCTTAGTTGAAGCTAGAAAAGGAAATGTTTCGGAAGTAGAATTGAATGAAGTTATAGACGAAACTACAGAAACTATAAGTAATCAGAAGAGGTTACCCTCGATCGAATCTGAATGCGGTGATTTATTCACAGAAGTTACACGAGCTCTTAAAATCATTGAATCATTGAAAACTCAAAATATACATTTCGTAGGAAAGACATCTACTTTAGACTTAACTGGAACGAAAACTGTTCTTTATCTTCCAGAAGTAATTGAACAATCGAAAGAGCTGACCGACAACATCGTATGTTTTAAAAGGCTGGTTAAACAAGCCAATGAAAACAAAAATAACGAAGTTGAGTTTATTGTCCTTCTCACCTCATTTCACACCGTGAAGCACCCAGTACCTGTCATAAAAAGTTTCAAAGAAAGTCGGACAACGAAGGAAGATGTCTTGAAAAGTGAAGACATTTTACTGAAGAAATGCTGTGTTGCAGTTCATTCAAAGGATATAAAAGACCCGTTCAAAAGAATCGGTTTCAACCCAGAAAAGGATGTGGAGTTAAGAATCCGGTGCCCTCTCTTACACTCATGACTGTTCACCTCTACCGGTGAACTGGGTTCACGAAAGATGCAAAGGAGCTGTTTATTATCGTGTCGAAACCAAAAAATTGCATTGTGAATGTGGTTTTTACTCTCCTGAAGCTGTCAATTTCCGCTGTGACGACCCAAATCATGGCCAGAGTTATTTAACTAATCAACAAACTGAGGAAGAAATCCGTCAACTGAAGGTGAAAGAGGTTACAAATATTCTTGTATTGGGGAAAACTGGTGTTGGAAAAACGACCTGGATCAATGCTATAGCAAAATATCTTCTTTATGATACTTTAAAAGATGCGATCGATTCTAAAGATTATACTGCCTGTATACCTGCTAAATTTTCACAAACAACAGAAGAAGGAGACACTGTGACTATTGCTATTGGGGATTGGGATAAGTCTCCAGATGAACTCAACGAGAGAGGTGAGCTAGGAAAGTCTTCAACCAAAAAACCAAAATCGTATTATTTTGATTTTGATGATAAAAACCAAGTACGTATTATCGATACGCCAGGCATTGTAGATACTGCAGGAATCGAAAAAGATAAAGAAAACCTTGAACTGATTCTGGATCATATATCACACTTCAATAATATAAATGGAATTTGCATCTTGCTACCGCCAAACGATTCAAGGGAGGGCATCGAAATGAGATTTTGTATCGGAGAACTTCTAACACATCTTCACAAATCGGCGGCTGAAAATATCATGTTTTGCTTCACAAAGTGTCATGAAACATTCTTTAAGCCTGGAGAAACATTACCAGTACTGAAAAGATTTCTTGCCAATCTCAAAGACGTCGATATTGCTGCAACGAGAAATAATTGTTTTTATTTCGAGAACGATTCATTTAGATTGCTCTCTTGTCTCCAAAATGGCATTGAATTCAACGAGAAGATTATAGAAAATTATTCTCCCAGCTGGGATCATTCAGCGACCGAAGCAGCACGATTATTCAAATATGTTTGTAAACTAAAGCCTCATTCCACCAATGAAACAATAAGTTTAAATAAAACACGCAAATGGATCGTCGGAATGAACAAGCCCATGGCACTGATACAGGCAAATATAAGTAACCGAATCAAACTACGAAATAGCAAGAAACAGGAGTTGACTGGGATTCAAGAAGAGGTGGAAAATTTGAAAGACAAGCTGGAATTCGAATTTTCTATGCCCTTTGTAATCCCATTGGATCATCCGAAAACAGTCTGCTACCATGAATCATGCACAAAAAAGATCAAAGTAAGTATTAGGGTGGGTTTACATCTAGGAGAGAATCGATAGAGAAATGTAAAAGAAATTACCACGATTTCTTTTGATTTCATCACGGTTTCTTTCCTAAGTGATAATTGATTTTCCCTAAGCTTTCCCATATAGGCAGGTCTAAAACGCCTAGTACCTACTACTTAATACTTACTACCGAATACTACTTAATATTTACTGTATATACTTCAAAATTGCTCGAAAATACCTTTAAAATAATCAGCATGCCAAATTTTGACCAAATCTGAAAATTTTGGGTTAAAAAATTTCAACTTTTTGTCTTATAGCGTTTTGAAGCTAACATATTCTTCTTCATTTTCAATCAATCTTCGTTTTCCGATTTTTTTTGAGAATTTCTTTATGATAATATTCCACTCCTGTTTATCTTTTCAGAAAGCACAAAACCGCTTTCTAATTCGAATTCTATCAAAAGTTATAGCCTTTATTTTCTCTGCTGCAAATTATAATGAGACAGACTTTACGTATTCTGACCAATGAAGGAAAATTGACAATAAATTTCAATTGGATCAAAAAATTGGGGCGTTATGGGAAAATTTTTATGGAGGGGCCAAAGTCAAAATTTCTAAAATGGCACTCCTTACTTTTCAAATCGGCGCCCCCTTCCCCCGAAGCGTTCCTTAATTTACGTATGATATTACATACCAGGGACGGATTATTTATTAGATCAGATTTTTGAATATATCGTTTGGAAAAAGCTTGTGCGAATGAAGCAGCGGGTGAAAAGATTGTGAGTTTTTGTTTTGACTATTGTTGTCAGCAAATTGGTCGTGGGCATAGCTAGATCTCCCTTCAGAAATCGTAGGGTATTTATTTTTTTTATTTTTCTCTCTAACTCTAGGTTGGGAACGACGCAAAACTAGAACCCATTAAGTCTTGTCACGATCCCTGTGACCTAAATGTACGAGCAGATGTAATGGGGGAAAGCAGTCTTCGTGGATGCAAGTGTATGAAAAATTGGCGTGTATTTGATGGAGACGAATGTAATGTGTGCCATCATAGTTATGAACACCATTTACATATCAGATATAACGTGGGATTTAAAACTGAAAAAGCTACAGACAAAAAGGTTCAAGAAATGCTTGAAAGAAATGAATCCCAGAGTAAAATCATTGAAGAAGCTATAAAAAACTTTGAACGTGAGAATAAGACTGACGAAGAGGAACTAAATACAATTCTTAACATAAGTGCACAATTTGCGTGTTTCCTAAAACGTTTCGCGATTAGCACTTTTAATGACGGTGTATACAGTTACCTTGAACTTCTTATCGACGAACAAAAAAAACTGGAGAATAACGAAAAAATGAACGAATTGATACGTATGCGTGACCAGTACGAAATTCAAAAAAATATCATAGAGAAAGCTATCAAAAATTCAAATGGCGAGCGTAGCGACAAATTCATTTCCACGCCAGAAGAAGCGGAAGCTCTAAAAGAAAAACTTTTCTTATTCGAGATCAATGGTCAATTATTTAAAAAAATGAGCGAAGATATTGCAAAAATTGAACTGAATTTTGCATTCAAAGAGAGTAGAGTTTTTCTACGAAAGCAAGTGGGGAAAAAGTTTAACGGAATTTTCAAGACAGGTTAGTTACGTTGGGGTTACGTTTTAACTGCAGTCAAAGCCAACAAAGACATACTCTCTAGTAGTAAAGATGAAAAGGCTTAAGAAACCTTACAAAATTCTTTACATGCGAAGTCTGGGAAGCCAAAAGATTTCGCTTGGTAACAACGAGAGCTTAAATTACTTTTATAATGATTTATATTTAAGGGCTTAGGTAACATTTTAGTATTATATCAGGTTTTGGCTCAACTTCGTTCCTAGTATAATGTTAGCTCTGACGGTGTCAAATAATGTCCTGACTTTGTCTGATTTTCGATTATGTAAGATTGTACTCTTTTAAAGAAAACATAATTTGTCATTTGCTTGAATGTTTAAATTCATTGCAAAGCCAATTTCACGGTCGAACGGAATCATGGATAATCAAAAACACTGCACTTCGACAACGCCTATTTCTGTTAGTCCATAGTCCTTATAAAAAACACTGGTCTGGAAGCTTATTGTTTTAACTTTTTGTTAGCTTTTCCTTTGTTAATATCAAAAGATAAAAATCAATTTGCTTAGTTTTTGATCACGTTACTAAGTACTCCTCTTGGGATTGGTTTAAGATTTAATCACATGATCAAAAAGTGAGCAAAACAAACTATTTTCTCAACACAAGTTCAAATAAGAAACAAATAAGTTCAAATAAGTTTTTTTATACGGACTATGGTTAGTCTAAACTTTTGGATGTTTTGCGTCTGACCAATGGGAGCCGTTATGTTATTGCTGCAATCAATCCTGATTATCCATGATTCTTTCGACCGTGAAATAGCCTATTATAATAAAACGCCACGACTGCAGCGTAACTTCGTAATGTTTGACTTTTAAATGCATTGTATAAGAAAGGTCCCCGATCAGTCAACATCAGTGCCTTCTCTGGTATCCATCAGTTGAATAAAGCCTTGGGTACATGGGGACGAAGTTGGTTTTATTTAAGTTCTTTCATTAATTTTTCTTATTAATATGACGATGATATTATTTGTCTAAGAGTTTGAATTAACTTCTTTAAAAATATTTGAGCATTCGCAATCAAATCTAGGGTCACACACATCCCATCTGATATGTTTTTATATAGGGGATTCTAATCGTGTATAAAATTCTCGTTCAAGAGTTACCCCCGTCTTTGTGCTTTTGAGTTTCTAAAACTTAATAAGTTTTATATGAGAAATCTTTAAATTTCGGGACTTAAATATTTTGAGAAAGTTAATTCTTATTCCATATGAAGAATATTCTGAAATTTTTATGTAATATTTTCTAGGTAATTTTATTATGAAAAGGATATTATAATCATAGCAATCTTAAAGCACCGCAGACAATTTTGAAATTTTGATAAATAATCTTATGGGCTACCTTTGGTAATAAGGGCCCCCTGAACTGACCAACCCCCTTAGGAAATTCAAACTTTCAATCAAGAATACTTTAAAAGCTAAAGCTTTTAAAGTATTCTTGTTTCAATACACCCCCTTGTCTGGGTTTCATCAAAATCCAAGAGTCTCCCTAAATGTAGAAGCAATGTAGAATACACTTTATAAGAATGTCCATGATGAAAATGTGGTTCTGAAAAAAGTGATGATAATAAAATCGATTTTTATGCATTTTTTTTTAGTTGAAAGTTTTGGAATACTGGATTTTCAAGAGAAGGTAAAGTCATGACTCTTCACTCTCCACCCGCTAACCAACCTGATCTATTTTGAAATACTGTACTTGAGTCAAATAACTGCACTGAGGTGACACCACTTAGAAAATGTTTGTTTCTTAAAAATATAACGGGAATTTTCAAAAATATCAATAAGAGCTCATAAAACCAGAAAAAGTTTGGTCAATGCTGACAAAATAACACAAACTCCAACGCACCGTATAGGATTCGAACTCTCGAAAACGACTTTCACAAACTCAACAGATCACCGACTTATCCACTCGGCCACTCAAGAAGTGTTAAAAAGGGATAATATGATAAGACATACCATATCTTTATTTGCCATGTCCTGTATAATTTCATTTACCCTGTCAAGGTATTAACTTCTTAAACAAATGATTTTAGATCATTTCCAACATTCGGAAGCCGATTGTAGATTTATGGAATTTTAGATTTTCGGAATTTCTTTGGGATTTGGGATTTTCGGAAAAAGAGTACGATATTCTTTTGAGCAGCGGATTGATAGCCTCCATCTTTTCTTACATAACAACTAGTGTGGGGTTGGGGCCTCTATAAAATCCCTTTTGCTTTGCGAACACGAGACTTGTTCTCCGTGCGTAACCCCTTTTACGATTGATGTTATTAACGGTCAATTCGCGAATTTTGGAATTTTTGCGGTCAACAGGTACCTTATGCCCCAAGGGTCCCAAAAAAACAAAAAACGTCAATTTTTTCCAAGGGAAAGTGGGTTTTTAAATTTGCGAAAGATTGACACTGCAACGACTTCATCTCAAAAAACGCTAATTTTCACGAAATTTTCAAATTAGAAACATTCCAGAGGCTAAACATGGTGGAATAGCGGCTAGACGAAAAAAATCGTGAAAATAACTGAATTTCCACTTTTAGGGCCCGCATATCATTGAAATTTTGTAAATTTTGCTTACGCGCATGCGTTTGCCAAAAGAGAATGAAATCTGTTTGAAAACGAGGACAACAATAAATTTATGCATCTCGAGAAGAGTGTATTAAATCCAGCAAATTTCGCGATTTTTTTAAGGAGACATTCGAGTTATAGAGGTTCGAGTTAAGTAGATTTCACTGTAATGGAATTATCTTGTTTTTCAAATGCGGGGCTATGTTCGAGAACTAAAAGTAGGGTAAGGGTCTTCAGAGATTGAATCTTGAGAAAAAGACAACAGATTAAATAAAAAATATTTTTATTTCCAAACAAAACTATAATATACATAAAATAATGCTTTGAAAAGGATAAATTTTCAATTCAAAGTATTGTTATATTAATGCATGACAAAATTTCATTGATCTAACCGACAATAGTGTATTTGAAGCTCTTTTTTTTAAGTCAAATTTTTAAGTCGATTTAATAGATGCCAGTAGAAAAATCAAACTGTAGAATTTCAAAAATTCGTTTAAATTAGCACTACTTGTGAGAACAAATAAGTATCAACAAAAACTGTAGGGCCCAATTTCAGACCCACTTTAAATGGTAAATTTTTCATACATAATAATTTCAATCAAATGTTATAATTGCGTAAGAGCAAGAGTGTTCTAAGAATACACCCTTTCGACCGTAGCAACCAATTGCCGCGCGGGCATTTTTTTGTCCGCTTTATCCCACTAAAACCGTCCCAATCCTTTTTGACGCATTTTTCTATTGTCTGTATGTGTGAAAAAAGGACTGGGACGGTTTTAGTGGGATAAAGCAGACAAAAAAATGCCCGCGCGGCAATTGGTGGCTACGGTCGAAAAGGTGTATAGGGAGATGGCAAATTAACCGGCCCTGGAAATTTTCATGGTTAAATTAAATAGTCAAGCTTACTATTTGTTCAAATTTTAAAGAGATTAATTGTTACAAAAATCAACGTCCGTGTGAAGACTTATTTTGAAAGGAGATACTTAACACAGGTCTCAAAAATTCATCTCATTACTAACTCAAAAGTTCTAAAACTTCTTTGGGAAATCCACGTAAATAATCATGAAGCGCATCTTATCATGGTTAAGACCTCCTGTACATCACTAAATGCAATGTTGACTGTAAAAATATCTACCACTCTGAAAATGATACAGATTTAGTATACTAGCAGCAAGCTAAGTAGCAACCAAACAAGCAATGTTCTAATAAAGAAGTGATTAATTTTACAATAATTTTAATACTGTACAAGTAAAGATATCAAAATAGTTTTGCTTGCATATTATCAAATAAATACAGCTACCTACTTATAAGATGTTTCATACGCATGCGTAGAACAAATTTCGCTTCTTGTTTTTACCAAATATGCGAGTCGCGAATCTCTGAAATAATATGAGCAGCTCTTTGTAATGCCTGAAAAGAGAAAGGGAAATAAAAAAATATTACTTCCTTTGTCTTTTAAATTTCTGCAAAAAATGGGCTGCTCCATTAAAAATCCATACAGGAGGGGGTTGGACGACTTTTCGAACCACAAATAATTCTTGACAATATGTGAATACCCCTATGGAAAAATTCTTTATAGTATCTTTAAATGAGGGTGGGCCTACTAAAATCAGTTTTTACCCCCTGGAAGAAGAAAAATCTTTTCTTAGAATCCTGGAAATTCTTCTCGGGATAGACCTTTTCATAAATCACGTCACGAACATCAATTGCCTCGTTTTGAAATCATTACCATGGTTCGCATGAAAATGCAACCGCTGCGAATCAATTGTGAAAATCGAGAAATGGGAATGAAACGTACAACAGCAGCGCGTGTCTGCGTGCGCGGGGCGGGCGTTATGCGTGCAAAGAGCGCAAGACGAGCGGAAAAACTTAACTTTTCCTCGCAGACTCGAAGTCTGTAGCAGTGTTCCGTTTTAAGGATATTCAGTCCCATGCAGGGTCCATTTTTCAAACATCAGCGGCACACCCCCGTCGGACGGCAAGGGTAGTACCCCCGGGATGCTAAACACAATGAAGGCAAAGGTACCTGTAACATGTCAGAAGCTTCTTTTCGACGCACGTGTACTTGTTCTGCTTCACTCAAAAGGTCCTCTAATAATTCAGGCTGTCAATGGAAAAAATAAAGATTATGAAAAAGTTCCTTATATTAGATGAAGAGGTCTGGTTTCGACAAAGTTATATAACTTAATGTAAATTACGATGATTAAAAAAAATCGAATTTCTTATGCAAATTCATGATATTCATGATGTAATGTTTTCTACGGAAATACCCCGGTTTTAGCCAGTAGTGGCAAATTTAAACTAGACAAAAGTTGTATATAATTTGCCACTACTGGCAAAAACCGGGGTCTTTTCGTAGAAAACATTACGTCATGAATATGATGAATATAATGTTTTCTTTTATGTTTGGTAAAAGTTAAAGGTAACTTAGTCAAATTGAAACACCTCTAAAGCTTCAAATCTAATTTCTTCTAGACTTATTTGAAGATGTAACGTATAAGAATGCTCATCAAAAAAAAAAGTTAGCTCTATAACCTTGTAGAGTTTTTCAACCAAGTCGCTTTGTATTTTTGTTTTGACGTAATTCACCAAGAAGCACATCACAGCTTTTGGTACACTGTAAATAAAGAAAGAAAAGAAAAATAGTTGAATAAGTCAGACCAACAAAACTATGGCATGTTATACACTTTCTGTTAGTTAGGGTAATATAACATTTTACGAACGTCTTTTTAAAGTTCATAACGTCATTTTTGTAATTGCATTCTTAATTACTCTTGAAAGAATAAATTACCAAACAACTTTTAAAGGCAGCTTTCTGTTAAAAGTGTCAAGGAACCCAAAACAAATGTTTCATCCACAATTCCCTTAATAAATTTTCCCTTAATAAATTTTCCGACTATGGTCAGAGCCCTTAAAGCATAAAGAAATTCAGGGAAACTCTAAGGAAACTCTGTAACCGAGTTTCCATAGATATCTAAATAAGGCGATCGACCTTCTTCAAATGACTTCCTCGACAACCGCCGCCAAAAAAATGATTTTTATAGAAAACTCCAGTGGGGCTTATTAATTTGGTCTAATTTTTCTACCTCAGGAGCAGCGGAAACGAGACGATAAAATAACCTTACGAACTTGTTATCCCTGATTTTATCCAAAAAAATATGAACGTCAACATTAGGTGAAAGGAGCCTGATTATTTGGAATCGGATGAATTGAAAAATAAATTAAACAAAAATTCTTTAAAGGAGGCGATGAATGGAAATGCGTATATAATTTACCTGTCTTGAATGTTCTTTCGAATGATGTTGAAATAAGAACGAATAAGGCGCTCTGAAGGATACAAAATGAGTAATGGTGACATTATAATAAGAAACACCTAAAGAATGATGATACATTAAAGGAAGAAATTTTGGCGGGAATTTAATTTGGCGAATGGCCGAAAAAATTGTTTCAGAGGGAATTTAATTTAGCAGACGAAGCACATTTTTGTCCAAAAACGCCATTAAAAAAGGAAAAACCTGCTTTAAAGTCTGAAATAGCACACATTTGGGGGGAATAAATAGAGCAACTTTAAAATTTGAATTTAATTTGGCGGATGACAGAAAAAATTAAATTTGGCGGGAACTTAATTTGGCGGATTTTGACCAAATCCGCCAAAATTTCTTCCTTGAATGTATTGTATGATGAAAAAAATATAAAAAAATAATGTTAGAAGAGCTTTACAGGCTTTACATTCATGAACGTTAGAATCCTTACTAAAAAGGTTCCGATAGAATATTTTAAGTTGTCATAAAGTATGTTTTAGTTGTTACAGAAAAGAAACTGTCGTTGAACAAATTCACTTACGAATCAATTCAGAATCCATTTGTTCACGATCTGATAATTCACGATTCCTCGGTTGATTCTGAAAAAGGGAGAAATGGTATTCAGGATATTTAATGACTTTTTGCGACATTATGTAACTACCCTGGCGCTTTACCCAATTCATGATATGCACCACTGGAGAGTCTTCTGAGAACTTTTAAACTATTCCACCCAATACGTCACTCAATAAACAATAGAAAAAGTGACGTATTGGGTAGAACAAAAACAGAAAAGTTGTATAATTTCGTGAAGTCATTGCAGTGGTGCATATCATGAATAACGTAGTCTGACGACTAATTCATTCAGACTGCATAGTAGGAAATAAGCAACAAATGATCGAAGGGACAAACTCATATTATCCCGTTACGCTTCCTACATTATTATAACACTAATATTACTTTATCGGCGATCCAAAAAATATCTGCAATCTGATTGGTTAAAAAGAGTACAATATATCTTGTATTTTACATGTAAAAATATAAATTGACGAAAAGATGTTGTTGCATTGTAGCGGTAGAAACAATCTAACGTCACTTTGCTACAAAAGTGTCCTCCGACACAAAAAGTGCATAAATCACCGATAAACCAGTTATCAGACATTTGCTCGTACAATATGGAAATATTTCACTCGTTCCAGATTTTCCGTATATTTTCCTCGCCTAAAGGCTCGGAAAATATTGTACGGAAAAATCTCGGAACTCGTAAAATATTTCTCATATTGTACTCGCAACTGTCCGATAACTATTACGTATTACATGGATTTTAAACGACTCTAGTCTACCTACAACGTCACTTTTTCATTGTTAAAGTGACTCATTGGGTAGAAATATAAAACTTGGGAAGGCATTACAGTCTTGCATATTATTAATCGAACACTTCAGTCTTTTTGAAAACGGGGAAGTAGGGATGTCAAAACTGTATTTTTACAGGGAATTCCCGACGTGATAAAAGGTTCAAAACAGGGATTTTGTTCATTGTTCCACCCCTTATTTTTATTATAGTCTTTCTAACATTTTCCTTTACAAATTCAAACAATAGTTTCAATATTTAGCCTTGATAAGTCAACAATTAAATATAAAAAACTAAATAAGCATCCAAGAAAGGACGAATAAAAATTGACTTACAATATCGAGGAGTTTCAACTCTTGTTGTGGAACGATTTCAGCTGTTGCGCTTGCATCAGCATTACGCCCTCTTCCGCCCCAACCAAAACTAAGACCACCTCCTGCACGAGGGGCGTTGGCTACAACGGGTTGGTCAGCTACGTTTTCCTTGAAAGAAGACATGAAATTTTGAAAACAATATTCTACTTTATGTAAACTAGTAAGGGGCAAATACTTGGGACACATCTTTTAGGCGACGCAACCAAACCTGGTCCATTTCAAAGAATGAAGTATTTAAAGAGTTTTTCACCCCTAAAATTTGACGAAATTTCAAAATCATTATAACCCGAAACCACTTTTACCAATTGAAAGCCCTCAAAAAACGATATAGAGGACTTTAAGTGGAAATAGTTCAGTTTGATTTCTCAACGTAACTCGAGTTAATCGACCGGAAATAACTTCAAAACGCATCTTTGAATGTTGATATATTGGTATAAGTGCTTTCAGGTTTTATCGACTTTGAAATACTTCATTCTTTGAAATGAACCAGGTTTGGTTGCGTCGCATGAAAGATGTCACGGGACCTAAGGGTTTTCTCCCTACTAAACAGAAAAGTGTTAATCCCGAGGAAGTAGAGAAACCTTTTTTCCAATAAAAAACTTGAAAGAGTTCGGTGTAACCACTAACCTCATCTTTGGCAGCTTGTGCGATATTAGCGCGCTCCCGTTTTCTTCTCTAAAAAGACAAGATGAATGTCAGTCACATTTCATATTGATACATTATACTTCTTTTTTGTTGCAAAAAACGAATCAGAACAGCTTACTTTTTATCCCAAAACTTTGAATAATTTTACTTTTGACCAGAACGAAAGTGAGATTGAATTTGATATAAAGGACGAAACTCTTTTCCAAATAGACTCTATATAACTCGCTTTTCCACGAGGATAGTGTACACATTTTTTTATAAGCAACTCGAATTTTCGGGTCATGGCTGGGCATTCTAGCTCATTTTCTGAAAAATTTTCTTTTACCACCCTTGATATCATACCATATTATGCTTATTGGGTCAAGGGCTACCGTTTTCCATGCTTAGATTATCTAAAAAGTTTTTTATGGTTAAAATTTGGCTAATTTCAGGGTTGCAGCCTTAGCAAATTGGTTGCTTATAAAGAAAAAAATGTGTACTGCAGAAAGTTAGAAAGTTTTTTCGAAGCCTTACCAAGTCATTAGCAGCGAGCATGGAAGAAACGACAGATGCACCGTCACTGAAATCCGGATGGTTGGTGTTGATGTACGATAATTCGATATGTACCAGATTCTCGACCTGCAGCAATAAAAACATAACGTGAATCTTATCTTTTTAGATTCTTATCTTTAAGTTCTATTGAATAGTTGTATTAATTCGAGTATTTATCAATTTGTAAGTTCTTAATTAAATTTTAGACTGTAGGAGTGATACTATATTGACATGGAAAACACTAAATGAAGTTGGTTTAGAATTTGCCATGGTCGGATGATGTCAAATTTTTGCTTTGAGACCAACAATGCATAGCTAGTACCTTCCCACAAACCAAATTTTTTAGTTGTTTTAAAACGCGGTAAAAAACGGTTTTCGTCTAGCAGTGATTTTACACATTCGAGCTCACTTGATCTTGGTTAACTCGAGAGCAACCCCCTTTGAATACAGCTTTGGATAAAAGGAGCAATGATCGATAGATGCACAGGTAAGGAGCGATGACCAAAAGGTTAAAGGCGTTTATCAGCATCACGAAGGAGGGGTTCATGGCTCCTTACAATGTTCTTTTCAGTTCATTTATAGCCCGCTGGCCGTGAACACCGTGAAAACAATCGAAAGACTGTCCATCTAAAAGCCATTGAGTATTGCGTTATTGGATTATTAAATTGACTCTTGAGGTGTATTTAATCCAGCAAAGTCTACAAACAAGACATTGAATATGAGTGAAGAAGAGAAAACAACCATACCATTTCATTGGTGCTCGGTAACCTTTTTTGAAGTAACGAACTAACAACATCAACTATCTGATCATGGAGCTTCGGGAATCGTCGGATTTCTATTGTCTGAAAAATAAATGGAGAGAGTTTTTTTTTTTAATGCTTAATATCGTGGAAAATAGTAAAGGAACGATCTCTTATAGGGGCTGTTTAAATGGGGACGGGCTGGCCCTGCTAGGCGAAGTGGGATGGATTTTTAAACGTTACGTCGCAGTTTTTGACGAATCAAATGGCTAAAAATAAATCACGTGACGTTCGAAAATCTATCCTACCTCACCTAGTCGGGCCAGCCCACATCCATATGAACAGCCCTTTAGCCCTTTAACTGCCGATGTCGGCATATGCCGACATGAGCATTTTTGATTTCTTTGTCGATGTCGGGATTTGCCGACATGGGCACTTTCCATTCCTTTGCCGCAAAATTTAACACTTCTACAAAGATTTTGTATTAGATGGTTTGAAATGAAAAAAGATAATAGTTAATAGCTTTTCTATGTTGAAAAATAACTATTCAACAATGTTCAACTCAAAATTATAGTCCTTGGCTGATACTTCATATATTATTCAGAAAATGAAGTCAAAATCGCTACCTTTTGCCCATGTCGGCATATGCCGACATCTGGCAAATAGGTCGAACCTTCTTTTTTTCCCGTGGCAAATAGGTCGAACCTTAAAAAATACGAACGGCAGTTGAAAGGGTTAGAGGGACTGTTAATTGTTATTATCAATGTTTAGAAAATCAGTGTAGGGGTTAAATTACAATAACGATCGAGTTGGAACCATACCGTCCTTATTTTTACATAAATTCAGTAGATAAAAAATACACTTTAATTAAACTTAACTTTACTCTAACAATATTCTAAATATATACTTCAGCTGGCACGAAACTTGACAAACTCCAATTTTGCTCCACACCTTGTTAATCCAATGTGAAAAAGGTTGTAAATTAAATTGATGAGTAGGTAAATGATATCACTCTTATGTAAAAACAAAACCTTTAAATAAGGAGGTACTCACCTGTTGTAAACTGTGTTGAATAATACGTTGCATTTCTTCGTGCACCATTTCAACGCATCGTAAACTTGGTTCCTCCAGTTTAGAAATTTGTCGCTTCACTAACAACTCGAATGAAATCTCCGGTACAAAGAGTGCTGGTCGTGGTCCCTAAAGAAAAGTACAGGAAATAAAGAATAAATTGGATTACAGTCAACTACCAATTTGAACCTTAATCATCAGTCGTGCAAAATTACTCGAATCTGATTGGTCTAGAGTGCAATTAATCGTTAATTGCACTATAAGCACTTTTTGCCCCTACGGCGAAATGCAATGTCTTAAATGAAATATTGTAACAAAGGAGAAAATAAAATAATATGCTATTTACTATTTTCTCCTTTGTCACTCGTGATTAATCGTTAATTGTACTCCAAAACATACGATTACTAGTACTAATTATATGATTTTTTTTCCTGCGTGATTTTGTATAAGCTAACGAAATTCTCTTTGTTATTCGAGTCTTTCTAGATTCCTTGATCCTGCTTGATCACGAAATATCTTTCCAACAACAAATAATATAACATGGTACTGCATGAATGATGATAAAGTGTCTATAGTCATTAGTTTTAGAATGAACTTCAGATCGAATAAGAGAGTCCCAAGGTGTAAGACGCGTAAATAATTGGGTCGATAAAATTAACTTGAAAGGAGTTACTTGGCGTCTCGAGGGAAAAGTATCAGTGATTTCACTACCATATCTGTTCATTTCAAAGTACTACTTATGTTTTTGAATTTCAAGCAGCTGTATTTCTTTGTGTGTTTTAGTCAGAGAGTTGTTGTAATACATTTTTTTGCTCAGAATTTCGTGCTCTTTCAAATGGTACCAATCATTTTCGTTTATCTTGACTTTCAAAAATAAGCTATTTCTCCTACCCCTTATTTTTCCTTGTAGTTTTGCCTATGGTGTCACTATTTTGGTCACAAAAGATTTTCCCGGGCCTTAAAAGTTTGACTCTTCTCAAAAAATTCTAATTATATACTAAACTTTGAAATGGAACAGGTTTCGTTTAGTCCTATAAAAGTTGCCACGGGACCCGAGACTTGGCCCGCTACTATACTGCTATTATTGTTAGTATGACTTTCATCAATAATTTCAACGAATATACGTACAGTGGCATTTCTTATAGCAGTCAGGATATCTTTAGTTGTCAGTCCACTCATCGCATCCAAGTTCTGTAACCGTTTACCAAACACATCATGGAAAATGTAACAGATACGTGCACCTCCACATCTACAAAAATACAGAATTTAGAGGTTTTTTGTGGCTACGTAATTTCCACAGTTATGGCATGGAAGGTAACGTTTGGATCTGTAGAGGCGATCCGAACGTTTGCTTCCATAATGGCGGAACCTCTATATCTAAAGTGATTGCACTCGTTTTTGTAAAATTCGATTTATTTGAAGAGGATCAAACTCAGCAATACTTATTGCCTAAAACGCATAATTTTGCATAAATTTATTATACTCATCATTGTAAAGGCTTTTAATAATAAATGACAGGTAATAGAAGATCAGTTCTTTTAGCTTTTATGATTTAAACATTATACAGTAAATCAAACCAAGAAAAATTATAAATTGTTGTTGTTGTTGATTACAAGTTACCTTAAGGGATCTAACTAATTTTAGCGGGAACTAATTTTTACGGTTGATAGAAAATTTGAAAAAAATCGAGAATTTCGAAATTTTCGGTTTTCCCTTATTTTTGACAGATTTTTTTTCATTTTTTTTATGGATGGTTCAAACTTTTTTTGCTGAAAAATGGTTAAATTCGTAATTCGCAATATACTCACAGTTCGGAGGTTGTGATGTTTCTTGAAGTACCTTCAACAGTTTCACAATAATTCGATGCGAATTTTGTCAACAATTGCAAGATTGTCGAATTCTAAAAGAGAAAGAATAAATTCAATAAGTCATTAATTGCAACTAGCAAAGACTTCAAATTCAATCCTCGTTGAAATATTAAATCTTTGTTAAAAGTAACATCAAGTTTATGTGAAATTTATTTGGCAAGAGATGTTTTTCATGTTTCATTTACTTAAGTAATTTCCACCATTAGGGAAGTAAATGTTCGAATTGGTAGAGGCGAATCGAGTTGATTATATAGTTGATTCTATTAAACATATACTCGGCAAAACTGGTTGACAGGACTGGTTGACACCCTCAATATTGCTTTTACCTTGTCGACAACAGGTTCACCGTAAGAATTAAGGACTTGTTGGTACTGTGATAACATCACATTGACGCGAGCTTTCAAATTAGGTAAACAATTTCGAATGTGTGACATCAGTAACTATGGAACCAAAAAAAATGTGTAATATGCACCGTATTGCGATGACTTCACGAAATTATATGACTTTCTTATTTCCGATATCCCACCTGTAACTAATGAGATGTCGTAAAGGTGATGTCAGAAAACATTGCAACATATTCTGAATAGCGCTTTTATTGTATCTGATCTCAATAAATTTTTAGAGAACTAGCAGAAGGCTGATACAAAGTTATTGATTCTATTGTTTTGATGAGAGGTATATATAACGATTGAAACAATGGAAATTCATTTACTATCTAAAATTGCCAAAAGCTTAAAAATCCAATTCACGAATAAAGACAAAAAGGCAAAAATAAACCTTTGATATTCCTATTCAAGTTCAAATCAAATAAAAAGAGACAAAATATTGACAGACCTTATTGAGGACTCTGGTGAGATATTTGGTGCCATTTCTATTGGCAATCATTGGGTAATGTTTTTGAAAGTATGTAAACTCTGACTCCAATGCATCTTTGATGGCCTGAAGAAAAGAATTCGAAAGTTACGAGACTTTTATTGAACATTCCTTTTCAAGTGCCATTTTTATATGATAAAAAAAGACCTTCTAACCATGAAAGCAAACTACACTGCCTTCAATAACTTTTGCATCACTCCAAGGCCAGTTGTTATACCAATAAGTAATGTTAGATTTAGCCTACCCTCGCTTTGACGCTAAAACTCGTCCCTAGGCCAAAAAATGAAAATTTTGAAAAAATGAAAAAAGGGGAGGGGACAGACAGATACACAGAAAGAAAAACAGACATTTTTAGAGTCTAACTCAACATAAGTTGAGGGCAATTAATTAAAATTGGGACTCTTTTTATAAAAACCTTTTTATTATTGATGTCCAATTGACTTCGATTGACAATACCAATGATGCCAAGTTTGACAGGAATGACTGCAACAAGAAATTGTTGTTTATTTGATTGACAAAAAGATGTTCAGAACGATATGACAGAGAGGTTATATTATAGCTTTTTATCATTGAATTTACAAGTCAGAATTGCAATTTAAAAAAAATCCAGACACATGAATGGAATTAGAAGTCTCTTGTTTTATTTGCGATAGGGAAAAATACATAAGCGATGAAAAATGAAAATGTTTTCATTCTAAATTAATTTTTTTTTCTGTCGCAAAAAAATAACAGTAGATTTCTTATTATAGACAATGTGTCGGATATTTTATGAGCTTATTTTTAGGACACATCCACAGTTTGTCTGAATGTAAAAGGAAAATAAATCTTTTCAGGGTTTTACCTCTTCCATAAAGGATATCCATAGCATCTGTTCCATGATCCATCAAATCTAACTTGGTTATAACGGCTAATGTTCTGTTCCCTAAAAATCAATATGGAAATATGTCAATTAAAAAAAATATATTTTATTATTCAGTTTGAAGCTTTGCACTGATTTACTACAACGCTGATATTTGGGCAAAAAAGATTTAAAAGGTTTACAAAATGATCATGGAAACTTGTCTCAACCCTTTGACAGTCGGGAATAGGGTTCTTTTACATGATGTGATACAGATCCCCTATAAAAACCTTTCATGATCTTTCGAAAATTTTTCAAGAGAAAATTAAAAACTTTCCCTTTAAAACAAAATATCCAAGTCCATTTTTATTTAAACAAAAAAGTCAAAACTCCATTATCGAGACAAATTTATATTTATAAAGGAGAGGAGTTGCAATGAACCCACCATCAGGATCAACTTCTTTGGCAATTTTGATTGATTCTGATGTTGCCAGATCAGTGTTAGCAGCTGTAACAGCTAGAATCAATGAATTCGGATTCTGAATATACTTAAAGATCAAAGTTCTGATTTGCACTTCAATGTCTAATGGTTGGTCACCAACAGGTATCTAAGAGGTAAATTTTGGTTTTAGAAATGGCTATAGATGAATTTCAAAAAGTTGTCCCGTAGCAGCCCGTAGACCAAAATGTTGAAATAGTGAATAGTGTCCTAGTAGGTTGATCCCCCCCCTAGAAAATGGAAAAAAATCCCTCTCCCCCCTTTTAAATCCCCCCCCTGAGATTTGAAAAAAAATCCCCCCCTATCATTCAAAGAAGAGAATCTATCGTCAGAAGAAGAAAAAAATTGAAAGTCCAGAGTTTTTACAATGAGGTGTGGTGAATTTTCTTTTAAAAGGGGGGGGGGGAGGACACTATGGGTTACCCCTATGTATTTGCTCAGGGAACAAGTATATAAAATTCAGCCTATCATTCAAACCATTTTTCAAGCAACCTGTCAAAAGTTTTAGCCAAGTTTTGAAGAAAAAAACTTGTCCCCAGGCCAGAAAATCACAATCTCAAAAATATTCACCAAATAATCAAAGGGCTAAAAATGCTTTAGCCATAACCAACCTTTTTTATTTTGAAAATCTACAGGTTGCCACCAAGGATGTAGGACAAACACAGAGACACAATTTAGATTGAGATCAACTCAAGGTTATAACCAAATACTTTAAAATAATTTGAATGTTGTACTTGTAGTCGAATATAATAAAGCACTGTAAATCGCAATTTAAGGGACTTTTCTTTCGATAGTTAAAAAATTTCTAAAAATCAATAAACTGGGAAGACCCTCCTGTAATAAGGTCCAGGGGTTTGGAAAAAATAAAATTGAATAGTTAAAAGACGAGGTGCGTGTCTTTATTTGGCACCTGAGTATTCTAATCACAAGATTTACCTTTGTCATACCAGGCAAATCAACCAGTGTAAGATTGACTACATTTGGTGAGTAGATCTTTAAGCTGATTGGCTGGTCACTTATACCCTATACAGAGATAAAACAAAATCAATTTTGCTGCTGTCTAACCAACATCAAACTGACCTGTTTTTTTAAAGGACGAAGCAGGACGAAGAAAAAGTTCAGCGCATCAAAATTGAAAATTTCAGGCTGTTTCAGGACAGCCATTAAAATATTGCTTTAATATTTTTAATATAATTAAAAATTTCGAATGGCATTATCAGGAGACATTATTTTCATGATTTTATGTCTTTTGACCACCAAGTTATACATACTGGTTGTTGAAATACGCATTATTAGCGCTTCTCTGATGCCAGTTAACATTTTTTTAAAGTAATTATCTGACATCTTTTGAGTTTTATGCTAAAATATTTTGCAGATAAGTCCTTTCCAAATTTCCATTGCAACTTAATTTTGCAAATGACACCCAAATCCATGGAATTTAATCACCGCAAAATATTATCCCATTTAAGTATTCAAACCTTGTTATCGCCAGCAATTCTTTGTGTTTCATTAATAATTTCTTGACGAATTGTTTCAAAATTGTAATATTTCTGTAGAAAATAAAAAAAATAAGGATTTTGGTTAATCAAAGTTTTCAGTCAAAAAAGTATTTCTATTAAAAAATAAGAAAAAACAAGCAACATGCTGAATGGACCTACCTAATGATTAACATCAGATGAAAATAAGAAAAAAGTACCAATAATTGTACAAAAATTCAGAATGGAAAAATAAAGCTTGTGTGTTGAATAATGTAAAATGGTAAAAAGGAATTTCCCGAAATACGAAAATCACTTGAACCATTCAGGCCCAAAAAACCTTTTAAGCTGTTTTTTGCCCAAATTTGCCCAAAATAATTTTCCTTAAAAATCTGGCTTCGTCACATTTTGGGCATTGCCATTTTGCATCATTGTGCAAAAAATCAGAAAAAAATTATGAGTCAACATTGAGAAAAGCTATATTTTCTTATTTGGTTAAAGGGAATTTCCCCAAAATACGAAAATCCGTCTTTCAAGGCGAATAAGAATTTCCCGGGAAAAACACTTCAGTCATTCTTTAGAGAATCTTGCCCTCCATCTTTGTACAAAAAATCAGAAAAAAGTAATGACAGGATTTTGCACAAAGTCCAAAAAACCCTATTTTTAGGCAGTTTTTGGCCCAAATTTGCCCAAATATATTTTTTTTCAAAAATCGGGCTCCGACACATTTTAGGCATTGCCATTTTGCATCATTGTGCAAAAAATCAGAAAAAAATAATGAGTCAACATTGTTAAAAGCTACATTTTCTTATTTGGTTAAAGGGAATTTCCCCAAAAATACGAAAATCCGTTTTTTAAGGCGAATAAGAATTTTCCGGGAAAAACCACTTCAGCCATTCTTTAGAGAATCTTGCCCTCCATCTTTGTACAAAAAATCAGGAAAAAGTAATGACAGGATTTTGCACAAAGTCCAAAAAACCCTATTTTTAGGTAGTTTTTGGCCCAAATTTGCCCAAATAAATTTTTTCCCAAAAATCGGGCTCCGTCACGTTCTGGGCATTGCCATTTTGCATCATTGTGCAAAAAATCAGAAAAAACTAATGAGCCAATCCTGAGAAAAGCTGGTAACAGACGGACGGACGAACGGACGAACGGACGAACGAACGGACGAACGGACATGGGTTAATTTATAGGACCTCCACCGGGGCACCCGGAGGTAGGTCCAATAAGGAGTAACTTGGTTATTTCAGTCGACAAAGTATGTCACTAATTAGCTCAAGAGTTAATGTAGAAGAGAGCCTAGTGAGAGTGCTTAAAGTGAAGTCCCTGTCTTGGGTGGGGAAGCCCATTTATTTGGTTAAAATTGTTGTTAAGTCAGAATGAAACTGGTTATGCAGGGACCTGCAGGGACAGAAAAAGGCAAAATAATTTTTAAACTTTCTTCACCTTTTCTTTGGTATGAAGGAATCTGCCCCATTCATTGGGCTCCTCTCCTGAGGGGAAATTCTTTTTTTCTTCTTGAATTTTATCTTCTTCTTCGTTACCTTCTGACAAACCATCAGATTCTAAGAAAATACAAAATAAAGGTTCTTGGTGCAAAATTATAAAAATAGAAATCTGTAATATGACTGCAATCCTTTTAAAATACACCAAAAATTACCTTGATTTGACACCTTATTTTGTAAGGTGAATAAATTTGCAAACTTTAACTTCACTACCGTTCTAAAAATAATAGCCTTAGTACATCCAGATACCCAGTTCTACAATTGGGAACATTTTTAAATTTTAAGGCTTTATAACTATGCAAACCTTCAGTATCATAAAAATTATCATTGTTTTCTTCCTCGTTGTGAGGCTGTTGCTCAATTCTTGCTTGATCAACTGCTGATCGTGGAATGTGAATCAATTGCAAAATCAATGGACGTCTTGTGACAATACCAGATCCTGGATAACAACAAGTCATTGGATTATACTGTAGTTTTTTCTAATTTCAAATTTTCTATGGCTGAATTGTTCTATTTATAAACATCCTTGTAAACCATAATAAAAGACTTTTTACTACTTGGAAAAAACATTAAAACTCTTAGTATCTTATAGAAACTCTTATTTTATACTGTGTAAATTCATGAGTTACAAGATTTTGTGGGTGATACAGCATGGATCTAACAAATTTCTGTTACCTCTTGGTAAGAAGTCTCTTCCAACTATATTTTCCAATACTGAACTTTTACCACTGCTCTAAATTTGAAATAAAAAGTAAGAATTTAATTAAGTATTCTGCTGCTCATAATGAAACAAATTGTCCAAGTTTAAATTGTTCACTCCAGGCCATGTTCTAGAAGGACAGGGCAGCGCCCAGCGGTAACCAAAAAGAGAATTTTCAGAGTATTTTTTCATAAAAACTGCAGCTTCACCATAATTTTGGTGATTTCAAGAGGGGTAGTATCAGGACACATAAAAGACATGAAAAATGGCCTGCACCCATCTTATTTCAGACAAAAGATATTCCAAAAAGGTAATATTAAACTTGCCCTCTTCTCATATCCTCTTGGGTCCCACCCATTGAAAGGTTTTGGGATCAAAAAAGTTTCCTTGACCAAAGCTTCAGAAAATTATAGCTTTCTTTTATCTTTATTTTTCCCTGTCAAATAAAAAATTTCAACACCCAATTACCTCAGTAACAGATGCAAAATCAGAGACCATCTTTATCAAAAGGGGATGACAATGAATAGCCAGCTCTCAAGAACTTAAGAAGAAGACAAATATTTTAAGCAAGTTACCTGTGATCCAACAACAACGATTTGTGGCAGTTGTATTGCTTCTGAACCAACAGTGTTAAAGACATCTTGTAGTTTGTTTATAATCGGTATAAGCTGATCCATTTCTTATTATATTTATTTTGATCTGAAAACCAAAAAAAATAAAAGTAACAGAGATTTCATTGGTCATTTTTTATCAACAACAAGCTGTCAACTTTTATTAAATTTGGTCTAGTATTTAAAAACAAATTAATAATTAAGACACAGGCATCAAAATTTCAGTTAGGATGCAACATTTTAAAGAAAATTGCACAGAGACAGGGTACCTATCCTGGCGTTTTGTTTTTTGACATAATCTTCAGATTTTGAAAAAAAAGTCAAAATTTGAAGTTTTGGTGATTTTGGAGGGATGAAGTTTTGAGAAAAAGTGAAATTTTAATTTTGTTTAAAAACAATTTTGGATGATTTGAAAAATTAGAAAGTGTCAAGTCTGGTCGAGTCATAAAAAATGCCTTGACGTGATGGTAGGGGTTGGCCGCTGCATACCTTGGATTTTAAATGTACTCTTGTCAAAAGAGGGGTACTTTTTGGGTTGAGTTAAAAAAAATTTAGCAAGTAGGTCGCTCTTGCTACAATCAGTGTCATAATATTTTTCGAAAATTGAAGTTCGAGCGAGAATGTCAATTTCAGGCCTTCAACTTGATTTCATCGATTATTTCGATCTGGGAAGGAATTATTGGTTTCTAGGCTATATTTCAAGCCCTACTGGACCATTTTTGAACTTTTGAACAGATCCTAAGGTCCTAAGTTTTAAGTCTAGCGTTAAAACTCAGAGTTAAAACTCTACCCTTCCAACCTACTTTAGAGCACTTACAAATCGATTGTGGTTCCAACACTTCCCAGTGGATTTCCCTTTTGTGCCAAGTATTTTGACCCCGATTGTCTTTAGAAATTAAAAATGGCGATTTCTGCTCTGTTAGGGGGGTATAAAATTAGGAGAAAACCCCAAAAATTTGAAAAATAACCCTTTTCCGACCATTTTGGGGCATTTTCATTAGGTCAAAATCAGTTTTTGGTAAAATATTTCACTTTTTGAGAAGGTCTTGTTTACGGAAATCCAAAAATGCCAATATTTGAGAAAATTTTCAATTTTTTAAAAGTTTTTGGCTGTTAAATAGAAGAAAGGGATATTTTTAACCGAAAAATACGCCTTAAGTTTGAAATTAGACCCCCGGCAGCAGAGATGAATTTGGCAGTTTTGATTTTCAAAGACAATCAGTGCCATAATATTTTGGCACTTTTGGCTAATTTAACATTTTTTGGAAATTGAAGTTCAAGCGAGAATGTCAATTTCAGGCCTTCAACTTGATTTCATCAATTATTTCGATCTGGGAGGGAATTATTGGTTTCTAGGCTATATTTCAAGCCCTACTGGACCATTTTTGAACTTTTGAACAGATCCTAAGGTCCTAAGTCTTAAGTCTAGCGTTAAAACTCAGAGTTAAAACTCTACCCTTCCAACCTGCTTTTAGAGCGCTTACAAATTGATTGTGGTTTCAACACTTCCCAGTGGATTTCCCTTTTGTACGAAGTATTTTGTCCCCGATTGTAGTCTGAGCTCTGAGCAGGCTAGCTCTAAAGCTCTAAAACAACCAGTAATTCTTGATATGCGTAAGTCATTTTTCTAGCAAAAACACCCTAAAAAACCCGGGAATTGACCTCTCTCTGTTAATAAAAATAGAAGCACGAAAATCAAAAACAGGCTTTTTTGGGTACTTCAGTTAAAAAAATATGACGTCATCTTGACTTACGCATATCAAGAATAACATAAAAACCAGAATATGATTCTTCAATGGAAATCAAAACTACCGTGAGTGGTCCTAAATCCGACAGCCCTGCCTAAATCCGATCTCCCAAATAACTGCTATGAAAAAAAAATCTATGTTAACAAACATTCCCTCTCCAAGTTGAACAATAAACTATTGCAAGAACTCTTAAAACAAAACATCTAACAAGATGACTTTAATGTCAAGATGTCTTTTAATGTGATAAAAAAAGTGTGAGTTATTAAAATAAAAATAATTACTTCTATTATTCTGAATCTGTTGCTCGTGTGTTTAAAACGTTAACAATTTTGTAATAAAAAATCATATTTTGTATAAGAATCAATTATATTGTTAATTGATTCAATTGGTTCAGTGAATCAAATCTCTCAGTTTAGTTGACACTTTGGTATCTTCATTGCGTCACAGCGAAAGGTTTGTTTTTATTTTAGTTTTATATCTTTGAAAGACCCCAAGATTTAGGCAGGGCTGTCGGATTTAGGACCACTCACGGTATATATAAAGTGCACTTACAAACATCTATGTCAGATCTAAAACAAAATTAATAACCGCACTGTCATCATTGACAATAAAACAAAGGATTTTCTGGCAAGAATTTGTAAACATTCCAACAACTTCCATCGAAATTATCTGTCTCAGCTATGTCTACCATTTTTAGCGTGGTATGAGGATTGAGCGTAGAACGCTGGCAGAACGCCTGCAAGCTCTCGTCGCGCGAGTGAAAAAATTTAATCTGTCAATCATCTTCTCAAGCGAAGAGTATGCCAAGCAATTCTAGCTTTACGATAGTGCCGCGGATCATCAGTGGATAGTATTCAATTATCATTATCCCTAGAACTTAATTGTAGCGGCCTTAATTCGAAGGGGCGCTGACGAATGACGATAGGATTTCAGAACACGATTCTTGACATTAGAAATCAGGCTAAAAAATCACAAATAGGTTATCACCATAAATTAGAAAAAGGTAAGAAATTCTACAAAATGCTTCAAATATCTATGTCGAAAATATGAAAGGGCTGCTGCCTGAAAATGGTCTCCAAAAAGGCTGAGATAAATAGAGAGACTCTCGAAAAAATAACAAACGTGGGTGGCACAAAGACTACCCAAAGAAATACCTAAAAAAAGACACGTCAAAAATTAAAGGCAATGTGCCACCAGAAAATGAACGTATGCCAGAAAGGAAACCCTAACACTGGATACTGAAATAATACAGGTTTTGGCTGGCTAGGAATATATATAAAAATTATATGGAAATATAATACTCACTAAAATCACTGTCGAAATTCACTCCCACAACACGATGATCCTCACTCATGAAAACATAAAAAACATCTCACATCAACAAAAATTTGTAAGTCTCAAAAACTGAAACAAGCAGAAAAACATCACTGATAAATCAACGAATCAGGAGTCAGTATGAAAAAAGGGGCGAATCAAAAATGAGAACGCAAATGTAGAAAAGACTGTACAAAGAATGTACGTAAAAATCAATTACTATCAAAACTAATTGCCGTGCATTCTGAATAAAGAGAATAATTACTAATGGAAGGACGTCTCAAGGGATACCTGACGTCTATATGTTGCCTACATACAGCAGTAACATCAATTGGAAAATAAGGAAAAATAGAAAAGTTATATTTTTTACTGCTCTATTCACATACCGTGAGATCGGGTGACTTGCATCAGTGGAGGCTAACATGCATAGTCCTCAAATGACTGACCAATCTAAGCAGCAAAATTTCAAAACAAATGAACTACGTAGCTCAGCTCGCAGCTCTACTCCAGACGTAATTAATCGAACCAATCGAATATTATTTTTAATCGAACTTTGTTGGCCGATTAATGTTCGAATAAGTTTGGTTGTCGAACTTTAAACGAATACTCACAAATTTCTCAAAATACAAAGTTCGATTAGATTACTGAAATCGAACTTAATCGAACTTTGTAAAGTTTAATCGAACAAAAATCTGAGAAAACCCAAGCAACTGAACAAACACTGAAGGCCGCTACACTTGCGCGTAAAACGATCACACTTTTTGCCAGCCTTTGACGACGCTTTGAGGAACTTTGAAGCACCCCCGCTGGTGCAGGCGTGTATCCTCACATCCCCCCTGACCAGTGGGCACCGATTGAACCCCCGGAACCTGGCCGGGACCCCCAGGGGCCGTCCACGGTTGTACCCAAAGGAGGTCATTTTTTGTTGTCGAGCTTGTTCTAACAGAGTTTTTTGTCGAATTTGTGGAACTTTTGTTGTTGTCGAACTTTATCGAACGGAGTTTTTTGTCAAATTTGGCGAACATTTCTTGTTGTCGAACTTTGTTGAATCTAATATGTTTTGTCGAACTTAATCGAATACTCACAATTTTAGCGACTTTTGTCGTTCGATTAAGTTTGACAAAGTTTGATTAGTTCGGTAATTGAAATGTTCGATTAATTAGTCTGGTCTACTCTACCATTTTTGTTTTGATTTAATAATTTTGTATTTTAATGACCAGCCAGGTCATTCATTTGAGGGCTATAGTAGGGGCCACTATGTCGCGAAAAAGCTTCCCGTGTGCAGCAGCTTGTGCAAAGGGATTTTATGATTGAATATTGTTCCTTGAATGTAGAAGATCAAAATTTGAGAGGTGGGGCCGGGTGTGACCACCCGTTGCCATGGAAACTGACGTCATTGGTTACTATGGCAACCAAAATAAAAAGTCGTCAAAATTGAAAATTTTTTGTTTCAGTCGAAAGAGCATGAAAAACTGATAAAGAAAAAGGTCACAACCTATATCTGAAAATGAATATATCAGGAGATATTAAGGAAATAAGGCAAAATGACGTCATAAAACGATGACGTCATCGAAAAACAAAAATTTGCCAAAATTCAAAAACTTTTGGTTTTTTGGAAAGAGTACCTTCCAGTGAACAAAAATTATTATTACGAAAAAGGCTGAAAATCCTTTTTAAGAAGTCTATGAGCCAAAATTGATATTTTAAAATTTTGCCTGTAATGTGTTTGGGCAAGCTCCAACCTTCGACAGGCAAAAAATGAAATTGTCAATTTTGGCCAATAGACTTTTTTTAACGAATTTTCAAACGTTTTCGTAATAATAGTTTATGTTCCCTGGAGGGTCTTTTTTCCAAAAAACCAAAAATTTTCGAATTTTTGGCAAATTTTTTATTTTTCGATGACGTCATCGTTTTATGACGTCATTTTGCCTTATTTCTTTAATATCTCCTGATATATTCATTTTCAGATATAGGTTGTGACCTTTTTCTTTATCAGTTTTTCATGCTCTTTCGACTGAAACAAAAAATTTTCAATTTTGACGACTTTTTATTTTGGTTGCCATAGTAACCAATGACGTCAGTTTCCATGGCAACGGGTAGTCACACCCGGCCCCACCTCTCAAATTTTGATCTTCTACATTCAAGGAACAATATTCAATCATAAAATCCCTTTGCACAAGCTGCTGCACACGGGAAGACATAGTGGCCTCTACTACTATGAAAGTTGCCCGATCAATCTCACGGTACTGAATTTGAAAGATCTTCTATATATGTGGCGTTTTTTTGCAAACTTCAAAAAACTGATTTTTGTCCCGCTTTTGTAGGACTTTAGCTTAAGTGCTTGCTTGTTGCTGACACCCTGACCTTCGATTATATTTGACTATTATCAATTTAACAATTGAACGTTCAGAATCGTCTGGATTTTGGACCTGTCAGAACATAGATTTGACGACTAGATTAAACGAATCAACAAATGGGTTTTTTACCGTCAATTTTCAGGTTTTCAATCTCGTTTAATCTAGTTGATTTTGGTTGCAAATTCCAATGAAAATCAGGACACCATGCATGGCATCCTCCCACCAAAACTTTTGACCATTTCAAGTTTCAAGTTTGGTCTTCCGGAAAACTATCGCGGATTTTGCGGAAGACCACATCTCTTAATTTAGATTTTTAGAGATTCTTTTAAGAATGATAGATAAAGAAAAAAGTTTTATCTTCATTTGATAACCAAATCACTAATATTGAATACGAAAGCCAGACTTGTATGAAATTATGATCATACTTGGACATTTTTACATTAACATCACAACTTTTCATACTTTTAGATTTTATTCCGGAACGTCAAAACTTCGGAAGTAGCCGTTTTCTTTTGCCAATAGTTTGAATAACACGAAACCAATATAATGGAGATAAAAAGTCTCCAAGGTTTTGGGATATATTTACCCTCCACAATACCATTTAGCATTTTGACAAAATGGCGACTACAGGACGCTTTCGTTTTTAATTTTCACGATTCGTGAATTTTTCATCCACTATGTAAGCTATTTAATTATTTTTTTCCTTTTTTCAGGTGATTTTACTCAAGATTTCCAGGGTGTAAGGGAGAGCACTTTTGTGGGTCATATTAGTCTACACAATAGACAGATCCGGGAACACTGCTATAGGCCAGACGTCCGCGCTCGATAGGATCGGTCATCGGAACGGCTCGATGGATTCCTTAACGATCCGGATAAGAGATCGATGGAAGATTCAGCCATTAAAAAGTCTTGAGTATCGATCCTTTGTTGATCCAATATTGAGCTAGTATTTCAATCGAGTATACCGATTCGTCATCGATCGTTAATCGATTCGTCATCGATCGTTAATCGATTCGTCATCAATCGTTAATCGATTTCTTATCGATCGTATAATCGAGTATGAGTCGATAGGGTCGATAAGATCGATAAAAGATCGATAACTAGTCATAAGCTTAAAAAAATCTTGAGTATCGATCCTCTATCGATTTCCTATCCGGATCGTTAAGTAATCCATCGATCACATATATCGATCCATCACCAAGCCGTTCCGATGGTCGATCGATCCACAAGTGACCCCCACTGGGATGCTTATTAATAGGTTTAAACATAATAGACAACATTCACAAAAGATGTTTATCAATAGAGATTTTAGATAAAAGAATGTTTAAAACACAGTGATTGGCTTAGGTTTCTAAACTCTCTATTGTTTCATTAAAACCTCAGTGCGCATGCGATTTATCTGGAGAATTTCAACATTCAAAACAAGAGCAGTGCTCATAGCCCGAAGAGTCTGAGAGTAGGAGTTTTACGCTCGAAACGAAGGAAGATATGACGTAGCCTAGGGTCATATAAGTCATATCCTGAAATACCAAGATTGCTTAGGTGGTCATCGAAAAAATGCTCTGTTCGCGTCGCAACACCCAACGGGTGTTAAAAATGCACGCGGGCGGACGGGCGGTCAAAAACATTCCCGGTTTTTTTTAATCATGCCAGTAACTCAGGGGCGGGTGGTAACGCGAGCAAAACAATTTTTCGATGGACGACCCTCAACATGGCCCGAGAATTCTCGAGCCTCTTCGGGCCATGTTCAGGCCGAGAGACCCTATCAATTCTTTTGGCCCAAACATGGCCATGTTCGGGCCTCCTTTTTCATAACGCTTTTAAGCCTGTCTGGCTGGGTCCATTGAGTCTAATCTAAGTACGGAGTAGGGGCGAAGTAGTGAATCCTATAAATCTTTTCTCTTATAGATTAACAATGAGTTCAATCGATTGCGGAAGAGCAGATTAAAGATGAAAAATTAAGACAGCGCGATTAAGATTCTAGCGATTCAATTGGTCAAAAGACGTCGAGGTGCGATATAGACGGTATCCTGTCTTCTCGCATTCGATTGAGAAAAATTTAAGACATTACAGTGACGAATTCTCTTTCGAATGTTTTGATCTAGATTCTAATCGTTATCAAATCGTTCAAATCAATGTCAATTGAACTCTCTACCTGGTCAGGAAGTCCCGGCTAAAAGGTTGAAGTTCTTTTTGTTTTTCCTGACCATGTATTTCTTCAATTGAAATTGTTCAAATCGAGTCTGTTACTGTAATGGGTGCCAGCAGAACTCCTAAGTTAGGTACCGTATTTCCTCAACTAAGCGCCGCGGCGCTCTTAAAATTTTCGTAATTTTAGGTGCGGCGCTCTTTAGAGGGCGGCGCTCTTTTCAAGTTTTTTTTTCCTACCTTTTAAATACTCAAGAAATCAAGAAACAACCCATGCCATGAAATTGACAACTGTCCTTTTGATTTTTAGACATTATCTTCCACTAAAGAACATTCTTATTTTAGAATTAGATGTGGAAGAGTTTATTAACAAGAAAACTATAGAATTCTGTTTTCTTTATCTTTTTTCTAAAAAGCGCCCCCTTCAAAGGTGCGGCGCTCTTAATATTTTTTAGGTTTTAGGGGCGGCGCTCATTAGAGGGCGGCGCTAAAAAGAGGAAATACGGTATCTAGAACCGAGATTTAATTTTAATTTCGCACAATGAAATGATTATTTCGGGTAGAATTTGATTAGGTGATACAATGAATTTCAATACTCTATACTCGGCTCCAACTCAAGGTGACATGTAATGACCCACAAAAATTGATTCAGCATGTCCAGTCAAACAAAATAAGATTTGTCTGTTTTGTTTATATCGCTCAAAAAAACTTTACGAGCTTCCCGTGGACACAAATTCTCAGGCCAGCTCAGGCCATACTCGGGCTTTACGCGGATTCCAATAAAACTTTTGGCCCGAGAATTCTCGGGCCATGTCGAGGGTTGTTTCGATGGTCCTCAGAGCAATTGAGAAAAAAGCTATACTTTAAAAGAACAAATTGCTTTTCCCAGATTTTTTTTCCGCATCTCCGCACTGGAAAATCAGCAGAAAATTTGTTGCGGGCGGGTGAGGCGAATAGAACAATTTTTTGATGACCGCCTTACAGAATTTTTTAATCTTCATCACTGCGTGATCAGTCAGGATTAACCGCCTAAATAGGAACAATTTTTTCGATTTCACAAATATTCTTATCTAGGATATAGGTACTTGTCTAGGAATAATTTTTATTCTAAGCTAGGAACATTTTCTTTCTTCTCCAAATTTTTCCTTTCAAAACAAAGTCGCATGTTCAAGTTATGACTAATAGATGTAATAATACAAAGTGGTTTCTTCTTCCAAAAATCAGCACTTTTGGTGGGTGGAAGGGTGGAAAATCTTGGACTAGGAAAATCTTAGCTTTTGTAAAAAATATCTTAAATAGGAACATTTTAAGGCTCTCTTTACCAAAAAACGGGATTTGATGTGTAAATAGACCATTAATAAGCAGCAGAAACTTTAAAAAATGCAATAACTCAATACTGCATGGATGAATCTTTTTGAAATTTGGAACACAGTTAGAAAATACCTAAATGAAAACATAGATAACAGGATAATAATTGATACATGCAACTTTTTTTAGTTTTAGTGTAAAATAAAAATTTCTAAAATATTCTAATCTTAGAATAAAAATTATTCCTAGATAAGTACCTATATCCTAGATAAGAATATTTGTGAAATCGAAAAATTTGTTCCTATTTAGGCGGTTAGTCCTGACTGGTGATCTTATTCAATTGCCCATATATACTGTGAGAAGTCACGCAACTTTGGTTGACGTCAAACCAAATGTTTCATTTTTCGGTGAACGTTGAACCCTTCGAACTTTTTTTCTATGGATAGAGTCAGTTCGCCAGTGCACGAACCGCCCCAGTGCACGAACAAGTGCCTTTGAAGTTGAAAATAAACAACCAAAAACAAACTTCTATAGAACTTCCTTTGTGCAGCAGAATCCTCAAACTATAATAATATTCTAACACCATCAAAGAATTCTCCCTCCAAATTTCAGGTCTCTAGCTACACTAGAAAAAGAGATATGCAAAATTAAAGAACCATGACTGGAAAACTTCTTTTTAATCTTTTTTGACACATTTTTTGAATTTTTCTAAGATATTATCCTAACCTTTTTTATGACATATTTAGTCAAATTTTTGACACTAAAATTTGAATATCTTTACAACCACTTATCCTCTAGAGGCCTATGACCCCTCATTTTCTTTCTTTTTCAAAGCTCTACAAGAATAGGATAGGTTTTGAAAAAAAAATTAAAATTTGAAAAATCTTCTGGAGTTGCTAGCCATTCCAGAATTTGTCTGTAATCAGTTGGGTGTTTAAGATAAAAGCAGCAATTATTTCTCTTTTCGGCAATTATTGCCAAAAATGGCAATTTTTTCAGCGATGAAATGCTGAATCAGCATAAAAATAAAAAAAGTAAATAAATGAAAATTGCAGTTTTTGGCAATTATTGCCGTTTTTGGAAAAAAAAGTTGATTTTATTATTGAACACGTGGTATTTGACACCCTTGCAATAAGAGTAGACCCACTCTGCCTCGTTTAGTTTTGTTTTCAAGTCGTTTTTGTTGGAGATGCAGTTAACAAAATCAAGTCACTTGTATACAAACTTACAACGGGGGTTTTGTTATCTCTTTCTGGCTGTGTTTCGAAATCGATGTAGGATCTTTTTACAATATTATTTTTAAACTGGTAACAGGGGGCGGACGACATGTCAACACAAGATTTTCAAGGGCAAAAGTTTTCACCAAAATTCAAAATTTCCAAGGCGAGAGAGGAAAATATATGAATTTCCACGTCAATTGAATTAAAAAAGGCAAAAATTTATAAAAGGCAAAAAAAACGGAATTTTCGACGCATCTTCCCGGCGCTCTTTCGCAGCTGTTTATCAAATGATCACCAATAAAATTGCCGCATTTCAAACGGCCCTTCTTTTTGTGGCACCTACATGGCCTTTCAGTGCCTTGCTCGACGGGCGATTGAAAAATCTCACCCTTCGTAATCACCTCCTATAATTGTTTCAATCTGTGATTCTAAGGTGAAGACTATTTCTCATCTTCAATTCTCTGAAGAAAGCAGAAATTTGATGTGAAAGTTAGATTGTCAACAAAGTGCCGTACTGTAAAAAATCATTGAATAAAAGAAGAATTTTTTAGAAGAAATTTTAGATATTTTCATTTTGAAGAATTGGTGCAAAAAAGTGAAACATAAAAAGTTTCATTTTTCATTGCATTAAAATTGAAATGGGGGATTTGGAAAATTTTCTGTTTTGTATTTTGTGCAAACCCCTGTAACTATGGGCAAGCACCCCGTTGCTAAGATGTTGGCAAATCAAAAATGAAACCACTGAAAACAAAAGTAAAATCGACCCGTTCTTTGAATTTTCATCTGCCATCTTGTAACTTGAGATCAGATTGTGATTGTTCTCTGCCCACCACGCTGAAGCTCTAAAGGGATGGGTGAAAACATAACAATCTGACGAATATGCTATTTCAAAATCATAAGGACTGCATTCATCTAAAAGGACTGGGAATGACAACAATGCGTGATTGTGTTTAATGAAAAGGGTGCTGTATATATCAAGAAATTTTGGTTTTTTACTTTCCGACGCGCAAAAAGATTCTTGATGTAGAATTTCACGCAAGTGGGCTATTTTCCTCAGTCAGATGTTTAACTTTCAAGCGCCTTCAGAGGTTTACCGTGCCCGTGAGAAAATTATGAACATCTGTTATCAGGTTAGCATCTTAAGAATTGTATGCAAAAATACAGTGAACGAAAAAGCTGTGATTGGATTTAGCTGGAAAATATGCAAAACATATGCATGTTTACACAAAGATTAAAAAGACAACAAAGCATCTTTTAAAGAAATATTATAATCATTAGAATATTAAAAGATGGAATTTCTTAATCCAAAAAGAAATATTTACAGAACGACGAAAGCCTTTTAGAAATTTGTTCTTAAAGACATATTCTGTTTTCATGCCATTAAAAAATTCAACGAAGGCGGAGTACACACATCAAACTTTCAAAACACACAAACTGAAAGCAGTAATTATGATGTCATACATTCTTTCCTGTGCTAAAAAGTATTAAAACCCCCGTTTTGATATAAAAGGTCAAGCCCAACACGTTAGTAAAAGCAGCTGTAAACCAGGGGGTTCAAATCAATGTTTTATGTTGATCATTTGGCGGTTCTATTCCCAGGAGAATAATTTACCGTCAGCCGAATAAGGATTATTTTTGTACCTCTGCTGGTTATTTTTCAGCTTGAGTTTATGTTTAATGTTATGGTTTTTTGAAGTGCTTGATTCTAAGAGATGAGCGTATTTATGATTATTTTTAGTTTTCAAGAGAAGGAAATTTAATCTTCCTATTACAAGATTACAAACGTTACTACAAGATTGAACCATTTTTTAGATTCCATGAATGACCAAAATAAAAAAGTTTTCCGACCTACCCACCTCCAAAATCTAGGGTCAGGTGACGACGAACCAAGAATTTTTTTAAGTCTAGCCTAAATTAGAAACTTTTAAGTACATGATCTGTTTTTTTTCAGTAGCAGTTTAAAAGTGGATTAAAAAAATGGGAAAAGAAAAAGGAGGATTTCTGACTCCAAAAGCAATAGCAAATAGAATCAAATCAAAAGGATTGCAGAAGCTACGCTGGTATTGTCAGATGTGTCAAAAGCAATGTCGTGACGAGGTACTTATTTATGAAATTTATTTTCATACATTTTAGAGGCTTGATGTTATAATTATTTTGAAATTATATATGAATTATATTATTTTTAAAAAATGAATGAAAACAGTCTGACTAGTAATTTTTGTCGACCCAAAAAAATTTAAGTATTTTGATTGGTTGAGAACATTGAAATAATTGTGATATTAGATATTTCACATATAAATACGACAGTATTAACTCTGGGGGGGCTGGGTAAACAGCGGGGGGAGGAATCAAAACAAAACTACATTGAGACTCTCTCCATGTTGTCCTCAGTGTAAGAATTTATAAAAAACGTCTCTGGAAACTACTTCGAAGTCTTTTTTGTTTAGTTTTGGTAATTCCTCCTGAGAGTCGTTTTTTTTGTAAACCAGTTTTTCTTAATAAGTTCATTCAAATGTTCATCATTCAAAAAGAGAAAATAATGCAGAAGGGATGATGGATAGAATGAAAACAAAACAAAAAATGCATAGAAAAGATTTTTTGGGCCGACAATGAATGACAACATGACAACAAAATGACTTTGAGTGCAATACGAGAAATACTTCACTTGGTCTGAGATTTCATTAATATTTTTACAGGCATGACGGAAGCTGTTTAAATTTGGTACGGCAGTCCTCGTACCCATTGTCTTGTGCCTGTTTTAGGCAAAGTAAAGTATTACAGAAAAATCTCAGAACTTGTAAAATATTTCTCGTATTGCACTTGAAGTCATGTGATACTAGTACATGGTGGAATGTTTGAGTGGAATCTTGATAATAATTAATTATTTAACTTATTTTAGAATGGATTCAAATGCCATTGTATGTCAGAAGCTCATCAAAGACAGTTGCTATTGTTTGCAGAAAACCCAAACAAATATTTAGATTCATTTTCACAGTGAGTATTAAGAAAAAAATAGCCTTAGAAATTTTGAAAAAGTAATGCAAGTTCATATTTTTTTTTAAAGCCTGACATAATGCTGCATGAAATTGATTGCAATTGAAGTATTGAAGTGTGCTATGAAAAGCAGCAGGGTGACTATTACGTACTAAATGCTGCACTATTTGCAAAAGCAAAATAAAAGAAAGAATGTGTTCTCAGGGAAGCTGAAACTGAAAATGGTGGATTAAAAAGCTTGAGTTTGTATAAAGTCTGTTATAAAAACATCAACTCATCTTAAAGCTAACCATGTAGATTGACAATATATGAGTGCCCCTTACTGTGCAAAGAGGTTCTTTTGCCTCATTATAAAAAATAATCCCTTTCTTCTCTGAGTTACCTTGGTGAGCTTGACTTGACTTCAGCATCTTCAAAATTGAAGTAGAATTTCATGTGCTTATAATATCTCTGCAATTCATTATTATTTTCAGGGACTTTTATGATGATTTTGTCACATTATTGAAAAGAAGATTTGGTATGTATTCAAATCCCTTTTGCCGCAGATGGATTTCTAACTCAGCCAGGCTCTAAAATGGGTCGGTGGAAAACATGGATCCCATCCATGGACTACTCCATTGGTGTACCTGTTGGAGTACCCCGATATAATTCACAGACCAGAATGGGAAAACTCGTTTCTTGAATTACAGACCAACGAAAAAACGAGCTCCAAAATAAAAGTTAGATAAATCTTAAGGGAAGAAATTTTTGCTGGAAGATATTTTTGGCGGAAATTATTTTCGCGAATTAAAAAAATTTACTTTCCTAATAGAACAAATGTCATTGGCTGAAAATGACGTAATCTTTCAACTAACCAATCAATTATCGCCATACTAGCCCGTGTTATCTTATGAAAATAGAAAACAACAGGCTATACTAATCCAAAACAGAAAATCGGGAAATTAGTCTGTCTTTCTTTCATCTCTCTTTCCTCTGGTCTGCAAGATTTCTACTCAAATCGATTTTTAATGCATCGAGAGCGCTAGACAACATTACTGCGGCGATCTTGCTGACAAAATGAAAACTTCTAATTTCTAGATTCTCATTATGTTATTATGTTATGGAATCACTTGAATTTCAAATAGAAGTCACCTACACAACTAAAGAAATCAGTAATTCTATTATTTTCAAGCTCTAGGGCATAAAAACTAGGGTACTCCAACAGGTACACCAATGGAGTAGTCAATGGATGGGATCCATGTTTTCCACTGACCCCTCTAAAATGGCATTCGGGCCTCAATTTTCATTTAAATTTGAAAAGAGTAATAAAATTCTAGTTACTGTATTAAAATCTGTTTTTAGTTTCCTGCAGATTTGTGCTTGTATTACTTATTCCTATAATCAATATTTGTTGGGAATCTTCTCTTAGACTCTATAGAAATGGAAATACCCAAAGATATACAAAGTGGATATAATGTGTATGTCTATTCTAAATTATAGGCACCAAGCGTGTTCACTGCAACATTATATATCAAGAATACGTTGCAGAGAGAGATCATACCCACATGAATGCTACACAATGGGAAACTTTGACAGAATTTGTAAAGTGGCTTGGTCGTGAGGGTCATTGTACCGTAGATGAGACTCCTAAGGGATGGTTTGTCACTTATATTGATAAAGATCCTGAAGTTATTGCTAGACAAAAGGTATTTTATTAATAAGAAATATCTACTTTGCTTTTTTAATATAACCAGATTCATGGTCCATTCAAAAGGTGGACTTGGATTATGGACAGATTATCAGAACGAAAAGCCTCAATGCCTGACTAAAATCTAATTTTAATGCTAATTTGTAGGACATTTTACTTGTTATTGAAAATTGTGATTTTGATTTCAAACCGTGCAGTCCAATCAAACCTATCATGTAACTCAAATCAGCTATTGAATTTCTCCCTAAACAATTTTTTTCTTTCTAAGGGGTTCAAGATGTATAAGATTTTAAAAGAACCATTCCTATTTCATTAGAAAGAAGAAAGATAAACTTAAATTTTGATTTATTAAATTTGATTCATTAGATCAAAAGTTGTAATCAATTGAATGAAAAAGATACTGTCTGAAAGTGCTCAAAAACCTTAAAAATGATTTGTTTTCCAGGCTGCACAATCACAAGAGAGAAAAGAACTTGATGACCAAGAAAGAATGGGTATGAATTCTTATCTATGCCCTTTCAGACCTCATTTGTACAACTAACTTTCTTCTTTACCTCCTTTCCCTGTGACTTGAAGCTTACAATCTCAAATCTTTGCTAGAAAAGAACAATTTCCTTGTATTTATATCAAAAGAATGCTAGTTATTAAAATTTCTTGAACATCCATTTTCTGGCTCTCTTCTTAAAGATGAATGAAAGGTAAGCCAGAAAATCAATCATATTTTGTTAATTCATTTGTTAAATTAATTTTTCATGACAGCGAAATTTATCGAGAAACAAGTTGAACGAGCTAAAGCAACTACTGGTGACCAGGTATGGAAAACAACTTTTCATAACAGTGAAAGTAGAAATTCTATTAGCATGTTCCTTAACACCCAAAACACTATTATATATTTAAAATAATGTTGGTGTTGAGATTTTTGCTTTATGTCAGTTGACCCAAATTTAATTATAAACAATATTTCGGTTACTGTCAAATTATTGACTATTGATTTGTTTTTTTAGGAAGAGAGCAAATTTACAGAATTACAAAGGGAAGATGAATCTGAGAAAGGTTGGTACTTGATTTTTCCCATGTTTTTTTAAATTAAATCATATACAAAATGAGCTGCTGGTTTTTTATTGAAACCCTCTGAAAAATAGTCAATTCTTTAATATGGTACTTATAGTCAATTTTCCTTTTTACATTTTACACAGAATTAGCTAGGCTTTTTCAAAATTTTGTCATTGATCCTGATTGATCTCCTCAAATTTTCTTTCTTTTATTTTATAGTCACTTTCGATTTCGGAAAACCATGCTCTTCAAAAAGCAGCTCCTCTAAAACTAGTTCCTCTAAGACTAGCTCTTCATCTTTTGAAAAGTAAGTTCTGTTTTTGTATTTGTAGTGTTTTTAACGCGCCGAAAGAAAATTCTCTCTACTTTTTCTCTGTGTGCATTTGTTATTTTTCATTGTAATCTTTTCTTCCTGTCTAATCTTTTTGATGCTAATACTTTATAATTACTTTAGAAAATCCATCTCAATAGCAGATAAAAGTGGAATTTTCAATAATTCTGAAAAAGAAAAGTCTTCAAAAGGGTAAGCTATTCTCATATATTCTATGTTTTCACTGTTAATTTCTTTGAGTTTTTTGATACCATTTGTGAGCTGTCTGTTTTATATGATATATAACAGGCTTTCCATGCAATCATTTTATAGAAAATCAAAGGAAACAACAAAACGAAAATCAGCTTTGGATGAAATTCTTGAGGTAACTCAAATTTAAATGTCTGTCTATCTGTTTATCAAAGTTTTGGGAAACTTTTTATTTTATAGACTTTGACTGACATTCTGGCACTTGTTAAAGCCAATCTATACATGCTTGTGGAGTCACATATGTCAATACCTTTCTTTTTCTACAATGACAGATATTACATATCTTCACTATATATATGAAGCTGTTTGCTGACCTTGCAAAAACTATGTGTTTCCACACGCTTGAAATTGTCCTTGTATTCTGTTCAATTTTAGGAAGAGAATGCTTTGAAGAAGAAGAAACTAAAGGAAATCAAAAAAGAAAATTGGCTGACAGAGGTTTCTATAATTCTACATGTCGTACTTTTTGCAGCATATTTTTTTGGGATGAGCTGGAGTTTTTACAAGAGACTTCACTAATTGGTTATTTGAAGTAATAGAGATGACGCGTTATTTAGAAAAAGTAACAAAATTGTTTTATTACAGGTTAACGACCAACCAAATCAAACGAGAGCTTGTAAAAACTCTAGCTTGTCCCATTTTTTTATTGTCAGATATAAAGTTGACTATTATGTGCTGAGCTAGTTGTCCTATGATGTCGCTGACAAGTCTAATATTTGTTTCTTTCAGGGTATTGTTGTGAAGATCATAACTAAAAAGCTTGGTGATAAATACTATAAACAAAAATGTGTTATAAAGGTAGACCTAATTCCTTTTCCTCTCTTTAATATGTAATATGAAAAAAAATTTTTGTTTGTAATCATGTACCAAATTATACAACAGTGACAAAAATCTATCCAAATTGTGATGTGCTAACTTCCTATTGAAATAATTTTTTTTAATGAGTTATCTCTTTCACTGACATTATATTTGTATCTTTTCAGGAAGTGAAAAACTTGTTTATTGCTGTAGTTGAGGTCTTGAATTCTGGAGATGTCATCAAACTTGATCAAATGCATTTAGAGACTGTCTTGCCAGGCCCAGGTTAAAACTCTCATTTTTCTACAGATACTTTAATGGGATAAAGTTTCGTGGGGATTAAATTTCGCAGATGGGTCTATCCACGAAATTCATACCCAAATCTGTGAAATCTGTGAAATTAAATCCCCGCGAAAGTTTATCCCATTAAAGTATATCCCATTAAAGTATATTGCTCCTACCACTTATGAAACCCAAATAAATTTATTGCTTTCTCATCCGAATTACATCTCTTTCTTATTTTATGTTGGAAACTCCATCGATTCTCTTTTAGCTGTGAATCAATTTTAATTTTGTTTAGGTCGACCATTGAAAGTAGTGAATGGTGAACATAGAGGTTGTAATGCTGAAATGATTGGCCTGAACCAAGGAAAATTTACTGCATCAGTCAAATTAACTTCAGTAAGTACATTTCAATCGCTCCCTTTATCCAGTCGGTGAATTTGCTTTAAATAAAATGATAAATTACAGGGACCTCAACATTTGAAAAATCGTTTTCTTGTTCTTCCATATCCTAGTGTCTTTAGAAAAGCACTTCGGAGCAAAATTTTTACATACTTAACCTAAGGTACTAATCACCGAAATTAGAGTAAAGAATTGAACAATTTTTGAAAGGCAGACACTTCAAACTAGCAGATACTAACCCTATTCCCTGATGGTGTAATGTATTAATTCTTCTCTTAAGCCATATTTTGCCCCCTTTCTGTTATTAATAAACTTGATTAGGTTTTTGTTCACATCGAAAAGTTTTTTAGCATAAGAAATTGGCCTCTAAAGATTGATGGTTAAAAAGATTGGTTAAACAAATGCAACAAATCTGTTTATCAGTTCAAACAGATGGACACCTAAGAGAATAGGTTACTAAATGACTACAATATCAAGGCACAGTATCAATGAAGATGTTTTTGATGCTGTGACCTTTACTCTTCTTTACTCAGGGTCCACAGAAAGGAATTACAGTAAAACTGCCATACGAAGAAATATGTAAAGTACCTTCAGGATCTTGAAGAAAAAGAATAACAATGTGCAGATGTCACAAAATGAAGCCATGAGAGTATTCAAAATGCTGTGTAGGTCTGATCTGAATAACTTCAGTGCAAAGAGTAAATAATTTTATGGCATGGTCGATGAAAAGGATGTCATTGAAATCCAATAAAAAAAAATCTAATTCCTCCAAGAAGCACGAGTTTTCTACAACTTTCAAATGAAGATGCAAAATTGTTTTTATTGGGAAAAGCAATCAATCTTTCAAAACGAATCAAATTCAAAACCATTCAGATTAAGTTTTTCAATATTTTTTATGCATATTGTATATATTTTAATTTCTAATTGGTGTTATAAAGTGAAGAAAGACTTATGAGATGGTATGGGGATCTGAAACCCCTCCCCGTTTGAAGAAAAGAGGTGGGGCATGTAGCAGATGAGTTCTGAACCTTATACTTTATCTCAGTCTACAACAATTATGTTTTTCAAATTTCAAAATTTGTTCTCGTAGAGGTTCTGTTGTCATTGTCTTTTCTGATTTGAGGTTTTTAAATCCAGTGTGTAGCTCAGGAAAAACTATCAAATCACATGCACGAAGAAACTGATTTTCACACTTGTGATAACTGCACAAAGTCACACTGATTTGAAAGTCATCTTCTACAGGCATGTGATTCAATGATTTTTATCATGTGTAGGAGATGGGGTAGAAGATGGAGGTCCTTCCTCACTGGAGCCATGTAAAAAGTATTTTTTTCTGCAGATATTTATTATTGACTGCAAAGCAGACTAACTGAGTACAACGCACTTAAAAGTGAGATATACTCTGGTGCAGATGAGCCCAACCTTGACACTTTTTAGAGTTGTTCATATTTTTCATTTCAACAAACTCTTATTGTTATATATTTAAGTAAAACAAAAACAAAACTTGAAACAAATAATAAGTAACCCAATAAAAGAGGGAGAGAAGGACAAGGAAGATGGCGACTGATCAATTTCTTTCAAGTATTTTCCCAGCAGATGAAGATGAAGGATCTCTTGCTTCTTCAAGGTATATTCTGTTGTTTTCATGATTTATTTACATACAAACGACCGTAGTTCAGTGGTAGAGCATCTGGCTACGGTGCGCAAGGTTGTGGGTTCAACCCCAGCCGGGTTGTATCAAAGATTCCCAAAATGGTACTTGATGCTTCTCTACTTGATGCTCAGCAATTAAGAGAAGGATCGAGGGTAAGTGAAGCAATCCAGGGAGAAAAGTGGCGCCCTCCCCTACCTTTGGGTATACAGCTATCGAAAGAGGAGCCTTCGGGTCGCCTCCGACTGCGGTCGTAGAATTCTTACTATTTACATACATACATAATCCTTCCATTTGAAAGTGATGACATCTTCATATCTCTCCACTTGTCCCTGTCGTTTACCAATTGAATTATTTCTTCCTTTTTGAGTCCAGTGTCCTGTTCGATGCCCTTATTGAGTGACTTCGGTGGTCGAAATCTTTTCCTCACCAAGTGGACGGGATCCCAAAGAATAATTTCGTTGTGGGTTCATTCCCTCGGATGACATGGCCGGTTATTTACCGTTGTTAAAAATATTCTCTTTTATTATATATAAAGGAGGCAGGCTTTTATGCTGACAAAGCAAAATAAACAAAAGAAGTTCTCAAAATTTTATGCTCGCACAGTTGTTCTTTTCTTTTCATAGGACTAGAATGTATTTAAAATTATCGTTCCTTTAAAAGATATTCTCTTTGATGATATATGTGACAAAGCAGAATTAACAAATAATTTCAAAATTTATGCTCGGGCGACGCCGAAAGGGGAGACAGTAGTTCTTCCTTTTATTTAAAACTGCATGCTTTGACCAAGCCCATATCCCCATACAGCCAAATATTATTTAATTATTGGGAAGTTTTAACGTTGATTTTTCTTTCTACTATTTAGAACGGAGCTTAACTTTTCCAATTTGCAAACACGTATCATCAAGAACATTGTTGCAAAAAGTGAACTCAACCGAAAACAAGGTATTTTATACTCAATTTTAAATGAATTCGGGAGAGAGTTTAATAAACAGAAATGATGATCTTCAAAAGAGTGACATGATAGTGGATAGTTGAGAATTGGTCTCTCCTTTCTTTACGCAACAATTTTGTAGCGACTTCGAAAATAGGCCTCTTGGATTCTGACGTCAATTCACGTTAGCTAGGCCTTGGATTTGGAACGCCCTTATTATTAAGTTTGGCTTGTTTCCAATTGCTATTCTTCTTCTAGTGCTTGATTTGATAAGCATAGAATAAATATAGCTAATTTGTTCTAGGACAATATAATAATATGTTTGCTACTATTCGAATGTTTTGAAGCAAAAAGAATTGGTAACCACAAAGTTACTGCTTTCTCCTTTTGTATATCTTTTTATTAAAATTTTCCTTCCATCCACATAGTACTTGAACCTGAGGAGCGAGCGGTAGCAGATGGGCGTATAGGTGGAGAGACTGTTTTGATTGATATCTCAAGTCAATGTGGTACTATGAACACCGGTATTGAACGAATGGAGGTGGGTTTAATTGTGTTCTTCACTTTAATGGTATCCATTTATATGATGTTGATTGTAAAAGATGGAGTACTGAGGGAGTTGAAGTTCAGAAGGGTTTGGTCTTTCTGAAATGCAGCCACACCCAAGTTAAAATACAGCCCCAATAATGCTAATCTGAGGAGCCTCTGTGGTTATATTTATAGTTTTATTATTTTGGAATCTTGTTTGAGTTTTTTTTTCTATTCCTCACTCTACAATTTTGATTTTAATTTTAGCTTGAGAGTCAAAGCAACTTCAGCAGTGTACGGGCCAATGTTTGTGTCTGTAAAGGTGAGAGAAATATCTAGAAAGAATTACCTACAAACTATTTTGATCTTTAGGAGAGTCACCCTGCATACTTTTCCAATTCAGATTCAGTTTTGGAAAGATATTCCCAATTGAAAATTTCGTGTTACTATAAGCATTTTGTTTGATTTTTCGGATTAAATGTACAATTCGAACTAAGAATCTATCTTGAAAAAAAGAACGTGTATTAGTGTATGCTAGATTCAAACAGGTAGCCTTAAAAAGCATCGGTATCTTTGCAAATATTACATTTTAGAATACTTGATTTTTCGCTTTTGCAAGACTTGATTTTACTACTATACCCATCAATAAAGGGTGTTGGATCTTGGACATAAACCATAAATGTTGAACAAGTATAATTTATTTTCTCCAGGAAAGTGGATGTATGAAGTTTTCCTTGGTTCAAAAGGTATCATGCAACTTGGATGGGCAACTGTTCGCTGCCGATTTACGAACGAGGTATTTCTTGTTTGTAGGAATTCGTCTTTTCCCTTTTTGCTCCTTCGGTCTTTTCTTTTGTTTAAAAAAAATGCTGTATAAGCAAATCGCCGTGTCAATTCAAGACAGACTTAAGTCCATTTTTTCGAAAATTGACTTAAGACCATAACCCCCTATTTTAGCATGCACGCTTTCCAAAAACGGCCTTAAGTCCACAGAATTCTAATGGGAAAGAGGTGTATTTTGCAATTCAAAAAAAATAAGAATTTAGAAAGTTCCATAATATATCAACCATAAACAGCCTTAAGTCCTAAATTTTAGTGCAAATTTTATTTTCTATGAAGCATTGACATAAAATGTGTAGCCTTAAGTCCAACACATCTCAACCTTTAAAGTCAATTATCTCAAAATGGGAAAAATGGACTTAAGGCTGTCTTGAATTGACACGGCGAAATGGTATTTATGATATGCACCGCTGTACACACACTGGAGAGTCTTCTGAGAAAAAATTTCCCACCCAATACGTCACTTAAACGATAGAAAAAGTGACATATTGGGTGGAACCAAAACAGAAAAGTTGCATAATTTCGTGAAGTCATTGCAGTGGTGCATATCATGAATAAGATACGTTAAATAATGTCCTTTAGACATTGCTCCCTTTGATTCGTTTCTATAGGAAGGAGTAGGGGACACAGCAGACTCTTACGCATACGATGGTCATCGTGTTCGAAAATGGAACATGGCTACTGGAAAGTATGGAGAGGTTAGTGTATACACAATTATACTTCCTACTCTACACCAAAATTACTCAGGACTGTTCATGTTGAAAATATTAAGAATTAGACTTGAGTAATACCACAGTATTTTTATGTGATCCCAGCTGCCTGACTATTTGTTTGTATAAACGAAAATCACCAGCCAAATGAAATACAAACTGAAGACATGCAGATACTATTCCTCTTTTTTATGATTTTTTTATATCCCTTTCTTTTCCCGATGCGAAACCAGATGAGATGGAGTTTTTATAAGATACTTTAATAATTGGCTATTTGAAGTAATAAAAATTATGCGTTCTTTAGAAAAAGTAACAAAATTATTTTATTACTGGTTAACGACCAACCAAATCGAACAAGAGCTTGTAAAAACTCCATCTCGCCCCCCCCCCCCCTAAATATACCATTTTACATTGATAACCGATATTATTGTACCATCTCCCAAAGGAATGGATGGCTGGTGATATCATTGGATGTTTAATTGACATGGATGAAGGAACCATCTCTTATAGCCGGTTTGTTTTCGTTTTTACGTTCTCTTTTTGTTTTATTTTATACCCTGCTGGAATCTTGTTATATCTTGTGAAAGTCTAGCCTTTAAACCCTACTCTTGTCTCCCGAATAGACGGGGGGTCCTAATAAGCAGGGGGTAGGAAAATTTTCTAAATTCTAATAAGCGGGGGGGGGGGGTGGAATAAGAAGGGGAGTAATTTAAAGACAGAATTTTTTTTAACTGATATCAATTTCAACAACAAAAAAGAAACTTTAACAAATGAACACGTAAAATAAGAACCAATACTTAACAAAAAGGAGAATTTTAACAAGTTTAAGGTCTATTTACACTAATAAAATATTGAATAATTCGAATTTAATTGGCGGGGGGGGGGGTCTTAATAAGAGTGGGGGTTGGATTTTTTTTCTTAACAATTAGGGGGATACGTCTATTTCCGAGACAAGAGTATACCCCCATACACCTTTTAGACCGTAGTTGTGCGGTCAGGCGCGTGCCACATTATTATTTAATTTACTACCCTTAACTCGATCCAATTTTTTTTACACTTTTTTTCTACTGTCTTTATGTGCGAAATAAAGACTGGGACGGTTTTAGGGTGGTAAAACGGACAAAAAAATGCCCGCGTGACAATTGGCGACTACGGTCGAAAAGTTGTATTTCGTGGTCGAAAAGGTGTATTTCGTGGTCGAAAAGGTGTATTTCGTGGTCGAAATATTGATGGATAAACCAAGGACTAAAAATTTGGTACATACCCCACACTAATTTCCTCATTTACCTTAATTTATTTAGCTTTGAGGAAGAAGTCCAATAAAGCACGGACATTATTTTTCTCGAAGATTGTGTTCGATTTTATGAATTCCATATCGAAATTCGATTAAAATATGGAGAAATTTGATTATTTAAGCGAAATATTTTTCTGAAATAATCGAATCGGTTCGCTTATATCTTCGCTTGGATTCGATTAAATAATCGATTTTATTTTTGAGAAGATCCCTAACCTCACTTAATTTTCCAGTAACGGTCACCTGATGGGAGCAGCATTTAAAGACATCAAACGCGGAAGTGGACACGCCTATTTCCCTGCTGTCAGTCTTTCGTATGGTGAAGTCATACAAATGAACTTCGGTGCCACACCTTTCAGGTAAAAAATTAGCACGCGTACGTAAAATGAACTGTTTGAGACCGTTTTACATGTCGTCTAAATCTAGCATATCCGTTTTCCACCACGCGATCTTTTTATTTTATCGTTTTACGAGCTTACGTTTTACGAGTTTACGTTTTACGAGTCTTGCTTTTCATTGAAGTGAGGTAAGTACTTCAAGTGAAATCAATTTTTCTCCAAGGATCCTCTGGGAAAAGTAAAATTACGGATTTACGAACATACATACGGGTTTCGAATTAAACTAAACACGCGAAAAAATATCAAGTAAACACAGCGATCGGTAAGCGTAAATGCCTTATAAAATGTTGATAGATGTTTTCTCTTTTTATTCATTCAAAAAATGTTTTCTATTTTTTAAATTCAATATAAAAGAAATGAGATTATACAATTACCTTATCATTTTTTATGTTGTTGACAGTTATAGTGACCTATACAGTATGCCAAAGTGGAAAAATGAGCTAAAATTCTTTGTCGAACGGCAACTTCCCGCTTTGTTTACTTGATTTTATTCGTGCAGATTACATGGGATCAAAGCAAACGCTACGCAAAAATGTCCGGACGGACTGGTGTCGAGATAAAAGTCGTGGTCGCCTGATACAAGCAACTATAAATATCAACGTTTAAGTCATTCCTTTAACTTGATCGTTTTAATGATTACATAGGGGTCTTCCAGAAAGAAATTGTATACGGGAGGTGGAGGATATAACAATTTTCAATGATTTGTCCCCCGGACAAATTGACTTTTGGCCCCCTGTACGACGGGTTCCCCCCCCCCCCCCGGAAAAAGCATCAACTGACCCCCCAGAAACCCTTAACTACCCCCGGACAGAGCATATTTACCCCCAGAACAAGGCAAATCTTGACGATTTTTGCTACCCCCCCCCCCCGACAATATATCCTCCACCTGGGGTGTGTGGACATTTCTGGAAAAGCCCATACCATAAACTTATATCATGATTATACATCTACTTAACCTCCCGAATACCTGTTTATTAGATACCCAGTCGAAGGATTCCGTCCGCTACAAGACAAACCGGATGTTGATCTTATGAAAGCGGAACAACTCGTCGCTTCTTTCAACCGACTCTTACCTGCTGTAAGGTTTTACGAACACGAAATTTAGCCGATTGCTGAAGTTTGTTGTCTTTCACCTCTAATTTTTGTTCTTTTTAAAGGAAACTTTATTAGCGCTTCGTTATGCAAACGTCATGATTATTAATTCTCTCATTTGATCGAAAAGGGTGATGGAATTGAATTTCAGTCAAACAGAAAAATCAATGTCTATTTTTAGATTCGTCACGGTTTTCTATTCTTTGCTTGATAAAAATATCTGGAATTGAATAAGTTTGAACTTTAAACGTGATTTTTTTTTCATTTCAGCCTGACCGTAAGCCAAACATTCCAGAACCGTTGACAGCTAAACAAGATTCCTTAACCCTACTCACTGTGTCTCATATCTTTGAGCAACTTGGACCCATGATGGTATGTTTAATATACCAAGAATGTCTTTCTTGGATGAATTTAATATAGTCGAGTTATAGAGGTTATCAGGACCTTGTTAACTGAAGGAACCGTAAACTTGTTCGAGTTGGGGAGACATTCGAGTTATAGACGCTCGAATTAAAAAGACCTGTACGGCATCTGTCTGTCTATAAATTTTGATAAAGTAGTCGATTTTGGGTCGACTAACCAGGACTAACTTCTAAATAGTACTAGAAGTAATGAAACTTTTTTTTTTTTTAAGTCTAGATTTTTGACAATTTAGACAAAGTTTTCTTGCTATAAAAAGTCAAAAGCTTGTGACTGGAATATATCAACTTTGGCAAATAGTTAGGCAAGATGATTAAAAGGTTTTACTCGCGACCATAGGTTCTACAGGCTAGATTATCCCTTTAAAGATAAGTTAAAGTACTTCACTTTAAGTGATTTAAATATCGTATACATAGCTGTCCAAACTAAAGCGTTTTTCTTTATCCAAAGATGGAACCAACTTGTCCGTACATAGTTGAGACTTACTTCTTGCCCATGTTATTGGACTCGTGCAATGCTGAAGCCCCCTTTGATGTTCAGCCTGGAATCAAGCGGATACTCGAGATGATTTGGGTCTGCTTAGAGGTAAGCTTTTTTGTTTTAACATTTTTCCGTATAAGACTGTATGAGGTTGAAAATTAACAAAAACCTAATCCCGCATTCAACTCAACAATAACTTAATAAATAAATTAGCTTATAAGTTATAAATTTCATCTCGTTTTGGACACTCAAACTGTCGCTAGTGCAGAAGATCATGCCACGCTTTCTTCCATTTGCGTCTGTTGATTGTAAACCCTAAAACTTCCAATAAACTTCTCCCTCTTAGTGAAAAACCTCAGACTGTCCAAACATGTGATGAGTGATATTTAATTTTCGATCGTTTCATTCAGGATTTCGAGATCCAACCGCTGATGGATAGCTTAATTTGGGCACTGGTAAAAAGCTACTGGCATGGGCCCGTCAATCCTGACTATATAAAACAGGTCTTTGTTTATCTCTTTTTTGTCATTGTTGTTATAACGAGCACCAGTAACAGCCCTAAATAATCTCAATCAAAAACGTCTTTGTATTAAGATATTAAAATGAAGCCGTTTTATCACGAAATTTTTGTTGTTAACTAACTAGATATTGAACAAAGGTTCCTCTATCTTGGGTTTTGGTATAGCCTTTCACTAGGTAGACTTTTTCACTCCTCGAAATGTCTTTTTTCAGTGAATTAAAGAATTATTCTCTAAATTCATTTTAGCTGAAATTATTGATAGTGGCATTGAGTTTGATGAGACACGATCAAACTTGTAAACTGTGGATGTCAGGACCTCTATATCCTTTTCAGCAATTGTAAATGGTCCTTGATCTGATGATTCAATTAGCGTCTCGAGATAGCCTTTAATAGTGGATTGTAGTAAAGAAATATCCAGAGACCTATTTGCTTTGTTGACTGTATGTGTGTGATAACTAACGTTCTTTTTTACCTTACTGTGTATATTGAAAGTTTCTTTAAGGCTTTAAGGCTAAGGTTTTTGGTGAGGTGCTCGCTATCCTACTTTTGGTTTTCTTGAGGTCTTCGAATTGCTTTTTGCTCCGACAATAATATCTCTTTTTGAACAAAGAATTTTAAATGAGTAACGATTTTCTCCAACATTTTCGTCCTTGACTTTATCTTCTTTGTGTTATGTTTACGTTCAACAAATTTCCGTTTTTGTTGCACATTCGTCCACCAGATGACAAAGGAATCAAAAGTGCTTTCCCTCAAGTATGGTGGGAAGGGATACAGGTATAAATTTAACAACTCAAATGACATTGTATTATAGAGCATTTCACAGTCGCAAAGCGTAATGGGTAATCAGGACCACTGCGCACTAACGACGACTTACTATTGGTCCAAAGTTTTGAAAAATTTTGAAGATTTTTGCGTCCAGCCGACCGGAAGTCGTTACTAGAGAGCAACTAGGCCTGATTACCAATGATTCATTTCGACTGTGAAATGGACTATTGATATCAACTTCAATTTCGTATTTTTTTTTTTGTATAAACAATATACAAATCATCTCATGTTATATATAAGTTTGTTAACCGGTTACTTTTTCGAAGTGGGCTACACGGCTTTTCGCGCAATGCAATTGGTTCTTCTCGCATGACGACGGGCCTACACTGGCCAGAGTTGCCCGTCGTTAGGAAAATTCATTGTGACGTCACTTTTTCAAAGGAAAATGAACAATGCGTTGACATCATTTCTCTCATTTTTTATTTCTGACGTCAGAAATTAAAACAATTTTTTATCTTTTTTTCGCTTGTTTTTTCGCTTTATTTCGCTATTTTTCCTGGATAAAGCGCTAAAAATCAATCGAAGCTGAAGGAAACGGTTAACAAATACAATAATGACCGGTTTTTTCGGGCTGCACTGAAAATATTACCCTCGGTCAACGCAACAACCTCGCAAGCTCGGTCGTTACTTGACCTCGGGCAATATTTCTCAGTACAGCCCTCACTAACCGGTCATTATTGTATTAAAGTATGAGTATCAAGAAAATTTGAGTTAAAAAGCACTAGTCCGAAACATGTCCTGCTAGGGATCTTTTCTCAGCTGGTACATCTAGCGTTCATCTAACGTTAGGAACGTCCAATGGATGTTGGTATGGCGTTCTGTACAAGCAGGTTGATTGGGGCATGATTGTAAATTTCAGTCATATTCAGGTGTTAAACAAAGATTATTGCATCGAATTGTTCAAGGTCTTATCTCCTCAGCGTTCAATTAGCCTTGAAATATACTCAAGAAATTATTTTTGTTTATACTTATCATATTTTTAACACTTTCCACTGCAGGATTCGCCATCTCAGCCGCCGCCCACTTCTACCACGGTTAGTACGCCCGACGCCCCAGACAGCATCGAAGAAGCGACAGGGGCGGTAGAGCACGACGAAACTTCCACGCCCATGATGTTAGTTGATGAACAAAGAGAAAGTTATCTCAATTCTTGTATGCTCATTAAAGGTCGTGTGACTGGTATGTAAATTATTAAGGAGGTCAAAATCGAACAACAAGTTTCGAGCAAAGGAGATTTACTGAGAGATACCAATTTTAGCGTATTTAAGAAAAACATTTCGTACTCTTAAAAGTATTGAAAAACGATGAAATACCTTATTACACGAATATTACTAGCTATTAACACAAATTGATAAATTTCGTGTTAATAAAAACCCCCTTAATTAAAACCAGCCGTGGTGTCCTTGAAAAACCAAATAGAATTCGTGTAAATTTTTTGCGTGTTAATTTCAAGGCTGTTGAATACTTGCCTAATATTATTCGTGTAATAAGGTATAATATTTGACTTATAGAATGTTATCCCAGATTGGGAGTCTGCGAGGTCTTACTACCGGTGATTTACAGACAAAGTTTCACAGCTGGATAGATATGAAAATATGAATGCTCTAAAGTGTTTTGTTTGTTAGATCAGTGCATAATGAAACGATGGTAAATATTCAGAATTTTGAATACAGTTTACTTTTGACTATGTTTTTTAACTGTTACTTTACAGTACTGGAGGGACTGCAAGTTGAAATGTGTAAAATCTTGATGCAGATGGACGAATCCAACTCAAAAAGGGTATGACAATGATATTTTCAAGCTATCTATATCAGGAGTCTTATTTAGGCCCGGCGAACGGTGAATTTCGCCGGTCCAAGGCACGAAAAAATCAGAATCCGCCGTTCTAAAAATTCGGTTCTCCGCCTCGAGTACATATTCACGCTAATCAACACACTGGACTTGCTAAGAATTCAACGGCCTAGATTCAAGAATTTGCCGGAGTTAATTTTTCAACCACCAGCCTATCAAAAACAAAGCAAAAACTCCTGTATTATGCAAAATTCTATAAAAAAACCAATATTATTTTGTCATGAAAACCTATGAACATGACCATGAGGATGAATACTTAAAATTCTTCGAATAAGGCGAGACCAATTTAATTTGTTGTTCTACGGGCAGATCGTTAGCAAAATATGGGTTGGTCGGTCGGTAAAATAAAAATACATTTTTCATTTATTTAAAATGTTTTCCAAAAAATATATTTTTTTTCCAAATTCAATATTATTATTTTTTTGATTTTAGCAAAAATAGGTTCGGTCGGGCCCGTAAAACAACAAATTAAATTGATCTCGCCTAACAAGCAAAGTGAATAAAAAGGTTTTACATTCAGGGCAAAGATTAGACGATTCACGACTATTAAACACACGAATTTCCCATTAGCAGATTCATATTAAAAAAGTCACGAAAAAACGTCGAGTAAAGCTCTAATTAGCTGATAATTGCACACATAAACAATTTCTTTCAAAATTTGTGTCCAAAGTTTGAGATAATACTTGCATGTCTTAGCCAATCAGAGTCTTACTCGACGTTTTTTTTTTGACTTTTTTACCTGAATCTGCAAATAGAAAATTCGTGTTTTGCCTTTCGTAAAGATGCTCACCTACAGTCACCTACACTGTATTTGTACAACATTTGAATTCGCGCTATTGCCCCTTTTACTAGCCTGTTGGATGAAAACCGCTTTTTTAGCGCGATTTAACAAAGAAATAATTTGGTTTGTGAGAAGGTACTGGCTACCCTTTTACAGGCCTTTACAGAATTAAATTTCAACATTGTTTTGTGAAGAAATTCTTCATTATCTTTTGATACAGGACCCACGGCCAACTAGAATCATTTTATCAGAAAAACTACGAAAGATTCTCAAAGATCTTCACATCGCATCTAGTTCGGTAAGTCGTTTTTTGGACTTATCTGGCACCAAGATGGTGAAATTTTCATCCGACACGCTAAAGCTCTGAAGGTCGGGAAAATTTTCAACATCTGGAAGGTTTACATTACGGAATTTTGCGAGACCGCGTCAAGAATTTTGCAACGGGAGGTCTGGTAACCCAGCCCTCGTTTTCGGGGATTGTCGGGTCCAACCAAAATATTTATGACTTTACGCGCAAGGGCTGTTGAACCCGTCTGAGGATGCGGCACATCAAAGGCCGACTATCATTCCTCTCCGATGGGAAATTGGCCCGCTCCCTTTAGAGCTTTAGCGTGGGCGGCCGCCAATCTGCCATCGGAATATCAGATAATTTTTGGACCTACCTCCGGGTACCCCGGTGGAGGTCCTATGAATTAACCGTTGTCTACTGTTCGTTCGTCTGTCCCTTCGTCTGTTACCAGCTTTTCTCCAGATTGGCTCATTAGTTTTTTATTAAATTTTGCACACTTATGCAAAATGACAATACCTAAAATGTGACAAAGACCGATTTTCGAAAAAAAAAATTCCCGGCCGAAAATACCGGGAATATGCCGGAAATCGTCGTTTTTATGGATTTCATTGGACTTTTTCCTTATAATTGGTTGTTTTTTGATTTAAAAACATTATTAATAGCAATGCCCACCATCAAGCATGTTTCAATTTTCAATAAAATTTATTTTTGAAGCCGGAACTATTTAAAAATCGCCGGAACTTATTTTCGCCGGAAAGACAGTATTTCTTGAATTTCACGAGCTGTACTTTATATTTTTTTATGAAATTTTGCACACTGATGCAAAATGACAATACCTAAAATGTGACGGAGCCTGATTTTCGAAAAAAAAATTTTCCGGCCGAAAATGCCGGAAATATGCCGGAAAACCCGGTTTTTCGACATTTTCTCGAATTTTCATCTTTAGTTTTTTCTGATTTTTTTGCAGAAAGGTGCGTATTCGCAATGCTCAAAACATGGTCGAGTTCGATTTTTGAAAAAATTTCCGGTTGAAAATGCCGGAAATCGCCGTTTTTGCAGTTTTTCACACAAAAAAATTATTGATAACAGTGCTCACCATCAAGCATGATTCAATTGTCAATAAAACTGATTTTTGCGACCAGAACTTTCTATTTATTTTTTCCCTACAACCCTTCCCTCTCCCCCCATCAACAATCAATGATGAATTTATTGCGTTATGCATTTTCGCTTAACGCTTTTATTTCCTGACTGATTTTTTTCATTTTCTCCTCGCATTGCTATCTAACTTTCATCATCAAGTAGGTACATTCAGCATCTAACTTGTTTATGGCTCTCTTTATTGATCCGTAAGCGTAAGTTTGATGCCATCTTTCGATCCCGAAGACAATATCAAGTGATTAGCCTCTAAGACTTTCAAGGAAATGCCCTGCAATAGCAAGACAGGGATCTTATATTGTGTAAAATATGGAGTCATAATGGATTTTAGTGTTAAAATTTTTTCCGTCTCAGACACATATCCGTCTCAGTGAATTATTTAAAGACACTTTACTGTCTCAAAATTCTGCATAATTCACCAAAATTTCAATAAATTTTGCTGATTTGCTTTGTTTTATCCATTTTCCGTCTCACACGAGAAATCCTTTTCTTAACCACTGTAATTTACAATCAACTCACTCTAATTCGAACCTCTAATATTCGAATTTTTCTGTAATCCGTACTAATATATTGGTCCCCTCAGCTGGAAAGTGGTTTAAACTACCCTCTGTTATTCGAATCTTTCTTTAATTCAAAAAAAATTTGATCCCTTGAAGATCGAATTAGAGAGAGTCAGCTGTATATACTTTTGTATGTGTACGTTTAAGCTGCAACCAGTCCAAGCGTGTTCAGGACCTGTGATGACATGCTTCTTACATCGTTTAATCAAAGCGTTTCGTTACCATTGGGATTTATGGGCTAAAGAAACACCAGGAGCAGTCGGCGTTGAAGGTAGATATTGATGAAATGTGTAATTCGACATTACGTCATTTCTCTATACAAAACACCTGAAAATGCGGGATTTGGCACTCAATCTGTCTATATTTCAGAACAAAAAAATTCCAGGTCCCAAAACTTCCGCCCATGTCATTAAATATGTATAGTTTCCTTTCTAACGGACACAAAAATGTATGTACGGAGACTTTATAATAGGCGCTTAAGAGGGTGGAAACTTTTTTATGTCCGTTAGAAAGGAAATTATGCATATTAGATGACATGGACGGAAATTTGCCTTCGTGAGAGTAAATAAAGGAAAGAAATGAATGTCTCGGAGATTTTGAAAAGACACGACAGCTGATTGTTACTAAGTAGCACCCCACCAAAAACCGGGATTTTTCATCCCGTTTCTTAGTGAGTTCCACTTTGACGATTTTCGAAAAATAGAAGCCTTTCAAGTGTTTTGATGCAAATTCGATTTTTTTGATATCAAAAGTGAATATCAGTGATATAAAAAAATCGAATGTTTAGAGCCCGAAAACCTGGGCTCAAAACATTCGAAAAAGTCGCAAAGTTGAATAGACGTTACAGCGTAAAAAAAAAGCCGTGACGTCTAGTATAGGCTAATTGTTCTTTGTTTTACGTTACATTATCATGTATTTTCATTTCAGACGTTTATCTTCCGCACAATGTATTTTATGAAGAAAGTGTCAGCTACTTCGATTTGGCCAGGTACATTTTTTGCTATTTTCCCTTTCACTTTTACCATCTGTTTTATTCATGATATTCATGACGTAATGTTTTCTACGGAAAGACCACGGTTCTGGCCAGTGTAGTTTTCAGTCATTTAGTAGTGGCAAATTTTATACAACTTTTGTCTAGTTTATATTTGCCACTATTGGCTAAAACCGGGGTATTTCTGTAGAAAACCCTACGTCATGAATATCATGAATTAGGTTGCGCGCATCCCCAGAAATGATTTTGATATGATATATAGGGGATGCGTATCGTGTATGAAATTCCCGTCCGAGAATTACCCCAAATTTGTAAAAATACCAAATTTGTAAAAATTTGAACATTGAACAATGAAAAAAGAAATCGTTGTATTGCTATGACACATAATCAAAAAAGAAAAAAAAGAAACGGGGGTTCGAGTTACAGAGAATAAACCTCCCATTCTCTTAGGGGAGCAGAATTCGAGTTTGAAGTTTGAAGTTTGGTTTTTTGATTTCACTTATACTCATCGTTCATTTTACTTTTCTTATTTTATTTCAGAGTCGGGGGGATTTTATCTCATCTCAAGAAAACTCACAGAGGTATGTTTTATAACAATATTTATGTGGGGCCTTCACAATTTCCACTCGCTTATTGCTCTAGTTGACGGTTTGGGTTTCGTAAAAGTCGTGTTTATTCAAAACTTTTCATGTCATTTAATACCTTATAATTCTCTATAAATGTCACATCTTTTCTCCTAACTCTTTTCAATTTGAAAGGAGTCATATAATCTTTCACTTTAACTTTTTATTCATTTTTTGTCTATTTTTCTAGATGACCTGAAGACAGCGCGTGCTTCGCCCGTTTCACGCCTGGGAAATCTGTCTTTCCTTGAAAACACTAACACTCCTTCATCCTCGAGTTCGATGAGCGCCACGAGCACGGAAAACATGGCTCTTGATAAATCTTTGATCGAAATTTTGGATAGTATCATATTGATGTATAATACTTCGGTACATCGGCAACTAAGTAAGGTAGGTGAAGTGTCTTGTAAAATATCTGACAGCAAAAAATAATTTGGCTGGTCTGTTTGGCTTTGTTTACTTCTAAGTTTTATAGATGTTGCAGGCGTCAGTTAAGTGGACAATTTACGATATTACGGTTTACGTCGTATACGATTTGGAAAGTTTTTCTCCAGACCCTTTTCTTCGATTAGTGTTCCAGAATCAAAGTTCTCGATTTTATTCGGGCTTTGTTATGAGGAAGTTTAGTTTGTCTTCTACATCGTGCTGTCTGTGATCATGAGGAAGGAATCCGGAAATCAATAATCGAACAGGCTATGGTTAGACTTACTACGCCAGCCTTTAGTAGTTTTTTTTAACACGGTGCTTGCGATCAAGAGAGAGTTTGCGAAGATTAAAGTCGACTCTCGCCAAACTGAACTTCTATAATTTGAATCTTTCTATGATTCGAACTAATTTCCAGTTCTTATTAATGAGAAACCCCGTTAAATCCTCTCTATAATTCGAATCTCTCAGTAATAGACGATATCGTCTATTCGAACGAATAAGACTTCCCGATCGAGTTCAAAATAGCGAGGGTTGACTATACTTTTGTTTTCAATTTCAGGTACATGGAGTGACAGAGACAATGCGAGAACACTCGAAAGCTCTGAATGATACTATTAAGAAAATCAATCGATGCCCACCTGATGTAAGTAAATTTTTTCTATTCTACCTTATTACACAAATATTACGAGCCAAGTATTTAACGGCATTGAAATTTGCGCGATCTGAAATTAACACGAATTTTTCTGTTTTTTTAAGGAACCTGCGGCTGGTTTTAATTAAGGGGTTTTATTTTATTTTATTTATTTTTATACGAAATTGTTCAATTCGTGTTAATAAAATGACTAGTTTATATTCGTGTACTAATTAATATGATGCAGAATTTCTTTCGAATATTTTCATGTGACACATGGTCTGCCTGATAGTCGCACCCAGGAAACTGAAGAAAGCCATGTGCGAGGGTTTGACCTATCAAATTCTCTCCTTGAGAGAGAACAAACCAAATAAGGGATTTCGAAAAATCCCTTATTTGTAAAGAAACGAAATCTTTATTTCAGCGCACAGACGTTTTACATGAATTGGAACGAGCGAAAGCGGTCTTTACAAAAGAAGCGACAGAAGTTGCTCGTCACATGGGATGGGTTAAATCTGTCATCTTTTCACAGGTAGGGTCTATATTTTGAAGTAGGAAAATAAAGTAATACCTTTTACTTGAAAAATAGTCACTTCTCTTCACGGCACATTTAGGCTGTCTCTAAAGCAAACCAAGCAACTTCCTACCAAAAATCGATTCCTTAGGGATAAAATTTCTCTGAATCTCTGTAGTTTAGTTTACAAACTAGTTCCTTGTATTTTCGTCTCCGTAAAGGTTTTATTTTTGCCTAAGTGTTTGCGTTTCATATCAGACACATATTTCATATCAGACCAATGTCTTGCTATTGTTATATTATGCTGATTTAAGCAGAAAATATCTTTCTTTTCCTCTTTCTGACCAATCTTGCTCCACATCCGTGTCAATCCAATGTGAAAAAGCTTGTAAATTAAAATTGATGAGTAAGCAAAGGATATCACTCTTATTTAAAAACAAAACCTTTAAAAAATGATCACACTGTGCTGCCATGATATGTCAAACTGGTTCCCAGTTATGGAGTTTTTTCATATTTTCCTTAAGTTGTGCAACTTCTGCCGTTATGGAAGCTAACGTTCGATTTGCGTAAAGTAATCGCAAATTCGAACTTTTGGTTTTCATATTTTGCTAAGCTGTGCAACTTTCTAATACTTTCCCGTTTTTGTTATTTGTAGGAGAAGCAAGAAGACTTGCACTGGCTATTACGAGTAGTGTTACGTACCATCAAAAAATCTTATTCAGCAGGCAAACTATACGTCTTCTTACCGGAGTTCTACATTGAGAATGGCATCTACTTGTTTCAAGCGTTATGGAATTATTTCTTACCGTTGACAAGGAATAGCAGCACTGAAGGTTTACTTTTAGTCATTTTGGCCAAATTCCAGGGTGAAAATGGGAAAATTTTTCTGACAAGATCTCAAATTTACCAGATAGTCATATCTAAGAGGTTCCATTTTTCAAACTCCAGCGGCACGTCTCCGTCGGCCGTCAAGGTCAGTGCCTCCCCCCCCCCCGGGTTTGAACGCCATCTTCTTTCTTATAACAAAGGTGTCAAGACTGTAATAGAACTCAATGGAGGATGTCTGGATTTGGTCCTTCAAAAATATAAATTAGACTGCTATCGCTAGACTCGCCGGCTGCTAGATGATGTTGACAGAAGAAAAATTTCAGTTTGGTCTAACAAACTCTACTAAATTGCTTAGAGGCAAGAGAATACATTATAGATCAAACGAAAGGATACTTCAAAAAAAGCAATATAATTTCTCCAGTTTTTCTGGCAAATAGTCGAGTGCTTAACACTTGTTCAAAAGGCTCTGGTTTGAACTCGACAGGGGAGAGGGATTTTTCCGATTAAAATAATGCGTGTTGGTTTTTAACGGAGTTTCAAATAAGAAACAAGTAAAGTTTGCTCAAACTTGATATATAGGTTAAAAGAATTTGGCAACAAAATGTCAATATAAATCAAAATCTTTTTTGCATGCTAGCAACCGGTACAACCGCCACCATAACTAATGCGATTTCAGAATATCTTAAAGATCAATGAATGGCCAATTAAATATTAATGATGGGTCCAGACCCCTCTGTACTCTGCGTGAATTGAAAATCTTTTTCTCACTTGCTCAGGTTTTGAAGAGACGTTATCAGAGATGGCTTCGTTCCTTGCCACTTCCCTGTGTGATGAAAAAATTGTCAATCCAGATGTCTGCGATACCATCATACAAGGTACGTTTTACCACCGAAATACTCGGTATATATTATAATAAGATAAATATTTATAAGTTTTCGTTTTAACATATGTAACAAATATAAAACTAGACCCTTTGGAAATAAAATATAACATAAATAGAGGTGAGTACACAGAACCGGAAGATTCCCTTTGTTTGTAAACAAAGTTTGTAAAATTAAAAGTAGAATATTATAATGCTTCATAGTTGAGAGTGTACAGGGCTAGGTGTTTGCAAGGAATTTGCCAAAGAATAAGATAAACAAATTATACTTTATAAGCTTCGGGAAATATAAATAAAATATATCAATATAATATGTATCTTTTTCATACTTAGACATCAGAGAAACTCCAAAAAAGCAAAAGTAAAAACTGAAAGTAGGGGTTTCCTCTGCGAAGGAATCCCCAATATCGTAAGAATGTTTAGTTGAGTATCGAAAAGAAGCAGAAGGATACTGAGCAGAGAATGTTGGCTGCTTGTTGGACCTACCCCGGTGGGGTGGAGGTCCTATAAATTAACCCATGTTCGTTCGTTCGTTAGTTAGTGTGTTAGTTACCAGCTTTTCTCGAGATTGGCTCATTAGTTTTTTCTGATTTTTGGCACAAAGGTGCATGACCATAAACCCTTGAATGTGACGGAGCCCGATTTTCTAAAAAAAAAATTTTTAGGCAAATTTGGGCCAAAAAACGGCTTAAAAACGGGTTTTTTGGACTTTGTGAAAAATTGGATCATTAATTTTTTCTGATTTTTAGCATGAAAGTAGGGTACAATCATAGTTAAAGGATGGCTCAAGCAGATTTTTGCAAAAAAATTTTTTTGGCTCAAAAATCGTATTTTTATCTATAAGAACCACTTTTAATAAGAATACATCAATGTTCTTAGCCATATTTTTATTATTATTTTTATTAATTTTTTTACGATGAAAATGTCACGGTGGAGGCTAATGATTTGAGTTTTCTGTAAACACTTATTATTTTTTTGGCTGAAAAACGAATCTTTATCTATAAGAATCACTATTTATGAGCACATATCAATGTTATTAGCCAAATTGTTTTTTTATTATTATTTTTTTAACAGAAGAAAATGTCACGGTAGAGTTCGACGGTTTGAGTTTTCTGGAAACCTTATTTATTAAGCTGTGCATTTTTCTGATAGTGGTTTTTATAAAGAAAAGCGCTTAATAGCTTTTTTATTTCTTTTTCAAAAATCTTTTTCAATAGTGTTGATAGTTTCTCTCAATAGATATGCTTTCATTTTCTTTATTTTTTGGTATTTTGACCAGTTATGTCTTATGTGTTTCATTGTTTCAATGTTCACTGATTAGTTTGATAACCAGGTAGGTCCATAAAAGTATCGCTTGTTTTCTTTTTGAAAATGCGCCACCGCAAGCCGAAATGTTGGTCAAAAATGTTGGCCAACATGTTGGCCGGTTTGCACCCCACTTTAAGATCATTGAAATAATTTAAAGATAACGTTTATATACAAACAGTATGAAGTAAGCCCTAAATACTAATGTATCAACTACTAAGGAACAAAACTTATTTACAAGCAGAATCTACGGTATTTACAATTTAGCCAAACGACGTTAGATAGCTTGAACGGTCAAAACCATATAGATGAACCCATAGTCTGCGTCCGGGTCAGAAAAAAAATTTTTTTCACCCGGCCAGTTTCCGGCAACACTGCATTTTTTTATTTTCGCCTAAGCTCAAATTATTGAGAATCCTCAGTATTCATCGTTTATTAGTGTTTCCCTTGTTAGCAGTGTCTTAAAGTCTATTCACGATAAGTGTGCACTCTTTTTTCATTTACCTATAACTTTTGAAGGAATTCTTCAATCTTTATAAATTTGGTATCATTGGAAAGATATTAGTGAGTGGAACAATTTGAAATAAAAAAATTTTTAAAAAAATTCTAAAAATGAAGATGAAAATGAAGAAGAAAAAAATGAAGATCTTGTAGAAGAGTGCCATAACTTTCATTTTCACTGGAGAGATTCTTTGATTTTAGGAGATAATCACTGTGAAGAAATTTTATTAAAATATTTATTCAATATAAAGTTATGATACAAAGTTCATAAGTGATTGACCCCAAAAAACAGCAAAAAACTGCAGAAAACAGCGTTTTTAGACTTCAATCAGCTTATAACTTTGTTTGATATCTTTTGACTGAATGATTATTTTAGAGAATTTTTTTCACAGTGATGACGTTCGATGATTAAGGATTCACTTCAGTGAAAATGATAGTTATAGCACTTTTCTACAAGATCTTCATTTTTTTCTTCTTCATTTTCATCTTCATTTTTAGAATTTTTTTAAATATTTTTTTATTTCAAATTGTTCCACTCACTAATATCTTTCCAATGATACCAAATTTATAAAGATTGAAGAATTCCTTCAAAAGTTATAGGAAAATGAAAAAAGAGTGCACACTTATCGTGAATAGACTTTAGTTGCTGGTTGTTTTGGAAGCCTGGCGAAAGAGATTCTTTAAGAGACGCCTGGCCTTTCTATTGATACATAGAAAAGCAATGGAATTTATTGAAGCATGCGTGGTAGACATCAGAAATTTAGTAACTCCAAAAAAGCAAAAGTCAAAATCTGAAAGTAGGGGTTTGCTCTGCGAAGGAATCCCCAATATCGTAAGAATGTTTAGTTGAGTATCGAAAAAAAGTAGAAGGACACTGAGCAGAGAATGTTGGCTGCTTGTTTTCTTTTTGAAAATGCGCCACCGCAAACCGAAATGTTGGTCAAAAATGTTGGCCAACATGTTGGCCGGTTTGCGCCCCACTTTAAGATTATTGAAATAAAACTTTAAAGATAACTTTTATATACAAACAGTATGAAGTAAGCCCTAAATACCAATGTATCAACTACTAACGAACAAAACTTATTTACAAGCAGAATCTACGGAATTTACAATCTAGCCAAACGATGTTCGATAGCTTGAACGTTCAAAACCATATAGATGAACCCATAGTCTGCGTCCGGGTCAGAAAAAAAAACTTTCACCCGGCCGGTGTCCGGAAACACTACATTTTTTTATTTTCGCCTAAGCTCAAATTATTGAGAATCCTCAGTATTCATCGTTTATCAGTGTTTCCCTTGTTAGCAGTGTTTTAGTTGCTGGTTGTTTTGGAAGCAGGGCGAAAGAGATTCTTTAAGAAACGCCTGGCCTTTCTATTGATACGTAGAAAAGCAATGGAATTTATTGAAGCGTGCGTGGTAGACATCAGAAATTTAGTAACCACAAGAAAAGCGCTCGCTTTAACTTCAAGCTCATGTTCGCTAATGATGATAAAAAGTAGTTGAAAGGAGAGCACGTATCCTTGAAAAATGGTGAATGTGCAGAAATAGACCAGCGCAATTTTAGTGATGTTTCTACTGGATGTGGAAAGTCTTCGGTTAGCTTTTTGGTGTATTGTTAACTTCCATATGGAGAGTAAATGTAATGTTAATAAAAAGACGAACAGAAATATGTTGATGGGGATTACGTAGGGGCCTGCGTACCGTGGGTAATGGGTGATATTTAAAGTTAGCGTCAACGTTGATTGGGATGATGCAAGAATTGCAGTGCCGAGGAGAGATAAATAGAAGCGCTTCCTGGTAAAAACTTCTTTGTATCTAGCCAAGAACTTTACATGAAGATATCGATCTAAACCAATCATCCCTGTCATATATGACGAGGCGTAAGCCGATGTGATGTGTACAACGTAAATGAAAATGATTGGTGCACATGAGATTTCTTTATAATGCTTTGTTTGATATGCTTGACCGAACGATGATAATCCTGTTACAATGTCCAGGATGGTGAGATACTGGATCAATAATATCGATTGGTTGTTTGTTTGATGTGTTTTCTGGATAACGTATATAACAAGAGGGTTTATAGTGATTGCTACCATCCCGAAAAAGACGTATAAGTAGAAAGTGATATGCAAGAAATCCGGTGATATCTTTTCTGCTCTTTGAAACGTTTCAGTCCATTGTTTACAAAACGGAATTGAAGAAGAGGAATTCGTTGTCATGTCGATAAAATATTCAGCAACTCGTGTGTTTGATTTGTGGTGTTATCCCTGGAATTAAACGACCTTTTGCACAAGGTTTTCGATATACTGAATTCTCTTTCGTAGGTGGCCAAGTGGTCAATGGTGTCACTGTCTCAAATCAGGGGTTTGCGGTTCGAATCCCTGCTCCTTCCAATGTTCCGTTCAGTTCATAGATAGCCGAGCCAATTGGGCGCGGACCTATTGAAAACAATCGAAAGACTGCCTAAGAATCCTTGATCACTGGGCTATCCACAAAAAATATCGGCTCTGATTTATCTTCTTGTCAATCGATGAGGAATTTGTGTTGACGAAGTTTTTGACGCTTTTTAATGATTACTTAAATAAACTTTTTAAAATTTTCCAAGAGTATTTTCAATTGACCAGACAGAATCCACCAGTAATAAAAATGGAATCACCTCATGATGATTAGACATAAGAGAGATATAAAAGTCCTCAAATTTCCTCCTTGTAAATAAAAGACACAGCTATAAAAAACAACAGAAAAACAATTTTGATGGGGACTAAAAAGTGATGTTTTGTTCTTTAGAAAAATATTTCGTGACAGGTGTTTGTGAGGTAAAACATAACATTAAACATAACCAAAACATACATTATTTACTTTAACTGGTACAACCGGTATTTACGATGTGAAAAATTTGGTTTTGGTTTGCACTGAAGTCTTTCTTAATAGCTATAGATGTTATTGAAAAATGATGATTCTATGGAAAATCCTACTTACCTTTATGCCCATAAGCGTAGTGTACTATATAAATGTACAATAAAAATGTCCTGTTTTTCAAATGTGATTTTCTTTTTGCCATCAACCAGTTAATGCTATATATCTATTGCATCAAGCCCTCGCAGAACTGCAGGGGTTCCAATGAGCTTCCATTTCCTTGGTTAGACCACTCACAGCGCTTTCACGCTATTTTTCTTGCTACTGGCACAGTGAAAAAATCATCAGTAGATGCCAGCAGCCTACAAGGTTGTGGGTTCAGCCCTCAGCCCCCCAGTGAATACACTACTAAAGCATTTTGTCCTCATGAGCACATTTCACAATACTTATATTTTTTAATACGCTTGACTGTTAGGAGTTGACGAGCAAGACCTAGCGTGCACGCTCGCTCGATCGATGGAAACAGACAGGACAGAAGCGCACGGTTTTAAAAATAAGTTTGATTGGGCAACCAGTTTCAGAAGTCAAGAGATTTCTTTTGAAGGAAACTCATTTCACTAAAATTCATAAGTCCCAGAAGTAATGTACATGTCATGCTACATATATTGGAGATTCTTTGACATTGAGAAATGTGCGATAAATTTCTGTAGAGAATTGTCATATGTTAGATCTCACATCAAGCTAAGCTGTGGTGTTGGTGGTAGTTGAATACTACTTTTAAAAAATTTTCATGATGTAGAGAAGAGGGTTGCCTCTAATGCTGATAAGGCAAAATAAACAATAGAATTTCTCAAAATTGTATGCTAGCACGGCGCCGAAAGGGGAGAAAGTTGTTCTTGGTAGGGTAGGAGACCTCCAGCGGGATCCCCAATTAGTGGATACCATCGGGTAATAGAGTTAGTGTCTGCTAATCTATTAGGTGTCCGCCTTTTAGAGTGACAGTTAATCGGAGGTTTTATTATACACCAAATGATGTCCTTTATAACATATTTACGTTTTTATAAATTTATTTCGAAATTTCGCTGTTAAAAAAATTTCATTACTTCGAGTTTCATGCCTTATGGCAATCATCAGATGTACAAAGAAAAATTATTATATTTACGTTTTCTATACTTTCAGGTGTTGCGACGTTCGTCTGTTACCCACAAACATTGAATGCTATCGAAACAATTAATACGAATGTAAAAGAACAGTTGATGAGATGCTTAATGTCTGCGTACGACAAACGTACATGGGTTCATACAACCTGGATATTAGTTCGCTTCTGGAGGGTAAGTTCTTACCTTCAAATTTGAAGAACGGGGAATGAAACTTAGCCAAACCTGCAGGATAAATACCGTAGATAATTCGCCAACGCGAACGGAAAATATAATAGGCTAGTGAAAATACGAAACCTGATTGGCTAAATCCCTCTATTATCTTTTAATGTTATCTCTACAGGGTGATGGTTTCGGATTCCGACACGCAACGTCGCCCGATCTTATTCCTTTCGGGATATCGGATCAAGGTATGAAATGAGCTTCAGTTAAACGTGGTAAAATAATGATCTGTTACGAATTGTACCATAATAAACCTTATTAAACTTCTTGGTTCATTTGCTTCTTGATATTCTTTGGTATATAATGAGATTTTTTTTCATTTTAGCGGGAACAATACGAGCCTTTACGCAGAGTAAGTTCAAATCCTTGATTTATAAACGGAATATAAAAAAATGTCTTGTGAAATTATACTAAAAATGTCTTGTGAAATTATACTAAAAATGTCTTGTGAAATTATACTAAGAATGTCTTGTGAAATTATACTAAAAATGTCTTGTGAAATTAGACTGATAGCGCAACTGGTTAGGTACAATTAGAATTTACAGCAGAGCTATAAACCCCTTTCTTGACATCTATAGAGTACTTTGACTTTTTACCATTTAAACATCACACTGAAATTCTTCTTTAGGATGGGAAATTTATTGTAGCCGGGTAGCTCAGTCGATAAAGCATTCCCCCTACAATCTAAGGATTGTGGGCTCGATCCCCGGTCATCGCCAACTTAGCGAATGAGTAGCTTAGATTGGGTAATCTCATCTAGGTGGTAAGTTACTGGGAGCTAAAATTAGGTGTGACGCGCAACCTCAGCATTCCACCTCCCATGTCTAGCGCAAATAGACTCCCTCACTCCACCGACAGCCGCCAGGTGATTATACCCAAGGGACAATTGCTTCCGGTTAATCATTTTTATGAAAAGTTTTTTCTCACAGATTAAATAAAGAGCTGTCTGCAGCCGAGAAAAATGAGTCAACCCCAAAATTCGAATTGCACCTAGTTCTCATTGGAAAATCTGTTGCTATTACTGCATAATTGTTATAGTACAATCAAGGTCGTGATATTTGAGAAAAAAGGGAAATTTCCACGAAATGTTATAGCCACAAACGATTTGGAAGCGCTCTAACTTAGTTGCGAAGGATAGTGTTTTAACTATGAGCAGTTCCAACCCTAGCCTTGTTAAAGAATTGTCCAATGAGGTTCAGAATATAGCCTGGAAGTCTATGAACCCCTCTCAAATTGAAATATTCGATTACATTTAACTGATAGTCCTAAATCGACTTTCTTGCCCGAACCTCGAATTTTGATAATGGAAGAAAAAACAAAAATTCTCAATATATTGGGCTTTTCCATAAATAGTCCGTGCCACCGCCCCTGTTGAGGATAGCGGATATCCAGGGGGTTAACGATTTTTGTTAAAAAGTGAATATCCAGGGCGTTAAATATCCACAAGGGAGCGGATATCCAGGGGTGTCTTTTGAAGTAAAAAATACGTAAGTAAGCACCTTTATAAGAGAGGATATCTAGGGTATCCGGGGGTCTTTAACAATAAAATAGGATATCCAGGGGGGTTCGATACTTCGAAAAATCAATATCCTCAACAGTGGGGGTAATTTTTTTTTCTGGAAAAGCCCATTTCAATGCGGATTGTAGCCCTAATCTCGTACTTTCTTTACAGGACCTTGCCCATCCAAAGTGTATCAACAACTAATGAGAGCGTTATGCTTGGACCAGGAAACTCTTTCCAATAACTTCTTGAATGGAGTGCTGAACCAATTGAATTGGGCTTTCTCTGAATTCGTTGGTATTCTGCAAGAGGTGAGTTACTTATCTCATAAAACTGATACTAGAATCGATGTTTCATGCGGATAGTCAGCCCACCATTGGGTGGTCCAAAACAGGTTTCCGTAAATTTTAAATTTTCTGGACCACCCCAATCTATGGAACAGGGGGGTCGAACCAGAGAATTTTCATTTTGCAGTTACGATAACCTAAACTATTGATTTTGCTAAAAATGAGCTTTAAATTCAGGACGATCTGGAAATTTGTCTCAAATCCGCGGGAGTCTGACATTCCAAAAACTACCTCTTCAACATATTGAACATATAATATTTTTTATTTCAGATTCAACAAGCGACGGCCCGGCTTGATGGTCAACTACCAGAGACAAGACAATTGCGGACGTGTGGAATATGTTTCGACTTAACTGTTGGTTTACTCAGGGTACGTGCGTACAAATGATTAACTCTCGAGAGTCCAATGTAAACTTGAATATATTAATAAGGCCTTCTTTTGACAGGATTTAGAATTAATTCGAATTAGTGATTGTATTCAAAAATTCACTGGGAATTCTCAAAGCTATTGTGTCTTTCTCAGGGGGATTAAGATATAGTTTTCCAATGAAAATGGAATTCGACGTATTTTTCTCATTGTGGATGATTAATATATCGATTTTTCTTGTTGGTTCCACTAATTACTACATTAGCTGTCCGTATAGTTTGAACTATAGCATTTAAAATACATTTGTAATTTACACATACATAAAATATATAAAACTTTCCTGTAACAGGAACCAATATTTTTGGAGATAATTCACGTGTGTATGAACGTTTCGTTTTAGGTTTTGGAGATGGTGTGCAGCATCGTACCAGAAGTCTTCACTGATTTTTCAAGACCATCAGCTGAACTTACTCTCACTAGATTATTTCAGGTAATGAACTCCACCTTTTCAATTTTAAATCAGTGCGAACTGATTTCAAAATGAACCAAAAGTAGCTTCTATTATTAAATCTATTGCTCAAGATATATGGAAGGATTGATTTATTTAATCAGTGCGAACTGGGCGATGGGCGATGGGTGAGTGGGCGGCTTCGTAGAGAGGGATATCTGAGACACCATAACCAATATTTGAGAAGTTGATAGTTTATCAATTATTATCGATTTGATGCGCCAATCAGGGTTAGATTTATTGTTAATAGGTTGCTTGGTGTCTTCTAAACGAATTTAAGCCTCTCATATATTTCTATATTATACACCTGTCATATATTTCTATATATTATACACCTTTTCGACCGCAACCGCCAATTACCGTGCGGGCATTTTTTGTCCGTTTTACCACCTTGAACTCGATCCAATCCTTTTTTACACTTTTTGGACCTACCTGGAGGTCCTTTAAATTAACCTGTGTTCGTCCGTCCGTCCGTCCGTCTGTTACCAACTTTTCTCGGGATTGAATCATAGGAATTTTTTGATTTTTGGTACAATGGTGCAAAATGGTAGTGGCCAAAATGTAACAGATCCCGATTTTCGAAAAAAAAAAAATTTGGGGGCAAATTTGGGCCAAAAAACGGCTAAAAAACGGTTTTTTTGGACTTAATGAAAAATTGGATCATTAATTTTTTCTGATTTTTTGCATGAAAGTAGGGCACCATCATAGGTAAAAGATGGCTCAAGCAGATTTTTGCAGAAAAATGAAAAATTTTGTTGGCTCAAAAAACGCATGTTTATCTATAAGAACCACTATTAATAAGCATACATCAATGTTCATAGTCAAGTTACTCAATTTTTTTATGAGATAGATGTTTTTTTGCTCATGAGGGCTTACTTTTGAAGAATATGTGTGTTTAGACTGGAAATTTTGGTTGCTTGGCTTGTTTTTATAGAAAAACTGGCCAAATTCGTTTGTTTTTTTATAAGCACATTATCAATTACTTAGGTATTAGCTTTTCTCGAGATTGGCTCTTTCATTTTTTAAGATTTTTTGCACAAAGATGCATAACTATAAACCCTTGAATTTGACGGAGCCCAATTTTCCAAAATTTTGGGCAAATTTGGGCCAAAAAACGGCTAAAAAACGGATTTTTTGAAACGGAAAAATTGGATCATTAACTTGTTCTAATTTTTTGCATGAAAGTAGGGTACCATTATAGTTAAAAGATGGCTCAAGTAGATTTTTGCAAAAAAAATGTGTTGGCTCAAAAAACGCATGTTTTTCTATAAGAATCACTATTAATAAGCATACATCAATGTTCTTAGTCAAATAACTCAATTTTTTTATGAGATAGATGTTTTTTTTGCTCACAAAGTCTTTAATATGAAAGAATATTTCAAGAGCATGAAATTTTGGTTTCTCAATGTTTTTTTAATAAGAAACAAACAACTAATTTTAATAGATCGTCACTATTAGTGTTCTGAATGATTGTTTAATGGTCACGTAACGTAGATATCAATTATAAATGTGTTAAATGCATAACCAGGTAGGTCCATAAAAGTATCACTTGTTCTAATGTCTTTAGGTGCGAAATAAAGACTTGGGCGGTTTTAGGGTGGTAAAACGGACAAAAAATGTCCGTGCGGCAATTGGCGGCAAATACGGTCGAAAAGAAGTATTAAATACACGCAGTTTTGAAGATGTCTAAGTGCACTCTTACTTTAATATGAATTTTTCTTTAGGCTGTGATTCAAATATTGAACAGAGTAACAGCTAGTTATAAATTGTTCGAAACTTTATCAAGATTACATGCTACAGGTAATTGCCTTTTTAAAAATCGAGAGCTTTCTTGAAAAACAAGTGAGTTTATGTAATTGCGCTTTTGAGGACGGCGGAGTGACTGAAGCGATTAGGAATGACCCGCATTCTAACCTGCAAATCGTGGACGGTAAAAGGTTTACCATCGTCCTCAGTTGGCCAGGATCTAGACAAAAACAAAAGGTAAGCGTCTCCATCGTCGTCGCATAAAAACACACATACAGTGGACGCTCTCTAATTCGACGTTCTACTATTCGATACGCTCCCATATTCGATGAAAATCCGATTCCCCTTGAAAATCGAATTAGAAAGCGTCAACTGTACATAAACTCACTACTCACTACCGTGCTAACATACTCTTTTCAAGATTCATAAAATTAGCTGCTAACCTTAATTTCAAAGTGTTGTTTCGAAGAGACTTCTTGTCTCAAAAGTTCTTCTTCCCCAGACGGATTAACGTCTCAGTCTCAAAATTCTGAATAATTCATCAAAATGTCAAGAATTTACCATTTACCGTCTCAGCCGAAAACCTTACTTTGACAACTGCACATAAGAACGAACTATATCGTTTAAAGTAGTTTCGGAAACCTAAATTCGAATTGTTAAATGAGAATGAATAACAATTAAAAAATTGTATTTATTCAGACATAGAAAGACAAGATCGTTATGCTGTGTTGGCTGCAGTGGCTGGAGTGCTCGTCACTTTATTGCATCGTGCACCTGAGCAAAGGTAAGTTAATGTTTTAGTGAGATCATACATTCAACCGGTAACATACTACCGAGTTTATGTATCGGAGGGTATCGAGGGCGACGGTAAGTGAAATCGATGCAAAACAAAGTCGATAGTTGATTTACGGCTCTACGCCTTTGCTCACCTAAACAGACGACGGTATCTTTTGGTGTTTTTACCGTCGTCGAGCAAAGTGGACGGCGATTTTGGCCCATGTCAGCTTTGCTTTATACCGTCCCCCTCGATTTATCTCGAATACATAAACTCGGTACTCTGTTCTAACGGGATGAGGTAAATTTGATAATCTGTCCAGTTTGTTTGGGGGGCGAACATTTTACTTTATCATATAAGCACTGCTTTCTACGATCTAAATTTCAAATCGAAGAAATAATGGTGTATGTATATCATCTAGCTCCCGATATGGAGATTTTCTTTCTTCACACTTTAGGAGCTTTGAATCACGTTCGATATTTCAATCTGCACCTCAATATAATCTGCAGCAAAGACAATAATGGCTCTAGTTTTTTATGCAATGCGGATTAAATAGAGGTTTTTTTGCTCACAAATGATATTGCATTCCTGATTATGTCTTCAATGAGCACAACAAGTTAGTCTGTTATAAGCTCTATCGAAAGTTCGTCCTTTTTGTCTCTGCTGCATATTATTTTAAGACAGACTCCAGGGCACGGGAGCCTAAAGAAAACCCTTATAATGCATGTAAATATAGAAGATAGTGATTCAGGTATTCAGTTCATGTTAACACCTTACCAAGCCATTCTATTGGTTACATTCAAGTTTTAGGTCACTTCAATCTAACCAATAAAATGGTTTCAAACGAAATGGAACCGTCACGTACGAACATGACCATGACTGAATTCACAACTACAAACCTCCTCCAATATTTTTATTCAATTTCAGTAAAAAGAAGACAGTCGCGAAACTCCTTGATGAACCAAGTTTCCAATTGGAATCTGTGGCTTTCTTAGCTGGCAATCCAGGAACTGATATCAATGGTGCACACTCCTCCACCCCTATGTTCTCATTTGAAAAATGTAAGTATAGCTATCCATCTACATCAAACCTAACATCACATAGTGTTTGTTTCGAGCTTACCAAGTACGAATTACGGCAATTCACTGTGTCTTTAGCCCGCTTTCAAGAGTAGAGTAAAACCGAATTCACCTAATTTTCGTTTACTTCTACCACAAAAAAAGAGTGTGGTTTGTAATTTATGATCTTCAAATCAAGGGGTTGGAAGAACGGCTGGAAAGAAAATCATAAATCAGAGGTGAAAACTGGCCGTGCACTTAAGTAATTGACACAATATAATACACACTTTTATAATGCTTTACATTCCGATTCGATATCCAACCCGCTGTTGACCTCGTCGTGTGGAATAAAGGTTTAATTCTTGATATGTGTGAGTCATTTTTCTAACGGAAACACCCGATAAAAAACCGGGATTTGACCGCTGTCTGTTTATTAAAAATAGAAACGCGGTGGTCAAAATCTGTAAAAATCCGACTTTCCTCGGGTGCTTCCGTTAGGGAATATGACGTCATCTTGACTTACACATATCAAGAATTTTTACTTGTCATGTGTTTCAGTTAAAGAAGTATCAGAAGACGAATGCAAGGAGATTGATGCTTTGCTTCAATATTTATCTGAAGAACATACTCTCGTCAAAATGAAGAAACAGGTACCGTATTACTTTAAATAAACGTCCCCCATTTTTTAAACGCCCCTCCTCAGAGGAAAATTTTTCAATAAACGCCCCACCCTCCCTTCGAATAAATGCTTCCCCGTGTAGGAAGCAAGATTTGTAGATGTGATCTTTTACGCAAATCGAAGGTTTGCTTCCATAATGGTGAATGTGTTACTTACCTAAGTATGAAAAAGCTCTATTCACTGTTCGATCCTTTTTTCGAAGTTTGGGCTCGATTTTTTAGCGAATATGGAAAAGGTTTCGTCGCATTTTGTTTTCGATTTTTCTGCTGTTTTTTATTTGTTATGATTTGAATGGGTGGTATTCCTTGGGTTTGTAAGTTCGTGATAATCACACTTTGCAGATTTTTTACCTGATTTATACGTGGATTTTGTTTTGATTTTTTACGAAATTACGTAACAAAATTGACGTTTTTAAATTATCCTTGACGTAATTTATGATATATTCTTTTTACTGTAGGAGTCGATCGACGCGGAAGCGATTTGCACTATTTGTTATGCATGGCCACAGAATGTCACGTTTGACCCATGTGGCCATTCTTCTTGCAAGTAAGTTCGCTTCGCTTACCAAGAAACGTTTTTATGTTGTTTTTGTTTGGTATTTTTCACCTTCTAATTCGAACTTCTATTGATAAAATTTAATCTTACAAACACGCGCAAGTTAAGGAAAGAAATGTTATGCTGAATTATATCTCTTACATTGTGTTTATCTCCATCATCTCAGACGCTGTTTGTCGCTTTTCTATAAGAATGGATAAATTTCGCTGTTCAATTTTTCAAACTACGCTCTTCTTAAAAGCATATCTAACATCGGGCTTTGATTGTTCCAGATAATGTTCTTATCTTTCGGCCCGCAAACTTAAGTCTCTGGTTCTTATAAAAAATGAATAGTAGATATTTATTGTTTCGTTTATCTCCACTATTTCAGGCCCTGTATTACACGACATCTCATGAACAGTAAAGATTGTTTCTTCTGCAAAGAACCCGTCGTCAAAATCAAAGAAAACAACCCGCCCATTAGTGATAACGATGAAGATACTACTGACCAATAAAAAGTCAACGCCCGAACGAGGTTGACCAATCAAATTCCGAGGCTTGTGTAAGTCGAACATTTCCCTATTATTCTATTATTATGTTGGGTACAGTCTCATTCTAGTTCCAGCAACCTTGACCATGTTCACGCGTTACGATTGTATTTTGCTCCGAAACAAAAAGAAGTCATTCTTTTGGTTAAATTCAATTACCTGCAAATATGGTCTATCTTGGGGCTACAAACGCTGGGGATCATCGAGTAGACCTTCAGGACAAAAAGCAAAACTTTTTTGGAATAGGCTATATCATAATTTTGACACTTTAGATTTTTTTTATGTTTTGAATTTCAGTTCTGTTTCCCAGAATCGGACAGATTTAAACCTAAATGTAGAATTTGCTATTTATGAATTGCGAAAGTAGGATAATTAAGACATTGTAACTGAATGGTGTTAATTACTTAAGTACTGCGTAATCTACTATAAAACATTTATCCGCGACCATCCGGTTAAGTCTTTGAACCGGCAGAACTTAGAACTTCTTAACATTTTTACAAGCAAAAAAAACCATCATGAACCACCCGGTTCTTAATCTTCAGATCAAAACTAATCTCGCCACTCAACAAAGTTTTACCACGTAAATCAGCGAACAAAAAAGTGAGCTGACAATGAAGATGACGAGACTTTTTCCTCCTAATCGTACCAAATTTAAGAGCCATCCTAAAAAGTAGTAATGGGCTCTGATAGGGGATGGAGGATATAACATTTTTTAGAAATTTACCCCCGACCATTCTGACTTAAGACCCCCCCCCCTGACAGCAGTTTTAACCCCCGAACAAGCATCGGTTGACCCAGCTGGACATTCAAAATTACCCTGAAACACAGCAAGTTTAACCCCGGACAGTGCAAATTTTGTAGACCTTCCACTACCCTTCGGACACTATATCCTCCACCCCTATGTACAAACGAACATATTCTTGAAGAGCCCAATCCATCATTTATTTGTGTATTTAAAGTAATGTCTAAAAAATTGTAAAGTAAGTTTTTTTATCTAGGGTTTTTTTCTTCAATTTGCTAATAGAAAATAATTACAATAAACACGTTAGTAATGTAGTTTTCCAAATATTTTACCTTTGATAATATTACAACAACAACACTAGTATAAATATTTCAGAAATTTTTAAATTCATTTCGATCAATAGTAAGCATTCAAAATTGCCAGAGACCTTAATCACTCTTCTTAGAGTCAAGAAGTTTATTTTTTAACGGACGTTGCCCAATTTCCAAATTTTGATTGAGGTACATACAAAGAAAACAATATGACTTAACTTTCTGTACATGCATGAAAAAACATGCACCTCAAATGCAGAATTTAATTAACTGTTATCATACTACACAACTTGGAAACCACTCTCAAGGGATTGGTTTCCACACGACAAAAGGAAAGATCGCACATTTACTGTGATTATACTTTAGATATTGTTTCCTTCTTGTCGTGGACGACTTAATAACAAAAACTTTCTTAGCCCTTTAAAGGGACATTAAAGTAGTAAAATGTAAACATTGTGCGAACCACGTGTCTTTAAAGAGAACAATTAAAATCACGTGTCCAAAACAAACTTGTAAAACAATTGAACAATAAAAATTAGCCATATTTGGCTTGATGTTTTATTTTGACATGTGACATTTGTTTTGATTTTGTATCTGCTGCATACAGTTTGTTTACAAATTTCGCAAGTACTGTTATGTCCCTTTAAGTACCACGGTCCAACGGATTAGAATAGGTGGATTAACTTCTCTCGTTGCTCCCAAGAGAGATCCATTGTCTTCTCATTGTTACAAGAAAAATCTGTAAATGACTCTGCGCACTCCTCGTTTAGTTTTTTCATTGTTTTTATAAGAACAATTTTCCAATTTATACAGTTTCGAAAACGAATTTGTCCTATGATTCGATCAATTTTGATGATTTTGCAAATATTTTAAATCCTGCACTTAAGTTTTAGCATCAACAAACGCTAGACCAGTTTTAATGTAAATTTTTAATCTTTTGTCAATGGCAATCTTCAGATAAGTGAAAATTAACGTATGGTCTATAACTAAGAAACTATCGATGGGTCACGAATGGGTTGCATACTGGTGAAAGAAGACTGTATTTAGAATTAGGAAAATAAATTTCAAATTATTTGGCTAATTTCTGCATTGGATAGAAAGGGCTAAAAAAGTGCATTTTCTTATTTAAAATGTGCCACGTGATACGTAATGACCAATGAAAATGTTGAAAGTAATGATTTTTTACAACTTTTTTACAACTTATCAAGTTTTAATTGCTAGCAAACTCGTAAAAAAGTTTGATAACCTAACGAGGAGTGTTTTCTATGAGTTCTTAATCCACCTATTCTAATCCGTTGCACGGTCTTTGAACTTAAATAGTTTTGTTTTGAATATAAAAGCTTTCTAGTTTTTCTCAGAAAAAGCACTTCTTGTTCCATAGTTTCCACTGTCGTTTTTTTCATCATTTTTTCGAACAGATTCATTTTCACCATCATCGTTATCATATAATGCTTTCAATATTTTCCTTTTCAAAAACTTTATCCCCAGTATTGAATCTTTGACAGTGATAACGTCATCGTAATTTTTGTTCCGAAAATACCGATTTTCTTCAAATAATTTTGATTTGAAATTGTTGAGATTTTTTTGCATTATTTCATCATTGTCGTCATTGTTTTCGATTCGAATGTTATGCTTCTCTCTTTTGTCTCCGTAGTAATTTCCCATCCGGTAGCCTGCATTTTCATTGTTATCGACGTCGTAAATCTCTATTCGATTATCACCTACACGTCTAGCATCGCCTTGATAATTGTTTTCCTCGAGTGCCAGATTCTCTTGGTCATCCATAAAACCTCTATCATTGAAATTCAATTCGTTTAAGATTTCTTCTTCGATTTTTTTCATATCATAATGAAACGATATACGTTGAAATCCTCTCTTCCTTTTGAAACCCTGAAAGGAAAAAAAATGGAAAATTGAAGTAATGAAGATGTCTAATTAACGCCCTACCCCGCCAACACCTACCCTCTCCAGATTATAGATTTTTGAAAAAAGAAGATTCTCTTATTTTGCTCTAAAAAGCCAGGTTTTAGTTTATAAATACCTATAATAAAAGGTGTGTTTGGAAGCCCGGAGCTCAACACTTCCCCAGAAATTAGGCCTCACTTCCACGTTTATTAAAAGTTGAAGATTTTAAAAGCCCGACTTGAATCTCCAGATGCAAAAGATATGTAAAAATTCACTTACGTTTTTAGTCCATCGCAGTTGTGCATGACTACTCCTAAGAAAGGTTACCATAAACAGTAAGCCACAAAACAGCCTCAACATTTCTCGAACTGCACTCTTTATTGTTTCAATTCTAATATAAATTGTAGGAAATGTTAACAAATTAAATTCGGTTATTTCATGGTACTGAGAAAGCCCTTTCTTTGTAAGAAATCGTTGGAATTTGGCTCATCTTCGGCCACTCTGTTTTACTTGAGTTTGATTGAGCTTTACTTATCCTTGGTTTTTGAAATTTTTGTTTTTTCATAAAATGGTTTTACCTTAAGTGGATTATTTTTCGCCAGCTTTAAATTTCGCGATTTTCGCAAGTGTTTCCAAAAATTCTCGAAATTTGATGCTCGCGAAAATAAAAAAAAAACAGTATCTTTACCAAAAAAATAGATTTTTTGACAAAACATTTAAGAAAATCAAAGAATTAGTCGAAAAAAAGTGAATATAAATCCTGCGAAAATCTAATTATTCTTGAAAAAATTGTCTTGCAAAATATAAAACGTGCACCCTGTCGGGAATTCGGCAAGGTGACTTATCTTCCCGACTGAGATAGATCCTGACTATTTCCACCCTATACAGTGTGTCTGAGAAAAGGCGGAACAAAGTTTGTATATGAAAAGCTATGTCCTTTTTCAATAATATTCAAATTGACAATACATCTAAGTAAGTCTGCGACTGCTTTTGATGAGCTATCTACCCGAAGGTAGGGGCGAGGGCGCCACTATTTCTCCCTGGATTTCTCCACTTACCCTTGATCCTTCTCTTAATTCATCTTCATCTAATATCGCTCCACAACGCAGAACTGTCAAACGAAGTGTCTTTTTAAATGCCTCTATGTGAAAGAATTGCATAAGAAAATACGGGGGTATTATCTTAAGTTTGATAAAGAAGACCTATCATTATAATCTACATGAAACCCTCGCCAACAAAGTTCCTCTTTCACCTGATAAGGTTAAGCTAAAGGCGCCCTACCACAATTAATGTAACACGTCACTCGTTTTGAATTTTAGAATGCACCAATTGTAGTAACTTTCTCTTATTTCTAGGTGTGCCCACATTTAAAAGATCACGTCATAATTGGTTAGAAAGTATGAAAAAGTCATTGAATTTCGCACCCCTCCCCTTCCAGGTTAGCCTGGAAGATTTCGGAAACCCTTCTTTAGGAGTACAAACTTTCGCGAGGACAAAAAATCGCGAAATTCACGACATTTATTTTCGCGAATTTAAGGGCTCTGACCATAGTGATTATTTCATAATTGCCGTGTTTAAAATGTGTTTTCTGACTGATGTAACCAACAAAACTATGGCATGTTATACATTTTCTGTTAGACAGACTATTCCTGAATCTGAAAATTCAAAAATTACATTGAAAAAAATTGATGAAGAAGAAAATGAAGACTTTTGCGAGGAAGAGTATTTCAACTTTGAAGTGCTTAGTTTCGGCGAAGAAAAAACATTTTCAAAAATTTTTCGCAGTAGATGGTGTATCTTTTACCGAACAATAAAGATTTTTGCGGAAAATTTTTGTAAATGCTTCTTTGTCTCGAAATCTTCAAAATAGTGGTTTTTCATCAATTTTTCATCTGGATTTTGCTTAAAAAAACAGTCATAACTTTTGACACATCTTTTTAGAAAAATTTTCCGCAAAATTCAAAATAGTTCAATTCTTTGCGGACAGTGTAAAGAAATTTTGAAACAAAAAAGTTAATTACCTATTAAAACTAAGCACTTTTTGTAAAAGAGGGTGATGCAACATATTATTAACATCTTTTTAAAGTTCATAACGTCATTTTTGCAATTAAATTTTTAATTACTCCTAAGGGATTCGATTAAAAAGGAATTTATAAAGGCAATTCTTTGTTAAAAGTGTTAAGGAACCTGAAATATAACTTTTATCTTCAAATACCAAAATCAATTTTTGGACTATGGTCAGAGCCCTTAACTGAAAAACATTTTTCGCGAGCATAAACTTTCGTGAATCAAGACGTAAAATTGAGAATTTTCACATGAAAAAATGGCTTAGAGGGACAAATACTTCTTGGATTGGCTTGAAACACTTATCCTTTGATTTATTAGTTTTTTAGGAGGCTAAAAAGTGCTATAAAAGTTTACATTTTATTCAAAGTTTGAAGTTTTATAGATTTTCTATTTTTGTCAAGCATAAACTTTCGCGAATGGCTCTTCCTAAAATTTTTAAAGACATTTACTTTCGCAAATGCTAAATGCTTTTAAAAGCTTTCACAAAAAATGCCCAACTTTTTAGCTATTGCATGCTCAATTTAGTTTGAATTAGGGTCCTTATTTAAGAATATTGTAAGAATATTTTAGGATTTTTTAGAATTAGGGTCCTTACCTGAAGTCTATTCACGATAAGTGTGCGCTGCATTTTCCTTTGCTCTTTATTTCTCAACCAATGCTTCAATCTTAAAAAGTTTGGTATCGTTGGGAAGGTAGGAAGGAGTTTAATTAAGTATAATTAAAAATTTGCAATATTCAACAGAATGTAAAGTAAACCACTTTGTCACCCCCGGATTTTTACCTTGTGTAAGAAATTTCTTTTCAAAAAAATCAGTCGATCTACTTTACATTCTGTTGAATATTGCAAATTTTTAAATTTTTTCAACAAAAACGCAACGTAAATTAAATTTGATTTGAAGTTTTGAAAATGAAGAGTTTACCTACGAAATTTTAGCCAATAAATCCTTAACGCATTTCTAATATAATTTCAAAGAGTCGAGTTCCTTATCACCAAGATTTTTATAGCTACAATCATGGTCGAAATATATTGAGATTTTAGTGTATTTTAACGTTTTTCGGAATTTAAAGTTCGGGCGAGAATTGCTATTTTAGCACTTTCTTTCGTTGAATATTTCGATTTTAGAGGGGTTTGGTGGCTTCTAGGCTGTATTCCAAGCCTTATTCGAGTCAATTTGAGCTTTTAAATCCAGTCTTAAGTCTCATACTAAAACTCAGAGTTAAGACTCTACTTTCCAACTGTAGTTTAAGGCGCTTAACAATCATTTGTGGTGTTTATAATTTCGCCGGGAACTCCCATTTGTCTCAAATATTTTGTCCATGATTGTAGCATGATTTTTATCTGGTGATCGAAATCTGAATTGCAAAAAAAAAGAGACAAAAATTGACGTCAGACCAAAAAAGATTACAAGCTTGCGGTATGCATTCCATCTTTTCTCCTCGTAATCATTTTTTTATCACTGCTTTATCCTCATCAGAAAAGACCATTTTTGCTTTGAAAATTTGGAAATAATGCAAAGCCGTTGTTGCAGTGTAACAGCTTTATTTTTAAAAGAAGACATTACACTGCATTTTCCATCAAAAGAGTTGCAAGCTGCTAACTTTTTAATGATTGAAGCATTGAGAAATAACAAGCAAAGCAAAATGCAGTGCACACTTATCGTGAATAAATTTTAAGAATACTGTAAGAATATTTTTGTATTTTTCCCAAAAAGTTAAGAATTTCCAAGATGAAATGTAAAAACAAAACTCTTATTAAAAAATCGTGTATCCGCTTTTACCAAGAAACAAAGAATTCACCACCATTTTTATTTAAGTCATTTTTCGAATAAAGCTCTAAAATACTGAAACAATTTTGAATCTTTTAATCCGAACCTTCCTTCCTCTACTCGTTGCAAAAATATCTTAGAAAAAGATTATTTTTGATTGGTTGATATTTGATCGGATACGTTGACCTGTCAAAATATTTTCATTGGGGGTATTACGAAAATACGCTAAATCTATATTCGATGATTATATGATATCCCAGCAGGCGGGCACACAGCGTTGTTTCAACGTTTATCTGACGTTCATAGCGTCCATATAACGTTATATGGACGTTTAAGCAACGCTGTGTGTCAGACTCATATCATATGATTCATGTTTTGAGTACATAACATTTTTTTACGTGACTGAGGCCGATTTTTTTTGGCCGGGGGGGGGGGGCGAGGGGTAGGTGGCGTCGAAAGAAAAGGGGAACAATTTTGGATGGTTAGAACATAATTTCCTTAAAAAGACGGCCAAATAACAACTTTGCAAAACTACCTCCCCAGCTTGCCCTAATTTTGATCGACCACCCCTCTACTATGGTCATTACTATTTTGATATTAGTGAAACCATAGAAGATCGTCGCTATGAAATTTTTTGTATGATTTTTTAAATCGTCAAATAACATCGGAAAGCCCTGAGGGACTAGGTTTGTGAGATGACGGGTATGTCCGCGAGCCAAAGTTTGAAAATTGACCCTTAGAGAGACTGAATTTCGAAAACTTTGTCCATATTTTGACGTTTTTGCCACCCTTAGAGAGACTATTTCCCCAAAATTTCGGCCAAAATTTTCAAATTTTAGTTAGACTCTTTGAGGGAGTCGATTTTTTATTTTCGTAATTTTGGAACCTTTATAGAGACTCAATTTGCTTTTTAAAGTTTTTGCACCCCTTTGAGGGACTATAAAGGGTGTGAAAAAGGGACCCTTATCGCACATATCCGGCACCCATTCTGCTTAAGTACCCCCCTCCCTTCGGGCACAAAACAATGAATTGTCTGAATTATATTTTAAATTGTCAATCTGCAACAATCTTTATTTTAATTTGGTTTTGATTCGTAAAAATATTTTCCATTTAAAATTATAGCGTTATAATCGAGCAAATTCTAACATACATTTCTATTCTACTCTACATATTTGTATTTTTTTATAGAGTTCAGTCTTCGTCAATCTATTTATCATAAATTCACAAGTCTAAAAGTCATTTTTTGAAATCAAAAGTTGATTTCATCCATATCATCATCGTCATCAAATTTTTCGGACGTTCCTCTTTTCATTTCGTCATAATAACTTTCTAGCAGCTTAGCTCCCATTTTGTGTAGCCTCGATAACTCATCTGCCGTTTGTTGTTGCTCTCGCTTATTCGATAAATCTAAACTCGCCCGATGTCGAATGTTCTTTTCTGTGTAAAGGTTATCTCTTGAAGGGCCATCTTCGACATCATTAAGGTGGTTTTCATGCATGACTTCTGCCAGGATATCGTTCTCGATTTGATTTAAGTCATATTTGTGATCCATGTTTTTCTTCGAAGCAGCCATCTATAAAAAAAGGGAAAAAAAAACGAATATTTTGTTAAAGTTCAAAAGATAAAAGGGATTAAAAGGTGTTTTAGGTATAGTTCCTTATTCTCTCCAAAAGTCGAATCACTGGGATGAGATGGAGTTTTTACAAGCTCTTAATTGATTTGATTGGTCGTTAACCAGTATAAAACAATTTTATTACTTTTTCTAAAGAACGCGTCATTTTTATTACTTCAAATGACCAATCATTAAAGTACCTTTTAAAAACTCCATCTCAGCTGGAATCACTCTGGTCTTATTGGTCCAAAGTCTGAGATTCCTTACTTAAAATTTCTACATTCATATATAGAGAACAATAGATATTTAAGAACAATCTCAGGCTCAGGAAAGATTTATTGGTTCTTAAAAAAATGCGTGTATATATACCATTCAGATATATCTTTCATTTTATTTTACTCTAGCAACTTTTAAATTACTTGTATGCTACACGTTTTTTTTTAATAAGAACAAACTATATAAGAACACAAGGCTTCGCTGGCCAAAATGTTAAGAACAAGTTAAGAACATTTTGAGGCATTGTGGACTCAAAAACACCCTATTTCTTAGGGAAATGGTCAAAAATATTCCCAAAATGGTGTAAATAAGAACATGTTAAGAATATATTTGGGCTTAAAACTCAAAAAGTTAAGAACACCCGAAGGCTTCAAAAATTTGAAATGTTCTTATAATGCGTATTGAAAACCGTTAAACCAGCATTCAAACTTACATCAAAAGCCCACCTAGATCTTCGAAAACGTTTTTGGTTATACGTGTAAACCACATTATAATAGCAAAGTATAAAAACCAAAGCTCTCTTCATTTTCTTTCTGATTATGAAATTTCAGATATTTTGTATTTGCGTTAAGTCTGTCTTTTCTCCACAGATCATTAAATTCATCAAAAACCAATTTGCAACAGATATTTTTTGTCAAAACGTGAACTTTTTATTTGAGGTCCCCCAAAATAAATATTTTAGAAAATATTCAGTTTGTATGGCCTTTCTAAAAATACAAAACAAAATATAACCTACAGCTTTGTAACGGAAAGGTTTAAAAAAATCAGAAAGATTGAGAATTAGTGTACACAAATATTAGCGCGCTCCTTGGCCTCTTTTATATTTTAGTGCTCTGAAAAATTCGGCCGCTGGAGGGTGAAGTTTTCCCCTTTACAAACATTTTCTTTTTCACTATCAAAAACAATGAAATTAAAGTGCTGGTATAGGGCCATATTATCCAAATGAAACAGGACGGACTATACTGTATGAAAATTGTTTAAAACCAACCTAATCTCATAACAGATCATCCATTCTACGCATACCACGCTTTGCTCAAAAGGGGTGTATGACGAATGTGATGATCTGACATGGTTGCTCAGCCAAAACATTCAAAACTGCGTTGACTTTTCCCTTTGAAAATTTGAAAACGAAAGCGACTGGGTTTTAATGTTTATGATTATGATTGGCTTTTGGTTTTTGTGCGTTTGTTTTATTTTGGCCAATCATCGCGCTTAAAAGCTCATTTAATCCCAAATCTGGTTGAAAAAGATCAAAGCAGTGCGACAACCTGGGCAGATTCTCTTACGGAGCCATGGCCTTTAAAGTGAAAACGTGCCATGTGGGGAGTATCAGAATCTGCTCAGAGATCATTTAAAACCAACCTACCATGCTTCTCTTCTTGCCATCAGATGGACACGGTATCCGCCATCGAAAACCGCATCCTGATTTCGCTGTCGCATTTTCTAGCACCATTGAATAAAAGATGGTTAAAGTTGCCAATAACACGATATCATAACGATTCATAATTTAATGGTTTCCAAAAATTTTAGTTATCGAAAGTATTACGTTGGATTAAAAAAATGTTTCAAAAATCGTGTGTTTTTCCTTGTGACTTCTTGTTGATAAAAATAATTTAACTTTTTAGCTACTGCCTGATATGTGAATTTCTTTGTTGTTGTGTCTAACTTGCTTGTGTTTTAATTCAAGTCAAATTTCGAATTAAAGTGACTTTTCCGAAATCGCTGTATGCTTTATATACGATAAATCAACGAACATATTTTAAACCAACCAGGAAAATCTATGTTTTTACTTTCTAAGTGAATTTTGTAATCAAATTTGAAAGCCACGTTAGACCAATACAATGCTTTTCCTTGTAACAATTTAACACATCATTTCATTGATGACGTCTCATTAAATATTTAGTTTTCATTCCTCATTTTTTGGTGGGAAATATTTTCCCCAAATTTAGTGTTTTCCTTTGTTTATTATAAGGAAATTCGTATTATTTGACTGTCTTCTCTTATAGTATCATTTTAATCTAATTTTAATACAGTTCATCCCCGATTTTATTTCATCATTACCCAAAGACACCCCACTTCTAACAGACCCGGTAGGATATTTTCAGCCAGACGGGTAGAAGTAGCGGACTGAAACTCGATGGGGATTGATATTCCATACTTTCTCTGATTGCGAACTTATATTCCATTGTTTTCCAGTTAAAATATTAAATGGGGACGGGGAAAATAGCATTACATTTTTCAGTGAGGATTGGTCTATTTGAGATTTTCCAGTGGAGACAAAAATTGGGTATACCTTAAGTGGATAAATTTTGGCGGGGATTAAAATTAAATCCTCGCCAAAATTTCCAAATCCGGCAATTTGCCAAATTAAATCCCCGCCAAATTTAACAAAAAGAGAATTATGTGAAAGATCACAACTTTTTAGAATATTTTTGATTAATTTTCACCCATTTCAGTGTAACAAAATTTCCAATTCGCCAAATTAAATCCCCGCCAAAAATCGTATTTTGGCAAATCACCAAATTAAACCCACGCCAAAATTTATCCACTTAAGGTAATTATCCACTGGGGACGATATTTCGGCAAATTTATCCAGTGGGTCCCACTGGGTCTGTGAGAAGGGGGTGTCCAAAGCTTTTCAGAAATATCAAAATTATTTCACTAGAATGAATTATTCTCAAGCTTGCAAACAAATATTTTAAAGGAGCGAAGACTGCGGTGGAGGGTCTTGGGAAAAAAGGAGTATATGGATGTGCCGCTTGTCAGGGTACCTTTCTTCACCTCCATGAGTCCCAGTAGGGTCGTAAAAACGCCAAAATAGAAAAATATTTTTGGGGAAACTTGGGAAAATTCTTGAATTTCAGACTTCAGGTCACTATTTTCGCAAATTTTGGCAAAATTTTCAAAAATACGAGTCCCACGTAGGGTCTCGTATTTTTCGGACCCCAGCGGAACATCCTCGGTCGGCAAGGGTCGCCGGTGAGCGGAGAAGATATCCCAAATTTGCTCCGAACCCTATTTTTGTACTTTCGTACACAATTGAGATTTAATCGAAATTTTTATCCCCACTGTAAGAAAAAGTTTCACCGGGGCTGTGAGACAGAATATAGATGAAAAATCACGGAAGTCGCCTGCCAACCAGATCCTTTTACGTAGCTACGTGCGTGGAGAAATCATGATCTTTGGATTTCAGGAATTTGGATTGCTCATGTCCTGTACTCTCAGGTGCCTAATAAACGGGGGGGGGGTTGGAAAATTTTTTCAAATTTAATAAACGGGGGTGACCTGATTACCGGGGGGAGGGGGGTGGTTGGAAAATGAACCTCTAAAAACCCTAGGTTGAAGGTTGAAAATAGAATAAATTTTAGGCTTTTTAGAGTAAAACGAGGAACTCTTCTTTTGGTAGCTGGGAATTTTTTTTAAATTAAAAATCGGGGGGGGGGGGGGTCCTAATAAGGTCCTAAAAAAAATCGAAAAATTAACAAGCAGGGGGGCCCGTTTATTAGGCACCTGATAGTACCAAACTCTGAAAGATATTTGCAGCTGAGAATCAAAATCAACCAACAGTTTAAAAGCATTCTGCTATGAAGGTATTGTTCAGACAAAAGATAACGAGGCGGCGACATAATTTCAGTTCTATCATATAAACGAGGGGAAGCCGAAACAGAAAAAAAAAACAAAGTTAAGATCTTTGATATACTGCAATCAAGATTATTTCGTTTTATCCCCGTTCGCCAAGATGTTATCTAAACTCCCCTTTAATTTGGGTTTCTAAAGTTGAATAATACCAGTTATCTTTTGGGTTTCTAAAGTTGAATTTTTTTAATACCAGTTATCTTTTGGTATTATTTAGGATTAGAATTGCTTTTTAATTACGTTTTTGGCAAAAACCACAAAAAGGGCTGCAAAAGTCATAAAGTTTTGTTTCTCGTAGAAATAAGTTCACGTGCATCATTTAGAAGAACTCTCTCAAAAAGGTTTTGTAAGTCCTTGTAAGGGAAGGACTTCCACGTTGCCCTTCACCCCCGAAATCAACAAAATTAGTTTTTCTACATTTGGCAATAGACGCTTCTTAGCAAACAACAAGTATCAAAAAATTTTAATATCAATAACACATCATAGAATGAAATTTCCCCAACCCCGATCACATTATTTAACATGGGAATTTGAGGGATGGCTTTTAATCAATGATGATTATTCAAATAAACATACCGCCCCTGATGAAGCTCATCTGAATTTTTGAAACAACATTTAGCGCAAAGGATCTGAAATTTCTACATTCCTCCAACGTCAACGTTTTTTGAGAGAGGAAACTTTGTCATTTCTATAATGAACTGCCCCTTATGTGTAGGAGTGTTGAAAAATTACACACACACATTAAAGAATTTGCGTCAAAAGCTGCACGGAAAAGATTGGGTTCGAGTCTATTGGGGTAGTCGATTGACACCAGAAATTTGAAGGCGGGAAGAAGCTTTCGCGAATGAAAAAAATTGTTTGCGAAAGTATATTTTCTTTAAAGTAACTGCATTAATGCGCTAACCGATAAAGATTCCATTCGACTTTAGAAAACTGAACTATGTGCATTTCAGAAGATGTAATACCCTAGGGGGCACTCGATTTAAACAACGGAATGTGCCGCCAAAGAATGGCATTCAAAATCGAACCCTTACAGTGCAGCTCTTGAGTAGTGAAATGATACCCTTACAGTGCATTTTACGGAACGTTTCTGACCCTTAAAGTGTAGTTTGATTTTATATCTTATTTTGCTGAAGCCACCTGAAAATTCGAGGGTCTCGAAATACCTATCCTTAATACGAGTGCCCCCCCCCCCTGGGTGCAATACTATCTACCCAGTCCAAGTTGGATAGAGTGACAGGAGAAAAATAAAAGTTTCTTTCACAATTTCCTAGCGACATTACGTGTTTCCATTAGTTAACATATTTAAGGAAAAAGTTATACTTTTCAATGAAAAAGAAAAGGAGAACAAAAATTGATTTAATCAGTATATTCAAATGTTTCTGACGTAATAGCGCCTCATAGAACATGTGATTTTCTATAACTAAAAATAACTGGTAAGTTTGATAGGGGTTTGATACCAAGATAAGATAAATTCCGAAAACGCAATTCAAAAACAAATGCTAACACTCGATACATAGGAAAAATCAATCTTATCAGTCCATCAAAAAGTCGATAACTCCAGATTCGGTTATGTTTTGGAAGACAACTTATGTCTATTTCTCAAAATCAAGCCTGGGGGGGGGGGCACTTGATCTGAAAACTACCGTATAAAAATTAGGGTTTCAAGATTCGACCCTTAGTGCTGAGAAAACTCAGACAGTTTTGAATAAATTTTAGCGAAAATCTGTCATTGCGTTGCATTTTCGTGAATTTTTGGTCCATGGTTTTCACTGGTTTCTCTACGTTTTCTTAATCTCATTAAATCCCACTCAAGAATCTTTCAAACCGTTATCGTTAAGTAAGCTGTAAACCGTATTCAAATTTGAATTTTATCAAAAGTTATATGGTGTAGTCTTAATAACTTGAACCTCCGTAACTCGAATGTCAACTCGAACAAGTTTTCTTGTCTCTTCAGCCTTCAGACACCCCCTTCTCACAGACCCGGTAGGTTCATTTCAGCCAGTGGGGTAAAACTAACAAACCAAAAATCGATGTAGGCTGCTGGCATCAAATAACAACCTACCTGCGGTTTTGTAGAGATCTGCGATTCAAACTTAAATCGATGAGGGTTGATATTCAATGTTTTTTATGATATGACTTGGGATTTGAATTCCATTATTTTTGAAACAGAATATTGAGTGGGGGAAAAATAGCCCAATATTTTGCAGTGAGGATTTTTTCAACGGAGACAAAAAAAAGAGAATAATTTGCCACTTAGGACAATATTTTGGCCAAATTTTCCAGTGGTAATTGTCCCAGGGGGTCTGCGAGAAGGGGTTGTCTTCAGCTAACAATGCCATATAAACTTTACTCCATGTCTCGAGATTTCCTCGAACAAATGTTGTGTTCCCCGTGCGTGATCGAGTTATTGAGACTACACTGTAGTAGTAACTTTTTATGTTTCCACTGCAGACATGATCAATTAGGGTTACGGCTAATAATCACATCAAAAAGTTTGCAGTCTATTTGCCACTGCCTTTTTGATAAGTATCAACTCTTGATAGACGGTAATATACACTTCAGCAATTATATCTCACAAAATAAAAAAGGGATGGCGTACAATATCAGCATATAAAAACCAGTAGCATATGGTGGGTCGACTAAAATTCGAGCAAACTGGGGAGGTCTTTTTAATAAATTTTGATTTTGGCGCCCCCTATCAAAAGTCACATGTCTTTGTAAAATTTACGCGAGTGAGGCGAGGACAAAAATTTTGAGGTATTTTCTCTCTTTTTGGCTGAAAACTGCTATATCTAAAGTGTAAAAGAGCAAATGGGCGCCGAAATTAGTAATCGGAGGCGTCTTTTTGCGCCCTTTGTATTTCGGCGCCCCCTAATAAAATCGGCCGCTGGGGGGGGGCACTGCCCCCTGCCACCACGCTTAAAACGGTGGAATATTGCATAATGCAACCTATGACGGTAGGGCATTCGAGGAGATTCTAAGACTCCCCGCAAAATTAAATTTTTTCAACATCCGCCAAAGCCGCGAAACTCCCGCCTAGCCAAAAATTCTAGCTCTGAACCTTCTGTTCTACCATTTATTTCTTATACTCCCCAAATATGTGATATTTTGATTACTAAAATAAGATTTTTTATGTCAGATTGAAAACAATTTTTGGCCAAAAGCATTCCAGCATACCACCAGAATTGAATTCCCGCCAAATGAAATTGAACGTTCTCTGCCATCCACCAAATTACAGCTAAGCAACTTTCCAAACAGAATAATCCATGTTAGAAATAAAATCCACGAGAATCGTATTATTGTAAACCATTCAAACATGGTTATCACAGTTGACTTACATGATTTTTCGAAATAACTTTTGTTGAAAAATGTTGATTGATATTTTATTTCTGGCTTACCAGGGGGTAAGACAGCTTCAAGCAAAAGATTTATGATTAACCAAAATAAATCCATTAGGTGAATTATCGAAAATTTTGAGAGTAGAAAAATAACATAAGAAACAGGAATAATATCCCGCACAATTAAAAGTAAGTGAGATATACACCCCTGTCTCACGGCCCCAGTGAAACTTTTTCCCATAAAGATTTCTATTTAAATCTCAATGAGGATAAAAATTATATTGTTCCAATATTAAAAAATCCAGTGGGGATGGTTTTGGAGTGCTATTTTTAAACATTGAATTTCGAATCAAAGTCAATTTCCCAATTGGGCCGAAATTTTTCCCACCGGGGACGAACTTTTTGCCAAATTTTCCAGTGGAGCTGGGGTCCCAGTGGATCTGTGAGACAGGGGTGTCAATATCAGCAACTTAAGACATGAGATTTTATTAGGACGCTAGGATGTATCGCAAAAGGCAGGGGCAACAGGCTCCAGTGAGATAATAAAATTTTGAAGGTTTTTCTTTACAAAACATCTGTTCCGCTTTTTTCCAGCATCCCTTGAAGTTATTTTTGTCATTTAAAAATATAAACGGTATCAACTAAAATTTACTTTCACCGTACTTGTAAACTTCAACAAAATTCAAAACCATTACACTACCACCAACAAGCGTAATAAAAATCTTTATGAAAAAGTCGTCATTATGGATGTTCATGGTGTAGCATTGGTCCTAACCTAGTTAACTAATCCCGTATACTCAAAGCTAGGACCCGGGGGGGGGGGGTACTTTGGCACAAATGGGTGCTGGGTATGGGTCGGACGGTAAGGTAGGTTTTTTCACCTTTTCAAATTCTCTCTAAGGGTTGCAAAAATCAAAAAAAATTTAAATCAGTCTCTCTAAAGCTTTTTTCACATGTACGTAAAATTTTACTTAAGACCTTGAAGGGTGGGGTATTTCCCTAAACTTACGTAGTGTTTTAAGGCCTCATGGAGAGTTTGCTTACGTTCAAAAAGTTTTGAACGGAAGGAAAAGTCACGTAAGACCCTCTTAATCAACAAAAACTCTATATAATGTCGGGGAAATTCCCAAAAGACAGCCATACAAACGATTTTCCCGGGGGGGGGGGGTAGGGGTACGGGGACGTGCCGCTGGTCAGGGTACCTTTTTCAGTGTTGCAGAATTACTGACAGGGTATCTAAAATTGCAAAATCCTGATCTGACAGGGGTGCAATTTCATGATGTGTGTCTGACAGGGTCTGTTTTTGCCGTTTTTGTATGTAGAGTTCTTTTGCAAATCGTTTTGACGCGGCGGTGAGCAGACTCGCAAACAGCTTTTTGCAAATACTTATCGCACGGCCAACACAGGCGCTTTGCTGCTGTTATCTCGCACCACACGCCCGCCATTGCGCCCTCTTAAAGAGATCGAGGCTAATTTCAAAGATACCTCTATTGAACTATTTAGAATAAATGTTCAGCTGAATAGTGGTACTAACAACATTGTTTCCAGATTTTGATTCAGATTTTTTATTTCAACTGTTATGTTTTGTTTCTTCCCATATCGTTGAGACATTCCGCTGTAGGCTTAGAACAGCAGAACAGCTGTAGAACAGAACAATACTCTCGACTCTTCTGTATTAGTCTCATTGACATCCTCTCGTCCTCTTTGTAAAAGCTTCGTTTTAAAGCTTATACTTGCAAAATAGTCCTTTCAAACCTAGACTTCATCAGTTCTGATTTTGAGAACCTTACCGTAGGATCACATAAGATTCCGATTCCTGCTATAACATTCCACTTGCCACTTGAAAACAGATGATAGCTAGTTCCGACTAGTTGAAAACAATGAAACAAGTTGGCCGATTATAAAAATAATCAAAAAATTACTTCTTTTTTGCGTTTTATGATTTGCCAGCTTGGATTAATTCACTTTTTTCCCGGGGGGGGGGGGGGGGGGGGCACTCATATGATCTAGAGCCTACGTCATGTGCCGCGCTTAAGGGTAGGGTTTTTCAGCATCCCAAAATGCACTGTAAGGGTGTGTTTCTGTGAGATTGCACTGCAAGGGTTTTGTTTTGAAACAAATTCGAAGTAATTGTTAAAAAGAAAGGTTTTTACTTCTCGTTTGTTTGAAAAAGTTTCTATTGACTGATAATTACAGCTGACAAGAATAGTTTTCTCAGTTTTTCTTTGAAACAGAAAACTTCCCAAGCTTCTTCTTTCACGCAGATTTACAGCTGAGAAATATAGTGCACTATAAGGGTTGGGTAAATCAAGAGAAATGCACTGAAAGGGTACCTTTTCAGCGATATTGAACTGCACTGTAAGGGTACGATTTTGAAAAGCAGATTTTGCGCGGCACATACCAAGTGAATCGAGTGCCCCCCCGGGACTTTTTTCTGCCGGTATGCCCGGGAAAACTAGCGGAATGATCCCGGAAAAGCGCCAGTAATGCTAGAGCGGGAATCGGAATCTTATGTGATCCTACGGTAATCCTGGAAACGGATATCTGAAATTTATCTACGTTCATTATTACGTTTTTTGAAACTTTAGCGTTCTATTTGTTCTTGTACATCTATAATATTGTATGACCTTTCTAGCTTTGAAACACATTTTGTGGAAGTAGAGAGTGATGATTTTGAATAATATTAAAGATATGTTTACTTTGTAATTTCATAACTCTCGTCGTCGATTCTTTTGGTCGGTTTTCCAGGTATTGAGCTTTAATGTTTATGCAATGCTGTAGTTTTTTAGCCTGGAAATGTTGATATCACGTTATTATACTTTACGAAAAACGCGAAAAACGTGTACAAAGAGTAGGTTTTTAACATTAGAATCTGACAGGGTAGGTTTTTCAGGGTAGAATCTGACAGGGTATAGGTTTTTCACAGAAGAATCTGACAGAGTAGGTTTTTCATCGAATTTTTCTTCTGACAGGGTCTATTTTTCATCAAATTTCATTTCTGACAGGATCGACTTTTGAAACTCCAGCGGCACGTCCCCGTCGGTCGTCAAGGTCAGTGCCCCCCCCCCCGGGCGATTTTCCGTAAGGTCTAAAGTAAAATTTTACGTACATGTGAAAAAAGCTTAAGGGTCGGAAAATTGACGATTTTTAGGAAATTTAATTTTTTTTTGATTTACATTTAGAGTGAAAAGATTGTAAAAAAGTCTCTCTAATAAGGGTAGGGAATCTTTCAAAAATCGAAGAAAATTTTTCAAAGAAGTCTCTCTAAGGGTCGGTTTTTAAAGGTCCCATAAAAAAATTTCCACTTTTTTCCCAGTTTCCTCCACCTAAAAAGGTGTTCTTGCGGCATATCCTGTACCCCTTTTTTTGCCCAAGTGTACATCCCCTCCCAGGACACAAGCAAGGAGTTAAAGTAAGAGTGCCAACATTCGTTGCAATTTCTACTTAGTCGCACCATGGTCGCACTTCGCTTTCTCTATTGCACTATTCTTGTCAGTGGTGCACTTAGTCTTTAGTTGACTACAAAACAGAAAATTTTTAACATTTAGATAATAATAATAATATTGTACACGTATATTTAAACTCAGAGAATAAATGCTTTTGATAATACAAAAAAAAGCAAGTTAAATAACGAATCATTACCACAATTTTGTTCCTGAAGAATTTTGAAAAACATTTCAAACAAGAAGGTCAACTCAGAGCACTGGTACAAACTGGAATTACAGGAACGTCACTTTTTCAAGTTCGATTATTCGAAACGGTCTCAAATTCGCTTCAAAGAGACAATAAAAGATAGAGACGTTCAGTTGACTCTAACTTAGGCAAAATGGGTGCCGGGTATGTGCAAGCCGTAAGGGCCAATACCCTTTTTCACCATTCGCCGTTGTGAAACACTTTACTTACGTTGTGTGTCAGGGGGTACATGTTCAGTGTAGTATCCCATGGGGTAATAACCTGATTTTCGGTAATTTAAAAAAATCTGGGACCACCACCCTTTTTTAGTACACGGTACTAGTTTTTTCTGGGATTTTTTTAGGGGACCACCCCTTTTACTACCATATAGTAGCTATTACCACCAATTTGAATCCTTATACCACCCTTTAGTACCTTGTAGTACATATCACCGCCCATACAAATCCCTATAACACCCTTTTAGTAACCTGTAGTAGCTATTACCACCCATTTCAATCCTCATACCACCCTTTTAATACCCTGTAGTGGCTACCATCACCTATTCTTGATATGAGTAAGTCAAGATGACATCATATTTTTAACGGAAGCACTCGAAAAAGCTGGATTTTGACCTCTGTGTTTCTATTTTTAGTAACAGAGAGGGGTCAAAACCCAGATTTTTTCGGGTGCTTCCGCTAGAAAAATGACTTACGCATATCAAGAATTTTGAATCTTTACCAACACCCTTTTAATACGCTGCAAGAAACTAACCACACCTGTACCATTTACTTTGTCTTTATTTTAACACAATTAACCATTCTTTCTGGTCCTTTTGTAAAAGTACTGAAAAACAATAACAAATACAGCCAGTTTGTCCATGTTTGTCCATGTTTGTCTCGCCCCTCAATACTTCTTTGGCTGCCATTATGAAAAACAATAACAAAAATTTATGTAAACATTCGAACATTCGAAATTGAAATTTCTAAACATAACAAAAAGAAAGAAAGAGAGAAATAAACAAAGAAAGAAGGAAGAAAGAATTTTAGTTATGGCACATGCAGTACAGTGTAGTACGATAATATACAACTGGAAGTTTTTCGATTTGGTTTGATCAAATCTAGCTGAATATACTACATTGTACTATCCTTTAAAATTAAAGTTTACTTTGGTACCACCCAATTTAGTACATGGTAGTAATTTTTTCTGGGATTTTTTTTAAGGGACCACCCTTTTTACTACCATGTACTTAATGGAAATAACTTCGAAAAACTACCACCCCACCGGCCATGGGTCACTACACTGAACATGTACCCCCCCCCTGGCACATCCATGAAAAAGACAAAACCAGAGGGAAGCTGTATGTATGTCATGTCGCAACAATAAAAATATTACGAAGAAATCAACAAAATGTAAACATTCGAAAAGTTGCATGTTTTGACGGCGTTTCGATTCGACCAATCAGGAAGCGATGTCTAGACTTTATCGTCTGGGAAACTGTCTGTATTGATAAAAACGCGGGATATTCAGTCATTCCCGCGGGAAAAGTCCTGGACCCCAGTAAAAAGTGCATGGCGGGAAACTTTTCGAATATTTTTTCCAAAATAGAACGTGGCTCGAAATGTATATCTTTTTCGAAATCAACATACAAAAACCCGGAAGATGGTCTGGTGGTAGGAAGTCTACTCAGGCAAGTTTGGAAAATACACTTTTCAGAAGAAGAATAGTGTACTGTAGAAAAATATATTTTTGATATTTTTATGAGAATGTTTCAAAGGAGTTTCAAGGTAAGTTTTTTTATCTTTTCATTATCAAATCCTAAGAAGACATGCAACTAATGCTACCCCGCCCAATGTTTATTGGGAAATTGTGAAATGAGAACTTCCCATCATCAAAATCCCAGGAAAAATTCTTTACATTTCAATATTAGAAACCCTGTGGAACTTGCTTGGAAAATTAAGGGTTTTTAAGAATATCAAATATCCAGAAACATCTTGCAAGCCGCAAGGAAAACCAGGGAAACTGAAAGAATTTGTGTGGTTTTTTTTTCTGAAATTGAAATTGGTATAATATATAAAAGGTATCTTGGGTAAAGATCTCCAAAATAAAGTTTAGAAAGTTTTTTCATTTTTTAAGTACTTTATCGACACTGTGTCACAGACTCGCTGGGACCCCAGCGGTGGGAAAATACCCTGGAATTTCAGCCCCACTTGGAAATTGACTTTGATTTCATCCCTACTCGAAAATCAATGTCTAGAAATTACACTCCAAAACCATCCCCCACTGGATCTTTTTAACCTTGGAACAATTTAATTTTTATCTCCTTTGAGATTTCAATCGAAATTTTTATCTCCGCTGTAGGAAAACGTTTCACCGGGGCTGTGAGACAAGGGTGTCTTAATGAAGACAGTAAATGTCCGTATTTATATTTATAATTCTTGCATTTCTAATTGACTAACGGAAACCATTCGAATAGCGGTTCAGTATAGTCAAGGGTAAGTCAAGTAGGTGTAAAGACGATATTAGGCTTTTAACACCAGGAAAAGAATTTGAAAATCTATAAGCGCATGGACAGGCTAGGCTGGATGCCAGCAAGGTCAACTTTGATTGATTTGTTTTTGGACATGAGCTTGTTAGAAAAAAATTGTTTGAAAATAGCTGCACGAAAAGTCTATTCTTTTCTTGAACGACCTTCACGAAATTGGAATTAAAAGAAAAGAAATTTACTGTAAAAATAATATGACACGCAACATACATTTCTTTTGTCACCCATTAAAATGTACAAAAAACCAAATCTTTTTCTGTCAATTTGTGTCTTTAATTCTTTCTTTCATTCAAATTATATAAATATTACCAAAACATTTCCTACTAAAACGTATCGCATGTTTCATTATGTTTGTACTTTAATTTTTCTTCTTTTTTATGGAATCGACAGGCACGAAAACTGTGAAAGCCTTTCATTCTACGTGGCCTTCAAACATCTCAAATAGAGGAGAAAATCCAATATCAAAGCTCTAGAATAAAATCGAAGTAATAACATTATAAGCAACTCAATCTTCCTTACTGGTAAACAAGTTCAAACATAGGTTTGTATTTTTATCTGGCGTCTGTTAATTCTCGTCCGCAAATTCGTTTTTACAAGTCATTTTTACTTTTTTAGCAACCTTGTTGGCAATCAAAATCGAATCTGGTACAAGGATACCAAGTAATCCAGGTAGCTATGTTTTCATTTTCAAGATCTTATGATTTATTATTTTTCGAATTTTTTGGTTGGAATCGATGTAGACGATGTTATCGTCCGTTTACAGTGATAATAAAGGCGGGAAAAATGGCGGTATGGCGTTATGGCGGTATACGGAAAAAAATCGGCGGGAGAGTTTCGAAGATAGGATCGTCTAGAATCGATGTGGTGATTACTCTTTTTCACCCGCTTTTCTTGTTTGTTACTTTTTGGTCCCTCGTTATTGTCAACTCAAGATTCATTTGTTACTTCTGCTTTGTCAGTATAAGGGGTAAGGGGTGTGCCTTCTTCCTATGTCATTAAAAAAAGAATATTATGTTTAATTGTTGAAAATATTCACACCTGCTAAAATGATGCTCTCTCTCATGAACATTTCCAGGGGGTAACCTGAGAAAAATTTCCAAGGAGTGTAAAGAAGCGTTTTTTTCATTTTCCAGGGAATAAAAGATAGGTTTAAGTTCGTCCACCGTCACTTTAAAGGATTTTGTTTTGACTTAAAAAGGTTCGTCCACTCCCCTGTATGGATTTTTAATAGAACAGCCCACAAAGGCGTTGTAACAGGGGTGTAATTGATTATCATTTTTTTGCCAGAAACCGATCAATGTGGTAAATATTATGAAGAATGTCTCCAAGCAAGCTGCATTAAAGTAAGTCTCCCTCTTTGTCTTTATAAGTAGGGCGGCAGTGGGACGGTGGGGACCAGTGCCCAGCAACCGTCCAAGACAAAGGGTGCTACCATGAGGGGACATCGAAGTTCGCTTTAAGTTTGCACGTTGTTTTGCTACCATTAGAAACCACCTTCAAGGGAATCACTAAAATAACCCCTTCTCACAGACCCGGTAGGATATTTTCAGCCAATGGGGGTAAAAGTAACGGACTGCGATGGGGATTGATATTCTCATTCTTATGGCGAGGGATTTAAATTCTTTTGTTTTCAAGTCAGAAAATTCAGTGGGGATTGAAGAATAGCACAATATTTTGCAGTGAGGATTGGTTTATTTGATTATTTTCAGTGTGGACAAAAATGGGAGGATAGCCGTCTTCACTGGGGACGATATTTTGGCCAATTTTTCCAGTAGGAAGAATTCCCAGTGGGTCTGTGAGAAGGGGGTGTATTATATTACGCTATTAGAATTTGATGCTGACTTGGTTTCCACAATGTAGCAAAAAAGAGTGGACTTTAACTTTGGCGTCCTAATCCCTTTTCACCCCTTAAATGTTTAAATATTAGTTTCAAAGCCAAATAGAGCTAAAAACATTAAAATATTTTTCAATTTACTTTCTAAACCTTGGTCAAGCCACTGCGCTACTTATCTAGTAACTGTGTTTGCCTATCATAAAGTTTTAAGGTTTTAAGGTCAGTAAGTTTTTAGTTCCAAACCAAGTTTATTATTCGGAAATGGGCGTGGTTGAGCTTTGGGAGTTCATTTTGATTCTATAAAGTTAGCGGGAATACAATAATAATACCACTCATCTAGTCTACTGTTTAAAGTAATGCCATGAAAAACCTTAACTTCGTTATCTTCTAGAATGGGCCTTCAAAGTTTGCGATCAAATTTCAAATAAACAAATTTTAAGCCAATGGAGGACGTAAACAAAATACCTTTGCTCTTTAAAATGTTTGACTTCCTTTCAAAAACAGATTTCACTCTCAATTACTAAAACCACTTTTCTTGTGAGGTTTTGAGGGTTATAAGTCTTTTATTTTTCTTAAAATCGCCATCTTTCTAAGAATTCAAATCTTGAAAATTCTATTGGTGGTAAAACCTTTCTCACCTGACAACGGTGGCCCCACCAAACTTCGAAAATTCTGCATTAATCAGAAATTACCATTAACGTTTATGTGTTAACTTACAATATTTCAAAACTACGAGTTAGGAGAGTTATAACTCGACATCACATTTTTAGCTCATTAAATCCATCTACAAAGCTTAATGATAAAGCCAATTCTAATTACTGAGAAGCTAAATGAACACCATGAAAAGATCTGAAAAGATATTGAAAACTTATCTATTTTGGGAATAATTCGAAAAAACTCGGATTAACTCTTAATTGTGGAGGATTTTAAGATACTTCCCCTACTAAAAATAGGAAGATGTGCGAAGTGGTTACGAGTTAAGAATTGAATTTTAAGGAGAGAATCACGAGTTATGAGTCACGAGTTGCTACTTTGAAAAAATAGGATCATGAGTTACGAGTTACGAGTTACGAGTTACATTTTATAAGATTGAAATCACGAGTTGAAAAATAAGTTTACAGGTTGAAAGAAAAATTATGAAAAATGCCTCGATACTTTTATAAATTGTCCGATAAGGGTGACATTTTTCATACTTTACAGTACTTGGTTGAATAAACAGAATAACCAAGAGTTGTTTTTAATGTTTTCAAAAATCCTGATCTTCTGTAGTATTTTCTGAAAACGACACGATACTTTCCATTTCCAAAAAAAATGATTTCCACATCTTTTTAGTAATTGGACCATTTTGTTCGACAACTTTATTTGTATGACAATTTGACGGATTTGTCGAACCATGAACATATAAATGGTCGAACAAATCAGTTGTCGAACAAATGGGCGCCCGAATGATAGACAACCCATATAGTCGTTCGACACCCACTTGTTGGACTCTTAATATTCGACTCCGACAATAATTGTCGAGCAAGTGGGAGTGGAACAAATGGATGTGGAACTAATAATTGTCAAATAATGTCTAGTCTTTCGAACATCTAAGCGATTACTTGTTCGACAGTGCATCAGTTCGCTACTTTAAAAGAATTGTCGAACAAACTTACCGTCAAACAAATATACTGTCGAACAAGTGGGATTTACCTGATAACAATAACACACGAGGTAAAAAACTCAAATATTTATGGCTGGGAATCTCTACTTCTGTTGCTTACGTTCCTTGATTACATCTCGGTGAAATGTCAAGGATCGTCATCGAAGATCTTAGGTTAATCCAGTTTTCCGATAGGGAAGTAATCTAGACACATAGCGTCTAGGACTTGGGGCCCGAGAGGGAGTACTGACCTTGACGACCAATGGCCATTAATCACCGCGCCTTATAAATTCTCTAAAACGTACTTTCTAAGCTCAGCAGCAATCCAATTACCACCCTTGAGAAACGAGAAATTCAATCGACGCTTTGCAAGAACCTAGCCAGTTAATGGGGTTTGATGAGTTCGAATCGAGTCCAGGTCAAAAATTTTCCCAATCTTTTATGTCTTTTGGGTAAAGAATTCAAAAATAAGTGGTCTGCGGATCTATAAAGTAGGAAAGGGCACGGAGGAGCACGGAGGAGCAACAAGGAGCAACAAGGGGGGGGGTGTCCCGATATTTTGGCCATTATATTTACCGGACTCCCCTCAGGATCGGGAGCTTTTTTTCGATAACGAAATTCATGATATGGTCACCCCCTCTCACAGACCCAGTGGGATTTTATCAGCCAGTGGGGGTAAAAATAACGAACCAAAACTCGTAGGGATTGATATTCCCATGTTTTTTTATGGCTAGGGATTCGAGTTCCATTGTTTTCTAGCCAGAAAGTTCAGTTGGAATGGAAAAAGTAGCACAACATTTTGCAGTGAGGATTTGCTTACCTGATTATTTTCAGCGGGAACAAAAATTTGAATATAATTGTCCACTAGGGACGATATTTTGGACATTATATTTACCGGACTCCCCGTATCTCAGGATCGGGAGCTTTTTTTCGATAACGAAATTCATGATATGGTCACCACCTCTCACAGACCCAGTGGGATTTTATCAGCCAGTGGGGGTAAAAATAACGAACCAAAACTCGATGGGGATTGATATTCCCATGTTTTTTATGGCTAGGGATTCGAGTTCCATTGTTTTCTAGCCAGAAAGTTCAGTTGGAATGGAAAAAGTAGCACAACATTTTGCAGTGAGGATTTGCTTACCTGATTATTTTCAGCGGGAACAAAAATTTGAATATAATTGTCCACTAGGGACGATATTTTGGACATTATATTTACCGGACTCCCCATATCTCAGGATCGGGAGCTTTTTTTCGATAACGAAATTCATGATATGGTCACCACCTCTCACAGACCCAGTGGGATTTTATCAGCCAGTGGGGGTAAAAATAACCAACCAAAACTCGGTGGGGATTGATATTCCCATGTTTTTTTATGGCTAGGGATTCGAGTTCCATTGTTTTCTAGCCAGAAAGTTCAGTTGGAATGGAAAAAGTAGCACAACATTTTGCAGTGAGGATTTGCTTACCTGATTATTTTCAGCGGGAACAAAAATTTGAATATAATTGTCCACTAGGGACGATATTTTGGACATTATATTTACCGGACTCCCCATATCTCAGGATCGGGAGCTTTTTTTCGATAACGAAATTCATGATATGGTCACCACCTCTCACAGACCCAGTGGGATTTTATCAGCCAGTGGGGGTAAAAATAACGAACCAAAACTCGATGGGGATTGATATTCCCATGTTTTTTATGGCTAGGGATTCGAGTTCCATTGTTTTCTAGCCAGAAAGTTCAGTTGGAATGGAAAAAGTAGCACAACATTTTGCAGCGAGGACTTGCTTACCTGATTATTTTCAGCGGGAACAAAAATTTGAATATAATTGTCCACTAGGGTCGATATTTTGGCCAATTTTTCAAGTGGAAAGGGGTCCCAGTGAGTCTGTGAGAAGGACGTGTATAGAGCTTGAGAAAAAAATTACTATGCTAAATTTCCGTAATTCGCAACAAGTAAAAATGACGTAAATGTCAGGAGAAATTACAGTGGAGCTTAGGCAAACGTGATTTTTTGTAACTCACAATTTTCAACTTGTGATTTTAGTTTCTTAAAATGCAACTCGTAACTCGTAACTCGCAATTATATCTTCTTAACCCTATTAACCCCAACCTTTTATGATTTTCGTAGCCCCAGGGGGGGGGGGCTAGAATCTACCACCCTCGATTATTTTTGATCTAGAAGAGCTTTGGCCATGAAAATTGGTACAGATGTTCTCCATCATGATACAAACTTCCAGGAAGAAAAAAATTTTTGATGACATCATCTAAAAAGCGATGACGTCATCACAAAATTTTCACCTGTCGGAAAAAAAAGCAAAAATGTATGGTTTACAATTCCAAAAGACAAATGGTTCTTCTTTAACATAACTGTCGGTTTTGTATTTCCCATCAAGATTCTTTGTTAAAATCTATGCTGAAAATGAGTAAAATTTTCGGAATTTGATGACGTCAATAATGATGAAAATTTTTTTTGAAATCACATTGTTAATACCTATCACCTGTCAAAATTTGAATATGATTGGATCAATACTTCAGAAGTTATCGCAATTTTAAAATTTTGAGTTTTAAGCGATTTTAGCTTGGTTTTATGTCATGTTTCACAATAAAGTCATAAAACCTGACCTAGAGAACCTATGACCCTAAAAATTTGCACAAGTACTCTTAATAAGATTTTATTTTATTAAGTCAAAAAGTTTCAAGTCGTTTCAAAAATTTTTCTCCAAGATATACACAAAAGGACACCAGCGTGGTAGATTCTACCCCCCCCACTGGGGCTAATAGGGTTAAACTTCAACTCGTAACTCGCAACTCGTAACTCGTGCATATATAAATATCCGCTCAAAGGGTCATAATTTATTAATAATTCATAGTTTCATAATAAAGTCTAAACTGCACGCTTTTTCTTTTATAAGAATATACTTTATAATAATATTTATGATGTAATTAGCCAACAAAAATTTAAGAATATGCTAAGAATACCGGGGGGGGGTACTAAGTTTCCAAGGTGTCGGGTATGTCTGAGCCAAAGTTAGAAAATCACTCTTTGAGAGACTGAATTTGGACGTTTTTGGAACCCTAACAGAGACTTTTCTCAAAATTTTAGTCGATTTTTACTCCATTTTTGTCCAAATTTTTGAAAATTTCGACCCTTTGAGAGAGAAAATTTCAATTTTTGTGAATTTTGGACACTTATGGCTCGCACATACCGGTGTCACAGGAAATAAGTACTCCCCGAAAAAAGTACTCCACAGTACTTATTTCCGGGAAATAAGTACTCCCCAGTACAAATTTCCCAGGAGATAGTTACTCCTAGGGGTACTTATTTCCTAGGAAATTCGTACCCTCCTCAGGAAAAAAGTACCCCTTGTTCTCAACTTCAGTTGAGCTACAATCTGACAATGTAGTATGTCCTAAATCTTTGGTGTAGCCTGGAGACTTCAAAAATGGTCGGATTTGGCTGAAATTTTGCACGCTTGATCCTTGGGTGAATATCTGGGGGTGTTTATTTCATCTTTTGAAAACTTTGATTTTTGGGGCCTGGGTACGAGTTTTTCGCCAAAACGAGGCTAAAACTTTGGGGCAGCCTGGAGACGTCGAAAATGGTTAGATTTTGCTGAAATTTGGCACACTTGTTCCTTGGGTGTGTTTGTATGTTCATTTTTCCAAAATTTTGATTTTCGGGGCCTTGGGACGAGTTTATTTGAGCCCAGTGTGGTTCGCACGTTCGGCTATTTACTACATTTTTTGAGAGATTATACCTTAATTTTAATGACTAGATCACCAGATATTTTAATTTGAATATCGTGAATTATCAAGAATTTTTGCTGACTCAGCAGTTTTTTGGTGTTTTTATCGACCTAAAAGGCGAGAGATCGAGACAAATTCTAGAAAACCGCACAATTTTGACTACTATTGAGTCAGGACTATCCGAATGGATAAATCGATTTTCAAGATTGCGTCATCGGAAATTACCACAAATGTCGATTTCTTTTTGCCTAAAACTAGCCATTTCTCGGCACCACGTGGTCATAATCTTAAAAGTGACCCCGTTTTCTTTATCTATTCTCCAGACTAAATCCGTTGGAAGCATCAAATATATCATTTTTAAATATTTCCCGTTTTCCAAAAGGGAAATATATGTTAAAATGGGCTTTCTCCATAATAATGATAATTTTCAGTGTCAAAACGCCTTCTGTACGCCCTGACTGACGCCCGTTTTAGCGCCTAAAGAAAGTATACTTTATAAGAATCAAATCAATAACTCTTGATTGAAGGCAATATGCCTTTCGGTAATTAGTCCTTACAAAGTAAACAAAGGATGGCGAAAAAGATAAGCCTATTTATTTTTATTATAAGCATCTACTTTATAAGAATCAAGTCAATAACTCTTGATTGAAGGCAATATATCTTTCGATAATTAGTTATTAGAAAGTAAACAAAGGATGGCGAAAAAGATGAGCATATTTATTTTTATTATAAGCATCTACTTTATAAGAATCAAATCAATAACTCTTGAGTGAAGGCAATATATCTTTCGGTAATTAGTTATTAGAAAGTAAACAAAGGATGGCGAAAAAGATGAGCATATTTATTTTTATTATAAGCATCTACTTTATAAGAATCAAATCAATAACTCTTGATTGAATGCAATATATCTTTTGTAAATTAGTTATTAGAAAGTAAACAAAGGATGGCGAAAAAGATGAGCATATTTATCTTTATTATAAGCATTTTCTTTATAAGAATCAAATCAATAACTCTTGATTGAAGGCAATATATCTTTCGTTAATTAGCTCTTACAAAGTGAACAAAGTATGGCGAAAAAGATAAATCTACTTTATAAGAATCACATAAATTTCAGAATTTTTGGCGTTTTCACTGTGATAACATGTGAGCGATAACTTCTCTTTTTGAGATGTGAGCGACCGTCTATCCCATGTCATCTCAAAAGTAAAGTTGAAACCAAGCTTTCTTATCGATAAAACGAATTTAAAATCTACACATCTTCGATAGGAAGCTCTGCGGGGATTCTTAGCGACAACTACTTGCTAGTATATGTCAATAATGACCTTCATTTTTAAGGAAATATTTAGTCGCATTTTTGCGATTCTTGTCAGAATTCAAAAGATCTTTAGTAAAGGTAGAGGAAGGGGGCTTGATGACTTTTGTCGAGTATATAAAATTTTGAATAATAGTTATTAAAGTGCAATGCAGAGTCTTCTTTTTTCAGATTCTGCAGGAGGGGAACCTTATTTCCTAGGAAATAAGTACTCCCTTACTGGGGGTACAAATTTCCCAGAGGGGGTATCAATTTCCTAGGAAAAAAGTACTGGGGAGTATGTTTTTCCTGGGAAAAATGTACTCCGGGAGTACTTTTTTCCAGGGAGTACTTATTTTTCGTTACACCGGACACCTATTTTACCTAAGTACCAACCCTCCGCTGTTTTTCTATGAAAAATTGGGATGGGAAATTGGTCAAAAAGCACTATTTTCAAGATTTTGAAGCAAATAAGCTTTTAGAAAAATTTTCCGGAAAATTAATTTTAGTTCGAAAAAATTTTTTCAAAATGTTTTTTCTTCGCCGAAACTAAGTTCTTAAAGTTGAAATACTCTTCTTCGCAAAAGTCTTCATTTTCTTCTTCATCAAATTTTCTCATTGCGATTCTTAAATTTTCAGACTCACGGATAATTGGCCTAACAAAAAATGTATAACATGCCATAGTTTTGTGTGCTACATCAAGTGAAAATTTATATTTTGTATGTGGCAAATATCAAAAATTCACTATGGTCAGAGCCCTTAAAACCTACAAAACGGTTTGTCCCGAATAACTTTATATATCTATATATCTACATATTAGGCCAATTCCCCATGCAGGGATGGTACATCTCTCTCTGGTCTCAAACTTTGAACAGTACTTCACTGCAAAGTTGCTAATGTTACAATTAGATCATTGGTACCTAAAAATTTTCAAAACTGTACGCTAAAATCAAAATACACTTTAAAACCTACACTACTACACCTTAAAACCTAAAAACATTGACCCTCGCTCACAACTTATACTGAAACAGTGAAATTGTCAGGTGCTGAACCGTGATTCAATTGATCAAATGCTTGCTAGAAATCCATTCCCAAAACAATATTTGTATTTTTAAGGATTCCATGCCCATAATGCAATTGCTTGTAAAAAACGGCTTTGAAGGGTCAAAACTTTTATTGACTTAAAATTGCATAATGCGACAAAGATCCCAGCTGGCGATGAATCAATATATTAGGTGGTGTACTGCCTTTCTACTGCAATCATATTTGATGCCATTATGAGTAAAACTAGTAACCTTTTGACCTTGATGTCTAGTTTTAATCTGATTCTATAAAGTATAAAAAAACTTTTATAGAACAACAGAATTGAAAAAGCACTTTATACGTCATACACGTTCTTTTATAAGAACTAACTATATAAGAGCATAAGGCCTCGATGGGCAAAATATTGAGAACAAGTTGTAATAACATTTTTAAGGCTTTGCAGACACCTTTTTTGCTAGAACACCCGCGATTCCTTAGGAAAATGGACAAGATTGCTGACAAAATTGTGGAAATAAGAACATGTTAACGAACATTTTCAAGCTTGAAACTCAAAAAGCTAGGAACATCCGAAGGCTTGAAAAATTTTGGATGTTCTTATTTGAAAAATGTGTAATAACTTCCAATAGTAATGTTCCTGCTTTACTGGCTTGGTAACTTAGCTCTAGTTTAGACGGCCGACTTTCTGCCCTGCCTATTCTAATTGTTAGAGTAGGTAGAAAGAGGGCACAAAGTTGTTTGTTAAAATCTTTGCTTGGAAAGGTTTGAAAGAAGACATTGCATTGACGTCAAAAGAGGGCTATGCATCGACTTTAGACAGCCCACTTTATGCCCTCTTTAATTCACAATTAGAATAGGCAGGGCAAAAAGTGGGCCGTCTAAACTAGAGCTTACGCTTTAAGGCCGGTTTCCACTTGCGTGCGCTGCGATCACACTTTCTCTACTACCGAGTTTATGTATCGCAGGATATCAAGGGCGACGGTAAGTGAAATCGATACAAAACAAAGTCGATAGTTGATGTACGGCTTTATATCGCCTTTACTCACCTAAACAGACGACGGTATCTTTGTGTTTTTACCGTCGTCGAGCAAAGTGGACGGTGATTTTGGAGACATGTCAACTTTGCTTTATACCGTCCTTTCACGCTATTGGTCGAAAGAAAAATGAAGCAATTCCATTGGGGCGATCTGACGTAACGGTTGAAAAAAGTAGAAATGTATTCAACTTAATTTTCGAGCGCGCTACATTTTTATGACGTAATCTTTTTTCCAAGCAAAGTGGAAACCGGCCTTTGGACTGAACAGCTAAACTGCTGACCAAGACAATTGAAAGCTTTCTTCACTTTATTATCTGTTGTTAGTATAAAGTACTTGGAAAACATGCCAACTCTCAAGGTAGACGATGCTATCGTCCGTGTAATATATTATTATGATATTACGATATAACATAGTTGTATATTATAAAGCTAAGCCCCTCTGACTATTTTTCGCTTGCGCGGACATAATTTCCCCCGACTGCTAATTTGCGTGTTTGAAGTTATTCTTTATTTTTCGCATTCTCTCAAGGTATTCTGGACCAGTTGGATGGACCAGCCAGATCTTTAATAACTTAATTTATAATCTTATCTTGGGTAGGACAGGATTTTTTTTCACTAATTGGATGTTTAGTTGTATGATCCCAACGGGCCCCACTCATGGTATTTAAAAAATGATGATAATGAATTGGTTTTAATTAGGTAATAAAAAAAGTCTTAACATAATACAAAAGATTATCCAAAATGATAATAGAGTCAGAGTGGAGAGAAGCCGATTTTCTTTGGATTTCTATGGGATTTCTATTCTGTGAAAGCTTTTTAGTTAATTACTCCTTTCTTTATCTTGTCTTCTGAAAGGATAGATTTTAATCAAAAGCTAATACCAAGCAAATGAGATGGTTTTCTTTAAAAGTCCTTTTTGTATGTAATAAGTTTTTTTAATTACGTGTCTCAGACACTTATGTCGCTTTTTATTTGGCAGTGATTATTTAATTTTGGCTAAAATCTTGAAAATTCCTGATAATTGATTTCGATCACCAAGTTATTTTACTTTTACCAAAGTTTACCAAGTGATTTCACCGATATGCTGAGTCTTCTGCAATGTTCAATGGAAATTATTTGGGAATTGACAGTTTTTTCTTGATCTGGTAATTGGAAAGATATAATTATGAGGTATGCTAAAAGAATATTATTTTTTGCTCGGGTGTTTTTTTGTATTCTGACTAAAATGTCGGTAAATTGGGTTCAAAAGACCATTTCTTTTTTTATCCAGTTGAATGAAAGCAAATCTATATCCATCAACATACAAGTATTTCAAAATCTTAGTAGGGCCCCTGAGGACACTTATAGTAGTTTACACGCTTTTTTTATAAGAATGGTATGAATCCATTTCATCAGGTATATTCTTAACTTTTTTGAGAAAATCATCCTAAAATATTCTTACAGCATTCTTAGGTTAGGATCCTAATTCAGACTAGATTTAACATTTAGTACATACGTCTCAAGCATAAAATGGTATTTTTGTGAAAGGAGCCTTAATGGGGGGTAATTGACAATTTATAATTGAAAATGCTCTAAAAATGACATTCTTAGGTTGAGTAGCAAAATTCCATGATAGTGATATTCTTAGCATTATTCTTAATTTTTTGGCCATTTTCATCATGGACATTCTTATAAAGTGTATTCTTATAAAAAAAAGCTATATATAACTAGAAGTAGAAGTTTACCTAATCCTAATAAAAGTTTCTTATACAAAAAATAAACACTAGAGGAATGGCATCAAAACTTATTCCGTTACGACAAGCAACCGCCCTAGAACATAATTGGCAATAAATTACAATTTGCCATTCATTCCTCAATTGAACTTTAGTTCCGGAGGTTATAATATGTGTTTAAATGCGTGTACGTACAGTCATTTGTTTGTTTTTATCATGATTTCGTTTGATGCTTGTCTAGACTTTTAAATTGTACAATGTACTTTTAATAAGTACAGCTTCTCAAAAGACTTTCCTATCTCAATATCCTGTGGAAACTGACCAGGTTGGCTCGACTGGGAAACCTTGAAATTTCATGAAAGCTTGCCTATGCTTTTAACTACCACAGGTCTTGCCCATGTCTTGGATGTCATCTTTTCCCAATGAATTTGGGCTGATACAAACTCTGAATACCTATAGCTTCTCAAACGATTGCTCCAAAATTAAACTTTCCGGTAAGGTCAAACTAAAACAGTACGTCATTTGACACATGTAAGCTTTTTATAGAACATCTCTGCCAAATTTCCAGGATTATATTCAGAAGAGCAATAAAGAAAGAAAATTTATTCCAAACAGATTGGTGATACCTTTCCTTCCTCGTAGAAACTAACGTCAAGGACGCTTTCGAAACTTCATAACAACTAGTATACCCAAATTTATGAAAAATTCAGTCAAAGTTTTTATTTTTGATATCAGGCAGGCTATGATTGTAAAAAGGACTTATTTGACTACTATTGAAGCAATCAAGAATGCGGAAATTTAATTCGGTCCATAACACAAACAGGAAAAGGAATTCTCGCCTTCTAGGTTCAAGGTACGTTTCCTACATTCATTTGGGCTTACTCGGTATAACTTTTTGCCTTGAAAGATATTTGTTGGAAAGATATTTCCATATTTAAGTAGTGAAATATTTCACAGCAATTTTAATACTAAGCGACTTTATAGTTTTTTTTGCTTATTTCTTAGCAAGTTCCCTTCCTTCAAATTAATTTGTTGCTGTTGATCAATCGTTCGAGTTATGGAGTGTTTTTTTTTGCAATAAAGAGCAATAATCACATGGATTGAGAGGGTTCGAGTTTAGAGGTTATGGTGATTCGACTACGATTCAGAGAAAGAGTTTTTTTCTTGGTGTATTATCGCTTTTATTTAATTAATTTTTTTTATTTAGAATTTTCGTTGCAAAAATTTTTGAGAGTTGATTGATTTATTCAACTTTAAGAGGGGATCAACGTTCGGTTTAAAGAATATTTTCAACCTGGAAATCTATGAAACGATTCAAGTCAGACCACCCAACTTTCAACTTCATGGTTGCGTTCATAGCACTATTTTTAAAGATTTCAACGATTTCACAAGTCGTGGTCAGCAAGGTTGCAAGTAAGGGGCATCCTATAGGACCCATCTGGGACCCATCCTTTTGCCAAAGACTGTCTACCGCCCCTTTTGTCTAAAAAGCTTTCATTTCATCTGATGGTTTAAAACAGAACATATTATAGGTACTTTTATGTGTACACCCTCTCTGTTTCAGTAGATCACGGTCTAATGTTTTTCTATTTGGTACCTAAAAATTTTCAGCCATGATATATTGATTCCATCCTTTCCGCCATCCGCCAATAAATTTTTGGGAAAACGTCAACTTCTTACTCACTATATTTGGCCATTTGGACGTTATCAAGTTTTAAAGTTTGTATCACTACTCGAGTGTATTTTTAGCTACAGTTGAGTCTCTATTACTCGAAGACGCACGGGAAACACAGATTTGCTCGAATTATGGTAGTTTTGAGTTATAGAGTAAGATTTATAAGGCATTGTTAACTGAGGGGAAAATCTTGTTCGAGTTACAGGGGTTTGAATTAAAAGAGACTCAACTGTATACTCTTGTCTCCCGAATAGACGGTCCGAATAAGCAGCGGGGTAGGAAAATTTTCTAAATTCTAATAAGCGGGGGGTTGGTGGTAATTTAAAGACAGAATTTTTTTTAACTGATATCAATTTCAACAACAAAAAAGAAAATTTAGCAAATGAACACGTAAAATAAGAACCAATACTAACAAAAAGGAAAATTTTAACAAGTTTAAGGTCTATCTACACTGTATCAAAATATTGAATTATAAGAATTCAATTAGCGCGGGGGGGGGCGGTCTTTATAAGAGCGGGGGGATGGATTTTTTTTGCCTTAACAATTAGCGGGGGGCGACGTCTATTCGGGAGACAAGAATATGATATAAATGAAAAGCTTCAAAAACTTGTTTCATCGCATTGGGAATTGAAAATCTATCGATTGATCGAAACTTTCTTGATCAAATGGTTTAATGTACTTCTAAAAAATCTCCTCCGCTTTTTCCGGAAACACATTGTATTGCTCTAGAATTCTGAATTAGTCAGCTTTGGGAAAAGGGGCACTTAGGCAAAATTGGGTTCGGGTACATGCCGATGGCCAGGGCTCCTTTTTGAGGCTCTTAAGATAGGGTTTTTTTTAATTTTTTAAGTTCCAATTTTTACTAATTTCAAGATTTTTTAGGCATTTTTCGTCTATTTCTTATTAATTTTGCCACGTTTCGAGGTAAAAATGGAAAAAAAGTTCGATTTTTCATTCTGACAGGGTTTCAAATTTACCAAACATCCATATTTGATAAGGTCCACTTTTCAAACTGCAGTGGTGCGCACGTCCCCGTCGGCCGTCTAGGCCAGTGTCAACCTCGGGTAGCCTCCACCCTCCCAGGGGATACATAAATCAAAACAAAAAACTTTCTTGATCAAAAGGAACTATTAAACGTGCTATCACTCACATAACTGTCCTTGATTCATGGAATTGATAAATCAAAAAACCTCTAAAATCCGTTAAATCTCTAAATAAAAAGTCATAATAGCGGAACAAACATGGCGGCAAAAGGGTCTGAATATCATGGAAAGGAAACAAACAAAGGTGTTTTTTGGTTGGCAAAACAAAATAATCCAGACAAAGTATAATGTCACAAAAATCCTCAAAAAATCATTAAATTGTTATGGCAATTGTGTTTTCCGTTTTCTAGATTTAGAGCAAAATCAAGAAACTTATAACATAAACCTATTGTTTGTTAAATATTTTGTGTTTTTAGACTAAATCTCCAATAAAGTCAACAATATGTAAACAGTGCTTTGTCCCATTTACCGTTTACTTTATTATTTGATTAATGATTTCTGAGCAAACTACTTATGATAAAAAATCTCCATGGTATAAAGTCTGTTGACTAGGACCCAATCCTTTTTTATTAGTATAAACAATATATTGTCATCTTGGAATCAAAATGGCGTCACAGCGGTACCCAAGAATTTGGTAAGACATTTAATTACTTTTGAAAATTTTCTCTCTCATTCTCTACCTAACTGTAAAACCTCATAAATATTCGAAGATATAGTTTAGACGGTTTTCTATGTAAATTGTAGATCAGATAAAAAAAAGACTGGACACTAACCTTTTTTTTTTGACGGCAAACGAAAGATTGTTGACATGATGGCATTCTTTTATAACGAGCCACGAGTCTGCTTGGTTCGTCTTTCTTTCTCTATATCTTTACATCTCAATCTTTCAAACAATTTTCTTCCTTTCCGCCAATCTTTCAAGCCAAAAAGTTTCTCTTGTTTGCAAAACTCTAATCATTGCCATGTCTTTCTGATTTATAAAAAAATCAAATCATAATCAATGAAGCATTATATTTATAGTTTAAAAAGTTGACAATCTTGCTTTGCTGGAGCGTAAATTGTATCCAAAAATTATTTGTAGCAAATGTTCCACATATGCAGGTCTATTTCTTAGTTATGTCACAGCGTTTCAGACGTACAACTGTGCTTCCTGAAGTGAGAATAGGTCAAGGTCTGACTTGAGATCTAAAGAATTTGCGGTTTCACTTTTAGAGGGTTGCCATTTTATGATTCTAAGTTGTTTACGTCTTTTTTAAGTCTTTCTCGTACTGTTTGTCTCTCGTCGAAATCATTCCACTTTCCAAATCTAAAACATTCAGTTTCAATTTCTACCAAAACTCTTCGTATTATTCTCGAAACTTTGCTTAAGCTTTCAAATTGTTGTATTTTTTTTGAATCCGCATCTCATACATATCATCAGTTTGTTTACATTTGATAGAGCGCCATCATGTCAAAAACGTTGTCAAAATAAATTAAGAAACCTCCGACAAATTTATTTTTACTTTCCATACCAGTCAGTCACCACAGACAACTTGAATTTTCCTGGTTTTAGAAACTACTTGTAGATCTTCTCAAACTCTCTGTGAAACCATAAAACCATGGTGAAAGCGTGAAAGTAGTGTCACGGTGGTCTTCATTATTATTATATACGATATGGATCCACCCAAAAAAAATTAATTTGTAACTGAAAACACGAACGTGCGTCATCATTTCAAGAATTTCACTTGATGTGTTTTATTTTGATCACAAAACGAAATAAAACGGCCATCTCTATCGAAAGGTTGTGACCGTTTTGGGAATATAACCAATTTTCCTTGCTAATTACAGGCCTATTAGCAATGGCGTTTTGATTGATAGATTTTTTTCTTTTATGATTTTACTCGTAGCTCTTGATTGTTTTGTATGTTTCGCTGAAAGAAATAGTAAAAATTCTGGAGAAATTTTGTGAAAGAAAAGGTGTGATTGGCCGGAATTCAACATTTTTGCACATTATTCTCGTTTGTAAACTTGTTCGTTTTGTGTTATGTTTTTTCACGTGTTGTGTGTGTGTGCAGAGTGGTAGAAAACACAGTTTTTGTGTGGCTTAGTTGTTAGAGAATGGATGCTTTATGGGTCAAAATTTTGATTTTAGTTGCATAAAATTTTGTTGGATTTTTTTTGTGTTGCGACACGGAATGTCAGAAATTATTTTGTCAAATTTTCATGGACTCGTTAGATAAATGTAAGTATTATTATTTTAATTCAAAACAAAGTTTTTATACAAGATTTTGATATAAAAATTTCAAGAAATTTATCCAGCTCGGCTAACAAATTTTTTATTATGGTGCTCTTGTCATACAAATATTTGTCAGAGCAGAACAGTAGAAAAAACAAGATTCTATTGAATGCTTCAGGTTTTATTTTGGTGGATTTATTCAAATTTTATTTGATTCATTGACAGAGATTATAATTTACATGTTTTTGAGATATTGCGAGCTTTAAAATTGAAACTTTGCTGATTTTTTTCTTATCTAGACGAGGAAAGCCTATTATTCAAGATTACTTAAAACCCTGCGTTAGATTGAAAAACTCAAAGTTTTTTTGTTGACCCAAAAAATTCAATTTTATTAACTCCACGAAAAACTGCATAGGTAAAATGCTAAATATTAGGCCAAAAAAGACTACTCATGTCGCTCAGGTACTCGAATACACTTTTTTTGAAATACATGAAGCCTTCGGATTGCCCTAACTAAAAATGTTTCTAAAGTGTTTTTATTTTCAGCATTTTTTATTATTTTTGTCTAAGTTTCTTAGAATTTTCTTAAATTTTTGGGTCACAAAAGTCATTTTAAAAGAAAATTACTGTCCTTGAATTTGATGAAGAATGTCTGTGTATTTTTGAAGAACAATATCTGTGTGCTTTCTTTCGAAGAAAAATGTCAATGATTTTTTAATAATATCTGTAAAGGAAAACGTTTCTGCCTTGTTTTAAAGGACATGGGCTTGTGCATATTTTTAAGGACGAATGAACGAATAAAAATATTATTTCGGAGGGAGGTGTCATTTTTGACGGTAAAATATGCCGCTAAACTTTCAAAGTCTGTATTTTTCTTCTGAAGGAAATGTCTAGGTACTATTGTAGGTAAAGCGCGAAGCATTTTCGAAAAAAATGCCGGTATGTTGTTGAAGAAGAATGTCAGTTCATGTTTTGAAGGGCATGTTCCCTGTATGCCTATTTTGAAGGCAAATTACTATGTATTTTTTCACTTTCACTCGAAGAAAGATGTATATTATTAGTTACAAGTCTTCTCGTGGTGGGATACAGGCCCATACAGGATATACAGGGTCAGTAAAAACCGTATTGGTGGCGAGGCTTGCCGATCCCTGATCACTACAAATTTATACATACTTTGAAGAAAATTTTCTGTGTATTTTAAAAGGAAAATGTATATGTTGACGAAAGATCTCTTTTTGAAAGACAATTTCTGTGTTTCTTTGAGCGAAATGTGTATGCGTTTTGAAAAGTAAATTATGTCGATGATTTTTCAAGAATACCATTGTAAATTTCAAGGAAAACCCTCATGTCTTATTTATAAAGGACATAGCTATGCATATTTGGAAGGTTGATGTGTATTTTCGAAGGCACATACCATGTTTGAAAGACTAATGCATGTTTAATGTTATATGCTGATAAATTTTCGAGGTATAATGTCTATGTTTTTTCGAAGGAAAACATCTATGCATTTTTGAAGGAAAATATTTATAAAATCCTAAACACAAACTTTTAATGCTTATAATATACATGTTTTGCGGTAAAATGCCGATGAATTTTGGAAGAAAAATTTCTACATTGTCAAGGAATATAGACGATAAGAAAGAAGATCGTTGGATTGAATTTCTTCACATATATTCTTTTTTGAGACCATGCAGTATCGAGGCTTTCCTCCCTCTTGGTTCTCTTCAAAGCTTGACTCCAGAGGAGTCATCCACAAGATTCCCCAGGGAATTTCCCTTCTGTCCACTTCTTCTTTCAGTCTACCCCACAATTAGTTTAATGGCGTGAGATGCTAGGCAATTCGGTCTGCCTGGCCAGGGTGCAGTATGCAGTGCTGACGAGTCATAATAAGGATAAAATGCATATGTTGCTACCCAAATCTCCTGAAAAAAATAGTTGAACAGAATTTCTTCACATATACATTGTTGGGTTCAAAGCTAATATCATTGAATTTTCAAAGAATGTACTTTTAAAGGAAAACGTCTGTGTATTTTTGTATTTTTGTAACATTTCCATATAATTTTCGAAGGAAACTGTTACGGATTTTCGAAAGAATAAATTGTTCGAATCTAGGGTATCAATTACTTCAGTGACTACCAAAGATAAATCATCACTCATAGATCCTGTAACAAAAAATTCCTGCACATTGTTAATTCGAGTGGAAATGTTTTCGCTTTATAGTCTAAGTTATTACTACCTACGTGCGCACTGCGCACGTACTCACATATCGGTATCAATCCGTTAACAAAATTAAACGATGACGTCATTTTCATCCAATGAGATTTCAAATATCTAATTCAATCTTCCAATCAAGTTACATATATCTTATTTCAATCCTTAACCATCATGTACGGAATTTAAAACCTAAGACATTGGCTCGATTAATCACTTTTTGGCGTGTCCCTTTATTTATCACTGATTTAATCATTATAAACCTTTAAGTCCGAACTTTGTTCCAGCACATCGTACACATTACTACTTCGTCGGATTTTGACTTATCACAAATAGAGCTATTTGGGGAAGGGAAAATGAAAAAGGGTGCTGAATGAAATTTTAAAAAGGTCTCATTTTACTCCCTTTATATCTTATTGAATATAATTTTTGTTCGTGATACACCAAAAAAGAAAGACACGCATGAATTTGATAGATAAAAGAATTCAAACTTAATTCATTTGGTTTTGACAGTTTCCTATGGATGAGTTCATCGCGTGCCCTCTTGATCTACCAATTAAATCGCCTCTCTACGGGACTTTTCCTTGTCAAAAGATGTTCAAATATTATTTATAGGTTTTTGCCGTTTGATTTGGTACGTCGGTGATTCTTAATTTGAAACCGTTTTTATCTGATTTCACTTTATATAAGCACAATTCGACGTAAGTTGTTCGAGATTTGGCGTTTGCGACTACTATGCTTTTACAATTTTTTATAAAGAACAATTTAAAAATAATGCTGAGCCTGAAATTACTCAATTTCAAGTAATTTAGGGATCAAAGTTGTAAAAATTGGGTATAACGCCTAAAATACATCGATTACATCATATAAACAAGAACATGATGAGAACAATTTGAGGCTCAAAGCGACAAAAAATTAAGAACAGCTGAGTCTCAGCAAAACTATACTGGTTCTTATAAATAAAAAAGTGTAGTTTATTTTCGAGTTACTGGAGCTTGAATTATTATCTGGCGTTAAGTCAGACGTCTGACGATTTTGCTCGATTGAATACAATCGAACAATATCAAATGTTCTAAATCAGCCCCTGTATTCTTTTTTTATAAGAACCAGTAAGTTTTTAATGAGGCTTGACTGTTCTTATTTTTTTGGTAATTTGAGCCTCAAATTGTTCTTATCCTGTTCTTATCTACAGGGTGAAATTGCTCTTAGATTGTTCTTATTTTTAGGCAATTTTGAACCTCATTGTACTTATAAAATAAAAAGAGTGTTTTTACGAAGTTTTAATCGTTGGTGTGGTCAGGGCGTGGTCATGATTTTCAATAGTTAAACCAAGACCATTTGTTGCAATTTGTAATAGAGAAAATGAACAGTTGAAAAATTCCCGTTATTTCAGTACATTTCGGTCAAAAAATAATCATTTTGAGCATTTTTTCTTGCAAGTTTCTTGTGTCATTCGTATCTGGATTAACAAGATTTTTTATAAGCATAGTTTACAAAGGTGATAATTTTCTACTTTAATCTTTCTACTTTTCAGTGAGAGAAAGGGCTTATAAAAAGGGGCTCGGTATATTGCGTAATAGTAATAAGAGCTTGTTTAATAACTTTCAATAGATAATTTTTGTGCTCGTGCATTGATCAAGAGAGAAAAACAAAGGAAATCCTATGGCGTATAAAAAAAGTGAACCCAATTCTCTACAAACATGTAAAAAGATAAAATTACATGAAAAATTTTATTTATGAGGAATAGTAGAGAGTGAGAAAAAAAAACTACCCGGATGTACATGAAAATACTTGGTTTTGATTGGTTTAAAAGCATGTTTTACATGACTATACTATTCATGGAATCCAATGTAATAGAATCAAATAATGTATTATTTACACGGCCCATCCAAACGGACATTGTTCGTTCCCCTTCTATTGGTAAAGAAAAGATATATGGAATTAATACATTATTTTAACTGTATTCTTTTTATTGTTATGTACAAACTCTCTCTCTATTCAAAAATTTTTTTCGGGAGTTCGGGGTTTTACACATTTTTTTTCTATATATTTTTGTACTGTAAAACAATACAAAATATACTGTTGTAAAACACAGTGTTTGTACTTGATCTATCACTCATAATAAAGAGTAATATTGAAATAACTGAAATGCTTTTATAATACTGTATACACGCATGGGTTCTATACCACGTTAGATACCATTCTAGAGCCAATGTACCAGACTCATACAGATTAAGTGTGATCAAATTGATTTGTTGATAAAATTTCCAAATAATTTTTGTTATGCGTATATTTTGCTCAATATCCCTTGTTTTTTTACCATACTGGAATTGCTTTAACAGATACATAATTTTTAACAAAAGCCTTACCAGAAAAGATTAGGGACTACTTATTTTTGGAAGAACGGAAGAAAATCGAAGAATATATTATTTTTTTTCACAAAACAAATGAAGAAAAACACAAAATAACAAAAAGAAAAAAAAGTTCTTGGCTCAGTCAAGAATATCGTTACTGGGGAAAAAAAACAAAGAGGACTAAAAAAATGTTAGAAACGTTTACTACAATTTTGGAGTGTAATAATTACAAAAACAGTGGTTCACACCTTTTTATAATAAAGATGCAGCGATGAGTCGGTATTCTTGGCATTTTAATTGTTGATTTGTTTGTTTGTTTGTTCATTGGTGTTTATTGCTTTGTTTTCACTTCTTGGAGATTGATTCTATTCGTTATAAACCATCAATGAAGGTTTTAGTGGAAATGTTTTTGGGAGATGAAGCAAGATGGTACGTATTTTTGGAGTTTTAAGGTACAATTTTGGGCAAAAATTACCTATCAACGAATTTTACATAATCATTATAAAAAATCACATATTTGAGTAATTATCAACGTAAAGCCTTACTCAGAGTTTTTATTCCATTTTGTCCGAATTTCTATGGAAAATTTTGGGAAGTTTTCTCAAGAAAGATGGGTACGTTTTCCAATGTCTATTTGTTTTAAGAAGTCATGTACCAATTCCTTTTTTTTGCTTTTTTTATTTCTGACATAATTTTGAAAAATGAAGATGAAAAATGAAGGAGAAAAAACGAAATTTGTTTCCACTTTGCTTGTGAGCTTTATTTATCATACCTGTTAAAAAAAAAGTACCCAAAAGGGAACCCATCGGAGGTTGACATTAAGCAAAAATCAAAGGTGGTTCCATTTTGGAACCTTTATGAAGTTTTGCTATCTTTACCTAGAAGCCACGGGGCGAGGGATATTAATATTTCACACCTTAAACTCCTGTTTAGTTTCCAAATGGCAGCCTTCATTGAAGTTGAATAGTGTTTGGCAGAAAGATTCAAATTTGTTTTTTGGTTTCGCTGCATTAGTATTTGAACCAAAAATGTCAATTAATAAGAAAAAATACCCGCTCTGGAAACATAAGCAAAAAATTCATCATAAATATTGCCCAAACTCCAGGTTGAATTCTTTTTCATCGAGAAATGGTATACTAATGTTTGTTCGGACTGAAAAATTGAGAATACATTTAACCAAAAGACTTTTCGCGAAAGTTCATGTGATAGCCTTGTCTTCTTCCATCTTCTTTCTTTCATATCCTCTGTTTTTTTCCTTCTTCTGTTTTCTTCTTACATTCAAAATCGCGAAAGTTTATGCTCGTGAAAAATTCTCTAAAGAAATGGAAATATATCAACGTTTATAATCATAAATAAATTGAGTATTTTTAAACATTAGTACATGTATGTACATGTATTAGGTATACCATATGCACATTTTAAGAATTATCAGAGATTCATTCTATTTTGTTTCCATGATTAGTAAAGTTTATCGCAAATAGCAATTGACGTTAATTTTTCTTTTATTTTTCTTCGAAAATATTAGGAATTAACATTTTACATCCGGGGGGGGGGGCACTCACTACCCTTGCCAACCAACGGGGGTGTCCCGCTGAAGTTTGAAAAATGGACCCTACGTGGGACTCGTTTTTTTTAAGCGACCCTGAATGGGACTGAAATTCTAAAATTTTCTCAAACTTTCCCATATTTTTTCAAAATTTCTTCAAAAAGGTACCCTATGAGAGGCTGATTTTTCTATATTGGTGCTTTTGTAACCTGGAAGTCATGGAGGTGAAAAAAGGGAACCCTGACCAGTGGCACATCCCGTACCTCTTTTTGCCCAATCATCCCCTCTCCCCCCGAGGGTACATTATAGCTCAATCTTACCTTCCAAGTAGTTTCAGAAATTATTCTAGAAAACATTGTTCCAATTTTAAGCACAATTTATATTGGAATCTATCTTTCCTAGAATCATTGATTGCGAAGCTTTTTATTAATTTACAGACTGGGTTGGATGTCGAGCTTTCAAATGAATTTGAAATTTTTAAGAAAAAAAAATGGATAAATGTTCTTTTCCATTGCGAAACTTTATCACATATATTATTTGGCAAAATGACAAGTTACTTACACTATTTGCTACTCACTCTTATAAAGTAAATATATTTCACTTTTGCAATTTCAATGACACGATTTCAATTTTCTTCTTCATTTTCAAAACATAACAATCTGTGTTTATCATGCTCTTGGAAATAAGTAAACTTTCTCATCGATGGTAAGAGTTTATAAGAACGTAAACATTTCTGTAATTATTTTTCAATACAATGTCCTTATAATTGATATTTGATTATGGGCGTATTGAGAAAATTCGTTGTTTGCAACTCACTGTGTGCAGGGGTGTGTAATTTAAACAAATAAGCAAAAGATACATGAGTCAATATAGTAAACTGGAATTCTATTTAAAAATTTGAAAATTTTGAATTTTTTTTATAAATTTGCGTTAATAACACAGATTCATAGTTGGTCAAAGTTTGGAATTGTTTGGAATCAGTACTAAAACTAATTCATAAGTAACTAAAAACAATCTGACATAGTCAACTCTTTTATACACGGCCAAGGAAAGGTATTTTGGAAAGGTATTTTTAAGTGGCGAAAACAGAATAGTTTATAATTCATTCTCATAAAATTTAGTGTTATTACTGTTTGTCCATTTTGATTTTTTATAATACGGGAGCTACTAATTTTAGCGAATTAAATCTTCCCCTAATCTTTGTCTAAGGAACTTAATTTTAGGCATAAAGAAACCAAATGACCTTGACACTTATAAAAATTGAATATAAAAATGCGTCACTCGCTAAGATAAATTCTGGCAAAAATTATAATTGCTCAGATTTGTTTCTTTAAATTATAAGGTTGTACTAATTTTCTAAGAAACCATGTTTTTCTGTGAAAAAATTTACAGGGTACCAGTTTGTCCACTATGCGTTTATTATAAGAATTTTTAGTTTGCCCTGTTTTGATATGGACTTTAATTATAAACTGTTGTAGCTATTTATCTTACCACTGCACCCTTTGTTTTTTCTATTAAAATCCATGTATATGGCTTACGTACCAGGCTAAAAAAATTCCAAAAAGTACCATGTTTTTCTTTTTCCTTTTTACTGATAATCATTCATTATGCAACCTTTTTGAATAAGATTTTTATCTTGCTGGGGAACCATAAAATACTGTTTCACATCGTACAAAAACTGAGGGGAAACAGTTTTTTCTTTTTGAATTAATTTCATGGTTTATGGGGCCTTTAGGTTTTCCCATTCAATTTTCAACAAAGGAATTACAGGCCTGTGAAAAATTATATAGTATGCAGGTGATTTTTTTTACTTTGCTTACTGGAACCTCTTGGTTTGAACCAGAGATTAACGTCATTCAAAATCAGGTAGCATGCAAGTCAATCAATGGTCCAAGTCCCCTCAAAATTTAAGACTAAAAGTGTAACTCTATGCTCCTTTTTTGGACTTGGACACTTTTGAGTTGTCCCACCCTTTTCTGTCAAAGTAAAGCTTGGTTAAAAATTAGTTATGACATCATTTTCAGGGCTTTACTAAAAGCTTACATAAGATTAATAAGTTGTAACATGTATTTAATGTCAATTTTTATGTTAGCTTTTGTTCTGTAAAATGTTAAGAATTTTTATGATTCTAGGGTAATTGCTGATGGTAAAAGGCCTGAGTAAAGGCTTATTGGTAATTATTTTTGTTATTATTATTATTCTGGAAATTTTCTCATTTTCTGTTCCAACAGTGATTTGAAGAAAAAACATGGGACCACTACTGTTTGGATTCACGCCTGCTAATTATCAGTTACTAAAAAAAATGACAGCGTTTATAAATTCTCAAAACAACTGGAATTATATTGAAATTCATTTTACGAGCCATAAGACTCCTTTGGGTTACAAAATATTGTTAGAAGGACCCAGGCTAGATTTAGTTCTAGAAGGGCGTTGTACTGTAGAGAGTTGATGAAATTTCCAAGAAAAGAAAGCAGCTTATTTGGTTATGTGAAAGTGATTTAAAGTTATTTTAAATGACATGTTATAACCAAAATTTAATTAATTGGCTTCAATTTTTATTTAGGGTAGTGTAAGTCGTACCCAGTTCCTTTTTTTTTGTGCTTTATTACACAGGAAAAAATTCAAAAGAATTCAACGTGATATTCACGTTGAGAAATTGTAATCAAAATGAAAAAGGCTGAAATAATTCAATAAAATTGTTTCACCTCGAATCTACTCAAGAAATATTTGTAGCTTTTTTGATTACATAGCGGGATTTTTTCACCCGCAACCAATAGACAGGCTCAAAAAAATCTACCAAGCATTGCGTGTACCAAGGTTTAAAATAGTTACACAATTTATCTTCCGGTAAAAAAAGGACTTAAAATTTGAAACAACGAGAAGTAGGCTAATTCGATTTAAACATGTATTTTTTTCTTTACATACCAAATTTATGAAATGGTTCTTAAATTGCTCGTGTTACCGTAAAAAGGGGAAGAGCTCGTCAAAATTCGATATGCTTTTATACAAAAAACTATATTTTTATGAAAATGCTCGAAATCTTGATTGAGGATTGACACACTGGCAGTTGTGCAACAGATTTTTAAAGAAGCCTTCAAAGGAGATTTTATTTTTCTGATCACAAATTAAGTTTTTAGAGGATTTTTTTGTCTTTGTCAAAGGTGTCAAATCAAAAACTACTATAATTTTATCGATTTTTGAATGGAGTAAAATTTTCAATCGCTTTGCTCTTTGAAATCAAGGAACTTGAATTAAAATTGCTTGATCAGCATTTTCTAAATAATTAGCATTGCGATTGGCGCCAATTGATGGTTGTTATGTATTTATTTTGCATGAACCCTCAAAATACCTGGGGTGCATCAAAATATAGCGTATAAAAATAGAAAAAGCTTGAAATAAAGCCTAAAAGGGGTTGTTTAGCCAGGGTTACATTGTTTTAAAGAAAGAAAGGAACTTTCATTCATTTGAGGCCTCTCCTGTTGTTTTTTGCAATTGATGTAAGATGTCACTTTTGCGATTAGTTGATGTTCAAGTTTTTTATAAGAACATCCAATATTTTTTGAAGCCTTCTTATTTTCATCATCTTGAGATAATTTTTGTGTATTTCCTTAGGAATTTGGATGATTCCGAGTCCTCAAGACCCTGTGTTCTCTATCCACGCATAACCCGCGCATAACTAACAACATCATGAAATACCTCAGATTCATTGATGACATGACAACTTGTTCTTATTATTTTGACTATCGAAGCATTGTGTTCTTATATAGTTTGTTCTTATACAAAACGTGTAATTTAAATTTTTACTGCAATAAATTCTTAAAGTCATCAGTGTTTGCGTGCATACTTTGTTATAAAAATAAGATAAGCAAATTTTCTCGAAATTTAATACGAAATTCCTTCATGAAAAAATTTTCCCTGAACTAGGGCAGTGGGATCGGCGGAGACATTTGGTCTCTCAATTTCTTCTCATTTTGTAGTGATGACGGGCACTTAATCTTGTATTCAACGAATGTACCGTGAGCATCACAGTTTAGCTTTCTCTGAAATATTACCTGTGGCGACGGACTATAAGAATTTTATCGCGCATGTCTCAATCACATTATCATTCATATTCGTAGATGGTGATGACATCCTCGTGTCAAACTTGAGCAGGTTATATCAGTACATAATATAGTTTTTTATAATTCTTCTGGGGTTCTTCATCAGTATTTATTGACTCCAAAGTGTGTAACAGCAATTACTCAGTCATTGATAAAAGATTTCCAATTCTTTAACGTTACTTTAATTAAATCCTAATTATAAAAAAATCTGCTTGTTATATTATTTTGAAATGTCTCTCTTTCTACCTTTTTTATTCGCAACTTGATTGGTACGGCCTATATCCAAGATCCTGGATGATTGCCGTGGTTATTTTGTTCTCGCTGAGTGGGCGTTGAATAGAATTGGGATCTGTTGTCACAGCGTGAAGTTCATACACGTTTTTTTATAAGAACAAACTGTATAAGAACATAAAGCTTCGATGGCTAAAATGTTAAGAACAAGTTAAGAACATTTTAAGGCTTTGCGGACTCTAAAACAGCCAATTTCTTAGGAAAATAGGTAAAATGGTCAGAATTGGTAAATGCTGGTAAATGACTTCAAGAATTTTGGATGTTCTTATAAAAAAAAAACGTGTACGCTGTGATACTCACGGTATGAATAATGGTTAGGGACAAAAATCGCAACCAATGTGATATCAATCAAACACTTTTTTAGGTTTTGTTAACCTGAGATCAGATTGTGATTGTTTTCTGCTCAACACGCTGAAGCTCTAAAGGGATGGGTGAAAACAAAACAATTTGACGAATATGCTAATCTCGAATTTGTAAGGACCCTGATCGTCTAATAGGACTGGGAATGACAACAAAGTTGTGTGATTGTATTAAAAAATAGGGCACCGTATCAGGAAAATTTAGTTTTTAACTTTCCGGCGCACAACAAGATTCTGTTGTAGAATTTTCCGCAGAAAATCCGAGGACTATTTACCTCTGATGGTTGTTTTTCAAGCGCCTTTAGAGGTTTACCGTTCGCGCAAGAAAATTCTGACTAGCTGGTATCAGGTTAGGTTTTGTTTGATAAACATCAGAAAACAAGAGATGGCATCTGCAAATTAAAAAAAGCGATTATTAGTGTTCCGTGATGATAATATTTTTCGTGATTTTTTCATGGATTCGGTATCTAAGATATAAAGTAATTTGAGCGTTTGTTTAATTAATACTAGTTCGAAAAACATGAGTTCTTTCTGTAAAGGTATTATTTCAACCGCGCATCCATGACATCATTGCTAAATTTTATTAGAAAAATAATATGTTCTAAAAGCAAACCATTCGGAAGAGTTTTCAATAACTTTACGAACTTTGTTAAAACTGCTTTAAAATCAATTAATCCTGAGACGTCTTCGACGTAGCTTTTGAAAACGGGCATTGTAACACTGCCTTACTTTTATATCATGTTATTCTACTTCATCCTATATTGACAACAGCGTCAATATGACTTATCTGGATATCATTTTTTTCCACTGCCTTCAAGACCGTTTGTTAGAAAAATTGATTTTTTCTAGCGGAAATTCAACATTATTTTATTTTCGAAATTCATTCAAAAATAAATTTGATCAAGCCTAAAATCCTCTTTACTTCATATTTCTCAAAACCTACGTATTACTTAGTCAGCGCCAGCAAGCTGTCAATGACCAGAATAGCTTGGCTGCCCTGAGATAAGGATGGAAGTAATATTTGTCCTTCCCACATGATAATAAAATTTGCAGGAAATAATAACGAACATATTATCAAGTGGTTGTAACCCCGGGAGCCATAGGAATGATTCACCACGGGATTATCCCCCTTTAAAATCTCTACCATGTCTCCTCACCTTACTTTATTCCCCATATTTCTTAAATTTCCATGTTCATTCGAATCGAAAAAGCTAGGTCTTCCCTTCCTTTGTGCGTGGTATAAGACAAAACTCTTACTTTAGTACCTTAGCTATTTTATTTCAATCTTTTTTATACATTTTTTTAATTTTCTGAGAATTTTGAAATTTTGAAATGTTTTTCAAGCTAGCTAGGGACTACATTACAGGATTTATAGTTTGTGTTATCTAGTACTACTGTCAATGGATGATTCTCGCAATTTTATTTGGAAATTGAGACCTTTGCCGTAATTTTCTGAGAACATGAAATCTAGATACCTATGTTTAATGTTTTTTTTAATTCAACGACTCTACTAACGTTTAATCCCAATAAATCTATTTTGTGATAATTTTAATTTTGCTCAGAATTTTTAACACTTTAAATTATCATAAATCTGAATTCAAATTTTGAAGACTTTCTAAGATTAGCAAAAAGACTTGCGCCTCGAATTTGTTTAACTTTTTAATTTAACTTTCTAAAACGTTCTTCTCTACATCACTGTCTCACAGCCCCGGTGAATTTTTTTTTCCAAATGGGGATTAAAACTCTATTGTTCCTAAGTCGAAAAATCTAGTTGCGATGGTCTTGGAGTGCAACTTTTTACAATGGATTTTGAATGGAATTGAATCAAAGTCAATCTCTCAGTGTGGCTAAAATATTAGGGTATTTTTTCTACCAGGGACGAAGTTTAGGCTAAGTTTTCCAGTGGGGCCGGGGTCCTAGCGGGTCTGTGACACAGAGGTGTTCCTCTGTGGTTCATTATGGTGTCAACAAAGAAAGCTCAGTTAACGAAAATTTTATGACAGTTCAAACATGTTTTTCACCTAATTTCTAATTTGCGTGCCAAAATTTGGCCAGAAGTGTGACAAGTTTGGATCCTACTTCCTAACGGACTTTGTTTGAAATGGATAATTTTGGTGCCAGATCATGTTATTTTTTCTCTGTCAATGAAAATATAACTAAACAATAAACAATTTTTTACGAATAAACAAATAACTTCTTTGGTGTGAGCCCACCTTGAAAGTGTTAAGTTACCAAAATTTATGTTTATTTATTTTCACATTTCAGTTTTAATAATTATTCTATATTGCTTTCAAACCGGGCTTATTGCTTCTCTCAAATTCCAAATGCAAAGGGTAGAGGGAAAATCCAGGCATTAAGCTTGCATGCTTTTTTATTGTACTCGTACTCAAAGGCTTTGCCGATGCTAAAACAGCCAGTTTTTTAGAAAAATGGGCAAAAATGCTCAAAAAATGGTGAAAATAAGAATATGTTAAGAAGATTTTTTGGTATAAAACTCAAAAAATTAAAAACATCCGAAGGCTTCAAAAATGTTGGATGTTCTTATAAGAAAAACATGTATACCATATTGAGGTATTGACGACCACGCCCCATTTCATTTTTTTCTGATTTTATAATTTTAAGGAAGGGTTTCGTGAGCTGCAGTTGTTCTTTTGGTATTATTTTTTACACAATTTTTGGTTTTGAAATCACAAGTATGGGTTAATTAACTTTCACCTCATTTTTCAGTTTTATAATTTTGGGCTAAATTATCTTGGTAAAAGATCTTTTTGTCAGAAAAATGAGACAATATCTATTATTGATGACAAAGTCAAAATTAGCGCAAAATTTTCAATTTTCATGTCGTCAAAAAGCTATATCCTGTCCATTTACTGTATTCCAATATAAGCGACTCGAATAAAAGGTATTAGCCTGTCCTAATTATGCATTTCTTCATAATATAATAACTAGTGTATGTAATATAATAAATTAGCTTTGTGCCTCTTGAGAAATAACTAGTACTGTATATAACAAAGTAAAGAAAAGTGGTGAAGGAGCCAATATATTTGACTGTTTATTCTCTTCTAGCGGTGATGTCATATAAGGGTGTCACGAAAGTAAGCTTAGCGGTATAAGAACAAGGGAACCAACCACATTATCTTCAAAAACTATTCAATAAAGAATTTAATAAAAACATAAAAGTTTTTTAAGATATATTGATAACACTTTTTTATAAAAAAATTGTTCATAAATTTGGTCAATCTCCAATGATATATTGGTTGGATAGTGTTGGGCAAAGAACATTCATTGATTGATAAGTAGTTGATATTTCTGTTTAGAAAGAAGTTTGAGTACTGAAGTACGAAGTCATTGTTCATTAAACACTGGTTGAGAGAAAATACAGACCTAGAGTCAGAATCTTTTTACTTAAACTGTTGCGACCCGGGGGGGGGGGGGTACTAGGGCAAGATGGGTTACGGGGATGCTCCGCTGGTCAGGGTACCTTTTTTAACCTCCAGGAGTCCCAGGTAGGGTCGCAAAAACACCAAAATAGAAAAATCAGTCCCTCGTAGGGTGCCTATTTTTGGAAAATTTGGGGAAAAAATAGAAAATTTGAGAAAATTTTGGAATTTCAGTCCCATTCAGGGTCACTTTTTTCGCAAATTTCGAGTCCCACGTAGGGTCCATTTTTCGAACCTCAGCGGAGCACCCCCGTCAGTCGACAAGGGTAGTACCCCCCGGGGTTGCGATGCCCCTTGTTCAACCTGTTTATAGTGAGATTTTATATTATATGTGTTTTCTGCGTCATAGACGGTTAGCTTCTGATTTTTTTAGATCCTGCCTGAATGAGGACGACGGTAAATCAGCATTTTTTTCCGTCCTCGGACCTCGACCCGGACCTCGACCACGGGTCAAATTGCTTCAGTCACCTTACCGTCTTGAAAAATGCAAATACATAAACTCACTATTAATTGAACAAAGAACCTGGTATGGAAGTCGGGTTGTTTTGATTTTTAGGATTTTGTTACTAGATTCTTGGTCATTTGATTGAAATTATCCCGACAGAGATCCGGGGTAACCTGTTGTCAGAATATTTTAAAAAGTTTTTGTAAAATTTGGAAATCATATTGGTGTTCAGTATTGATTCAGCATCAACATTGAATGAAAAATCTTGTTGAACAGTCAGACAGTTTTCGGGGGAAAGATCATGTCTGGAAGTTTTGCAATGGGAATGCAACATTGATTTGATAAAAGATCGAAAGTAGAATCTAGATCGTTATTGTCTTCAGGCAAAAATTTTTTTCTGTTTGGAAATTAAAATTTTCCTGACTGCAAATCCTGTAAATCCAATGGTATTTTTATTACCCATTTATCTCACCTAATTTGGAATTGATTGTTTACTTGCTGACCAATTGACGTAAATGTTGCATCGAAACAACGTGGTTTTTACATTTAGGTATTTCGTCGTTATACTGTAACAAAGAAAATTGTGAGTAAATATTCAACAAGACAGATAATTCACTTTGTAGCTCTGTATTATACAGCTTGAGTGTTAAAAGCCTTGATATTAAATTTTCCAGTGGTTGTTGCGAGTCTGGTTAGAAAAACAATTAGGTAGATACTAATTGGTCAAATATGTTATATCTCCACGTGCATTGTCAATGTGAAGTTTTTAGTCTTAGAAGCTCGAAGGAAGGAGTGTCGTTTTTTCCGGGGAGTATTTTCCGATTTTCAAGAAATTAACCATCTTGAATGTCCAATTGGAATGTCGAGTTAATAAAAATTATTATTTAGATATTCCGCGATAGAAAAGTGCAGAGCCGTCAAGCCTCTGCTTGTGGTCAGTGTAGGCGTGGCGTCACATGGCAAAATAACAAAAATTATTGGTGTTTCCAAATCGATTTTACTTGCTTTCTTTTTACACAGAGAGTGAAATAATACAACACTTCTAAACAAGATAAATAGGGGGAGAGCTTAATTGTGGTTTGAGCTAAAGGTGTTTTGTTTTACAGATGGGTGTTTATTGAATGTACCTATACTTAAGAACAATCCTGGTTTTTATTATTGACGCTAACCAACCACTTGTGGTTCCACTCAAAAAGAAAGGAAGAGATATTGTATCAAGGGTAATTGGAAGCTATGGTTCTTTTGGGCTCAACTCTTGATTGTGTTGAAGAGCAGCAAGAGTATAAACATTTTCTTGCTTGTATGGCTGGCAGAGTTAAAACTGAAGATCCCTCTATGGTGAAATTTGATGAGAAAAGTACTTCTCCTATATTGGTGCTTCAAAATGAAAATATTGCCTCCGTGGATGGGGAAAGGTAATAGAAGATCTGTGTGATAAATATTCCCAAAATGTCCTTTGCACTTATACCTATCAAAATTGACACAACAACGTTCCTGTAAGGTTTTGAAAATGTTAGATGAATGTTGAACGGGCTTTGCTTTTTACAGCACTGTTCGCGAGCGGAGCATAATATAGATAATATCTTGTCAGTATATGACACGTACAAAGATCAGTCAAATATAGCAATGTTTTCAAACATCCCCTTTTCGATCCCGCACAAACAACTGAGATATTCTTCTCGATTCTGAAGGTAAATCGCAATACAAATCTGATTGTTTTCTAAATTTGAAGAATTGAAACAATTTCTATTACAAATGTAGCATTAGCTTTGCTGGAACTTCTCCGTAAAACATATGTTCAAATTCTTTGAATTTTCTTCAGCCGTGTGTCGACGTCTTAAAATGACGCTCACAGTTAGACAATGTTATCCTCAAAATAAATTTATTTTTCCCTCAAAGTTTTATATCCTCCAAGATGGTTCGAAAATCCTTTCCAATGAAATTGATGTTAACTTTATCCTTTTTTATTCTACATGGCTCATATCCCACGCACAAAAGCTTAATATATTCATTTTTAATTTCGTCATTCTTATTATTTCTAACCCCCGTTTGGCTGCTGGCTAATCCTCTTAGATTCCAATAATATACTTCACTCCAAATTCGAGAATAGGGGGAATATTAGAAATAGATCTGATACTATAAATTTGTAGAATTTCCTTGGATAATATTCATGCTTCGCTTCAATTTCAATATAACTCTGACATAACTATCTGGTTCCATGAAACACAAGATGAGGTAGAACTTTAAGCTTTACGGGCTCTTTTAGAAATAGTAAACCAAATAATTGAGATCTAGGGTTTCCATACTTTCAAAATATGTGAACTCGCCCTTGACTTTTAAAGTGAAAGATTCAGAAGAGGTCGTTTTTAAATTGTCTTGTTCAAAGGTACCAAAACTAATATCGAAAATCATGCATATTATTTTAAATGGTGATGCTATAGATATAGAATGCCTGCCAAACTTGGTGGTAAAGAATCTAGATATTGTTTAACAATTACAACGGTAATATCGTCTAAATTGGCTACAACATTCTGAAGAGTGTCACATAATGGACAAAGTCAACTTTTCTTCATCAGGATATTGGAATTTAAATTTCGTTTTCTTGTTTATTGTATTTTTAGGCAAACATTGGACCATATCATTGCAAAGCTATCAAAAGAAAAGAAGCCGCACAACGGAGTTGAAAAAAAGAGCCGTATTTTACTGGTCAGTCAAATTTTCATTTGGACTTTTAAGGGGGCACTTTTTCACCAATTTTTTATGAGAAGGAAAACTTACGACCTTAGTTTGGACAATCTTAAATTTCTTTAGGACTTTCTGAATATTAGAGATCAAAAGTTTAGAGTAATTATCGAGATAGTGACGCCGCAATGCCGCAACGCCGCGGAAGTACTGATTCAATTAGTGGTGTCCTAAAATGCCGTTCGAAAGATTAAGGAGAAAATCCAATGCAATTTGAGAAGCTACAGATATTTTTTTTTTTCATGGACAAAAAGCAGCTGGTTGTTTCTCGGCTAAAATTTAACGATTTATTTTTCCTTATACCATATTGGTCAATATTTCTGAATTTTAGTTGCACATAGTTTCATTTTTGCCAAAAACCTGGAAAATTCATAATACAGTTCAATTAAAAAAAACCTTTGATTGCTAAATTTCTAATCAATTGCTAATCTTAAAAATTATTTTTTATTTTTTTTTGCAACTGAATTTATTTCGATTCTTGAGCTGTGAATGGAATCGAGTCTTTGTGTGTCATTTCCAAACAATCAATGGTGAAATTATTTAGAAGTTTGACTTTGAGCACTGCAATTCCAATTGCAAAATCTCAATTAAGCTTGAGAAATTAATTTAAAAGTAATCAAAAGTAATTTCAGGACTTTTTTTCATGTTGATTTTGCATTGCAAAAATACACATCGATTTGAAATTTCGGGAAATCGACTGTTGTTGTTTTTGGAAATTGTGTTGCATCAAAATCAAAGCAACCGACAAAACATTGCAATTAAACATTTTTTCTTTTTTTCTTGCATCCATTTTCATGATTTGGAAATTTGTGTTTCAAAACTGTTCGAAAATTGTCTTGGATACCTCTAATTACTTTGTTTGAAAAGAAGGGAACTTATTACTGAATTTCAAAATTGTCTCTTCCAATTGCTTTGGTAATTTCATCGCACTTTTTGCAGAACCGAATTTTATAGCAGGTCACAGGTTTTTATAGTTCTCTTACAGTTTTCCAAAATCAGATAATTTAGACTAAAGTTGGCACTTGGGACTAATTATTTGTTTTTTTTACTGCACTACTATAAAAAATGCAGTTTCCAAAAACGTGCTAACACCATTCAAGGGGTGACCGAAAAAAACTTATAGGGTGCTACGAGAACCTTTTAAAAAGCTAGTATTAAATATTTCGTGTTTTTTTTCTTCCAAAAATTTTGAACTGTTAAAAAACATCAGTCTCTTTTTATGAAACCTATATCAATCAAATTCGAACAATAAATCTCGTGCCAAGAGGAGTTTTCTCGTGACTTGTAGTTTTGCTTCTGTTCCTTTCCATTATGGACTGAAAAGGTCACGAAAGAAACCGTGAAAAATATTTAAACTCATTAAAATTATAATTCACAGTAAGTAATACTTTGTGACAACCAACCAACCAATTTTCCTTCTATTCCCCGTGAGAATTTTACCCAATAAAATTCATATCACGATTTTTCTTTTGGTAAAAATCTCCATCATGAAATTGAACGGTAATCCATTCATAAAACTTCACGGGATGTCACCATTTTCCGGCTGCCTCCTTGAAAGAGTTTGGAAAAAAATCTGTTTCATTCATTCTCTATATTGTTAAAGAAAGAAAACTTCTGGCTCGTGTACATATATTGGTAAAGGTTACTCTCGGGTACCTAATAGCCGGGGGGTTTGGAATAAGCAGGGGGGTTGGAAAAAATCTCAAAATTCAATAAGCGGGGGGGTTGGAATAAAAATGTCCTGGGTGGAAAATGTTCGAAAAGGAGGCTGATACAGCAGAATTAGGGCAAAAGAGGGAACTTTCAAAAAAAAATTTCCCAAAAATCAATAAGCGGGGGGGGGGGGATTGGAATAAGAATGTCCTGGGTGGAAAATTTTCGAAAAATTAATTAGCGGGCCCCCCCGGCTATTAGGTACCCGAGAGTAGTTCGAAGGTCTGTTGTCACTTCATCATAACTCACTTACTCTGTACCAGGGTGTATCTCACGATTATCGTAGCGTAGTTCCTCGTAGTTCCTCTACGGCAAAGAATTTTGAAATCAGCCGTAGATATCGGTTTTGTGTACAGACTACAACCCCCTTGGGAAAAAATTGGGATCTTAACGTGGTGTCCCAATTGGAATTCTTAGTTAAATTAATTATTAATCAAGTCCAATTTCTCTTAAATATTCTTCGCCTACATTTCTACATTGAGGAAACGCCCAGCATTCGAAATTCCTAATCTTACCTTGTTCAATCAGGGTTGATATCTCATTGCGCTGTTCTTTCCAGATTCCAAAAATCCAAATTCAAATATAGCATGCTTCATTTTTTTTTCTCCAGTTGTTTTACTCTACATTGCAAAATCTACAATGTATTTTATCATACTGTGACAGTATGACACAGGAATGCTGATTCTTATCACGTATTTGAATACAATGGGGGATATTCGGTTCCTCAGGCACGTACTGTATTCATACTTAAAAGTTGTTTTTCTGTAGTGTATCAATCAGCTGTTGGGTCCGTAATAATGTTAGAAGACATTGCAATGGTGCATATCATGAATACTGTAAAATTTCAGGATTTGTTATAACGCAAGTTGAATTTCCCAAACCTTTGAAGGTTCTTAAACGACAGTCATATCATTGGAAAACTGCTAGAAAACTAAAATGCCTTGATTATTAATTTCTCTGAAAGATTTTCTTGAACAAGCCAAACTTGCAAAGAACATATTGTTCAATAATAGACGTGATAAGCTCCGGAAGTCTATCTGTACGTGATATTTCAGGATATTTAACTATTGCCAAGAAAATCCAAAAAACAATGCAATTTAATAAACAGCTTGAAATGTTATCGGGAAAACTTTCTTTCTTTGGTATTAGGTTTGCTATAAATAGAGACAATACGTCCCTGTTAGGGAATGCATTCTCTACACGAGCATTACCGTTAGTTTGCGATTTCTTGTTGGTTTCAAAGTATAACAATTATTTGTTTGTTGGTGATAAGGCAATATGATTTCTCGTACCTAATGAGGGGGATATCACTACATCTATTATAGGGTACTTTAATGGGATTAATTTTCGCGGGGATTAAATTTCGCGAAATTTTAAGATTTTGCGGGGACTTAATTTCGCAGATGACTCTATTGTGAGATATTTTCCCGATTTTGTGCTATTTCTGCTATTTTTCTGCCAAACTATACATGTTGGTTGTGAAATGCGCATTGATGGCGGTAAACATGTTAAAGTGGAATTTTGGAATTAAATCCAACAAAAATTCGCGGATAAAACCTTTTCAAATTTCCATTGAAACTTATTTTCGCAGATGTCATCCGCGAAATTTAATACCCGCAAAAATAATTCCATTAAAGTATTAGGCATGTATGGTCCAAATTAAATGCTTTGTTCCAAATTTACACGAAATATGGATACCGAAAAAGAAAAAAAGTTTATTTTGGCAAAGTATAGTAAAAATTCGTAAATTCGTCACAAATGCCGGATAATGATTTACAAGCTTTGCGGACGCTCATTCCTGTGTCCGAAAGCTTAGTTCAATTTATTAAAGAAATGGTTTTTAATCCGCTTAAGTATCTGAAGTTGTTTTGCAAATGAGGGGGTACTCTCTTATCGAATACTTAAGAAATGGCCACATATTTGCCTGTTTTCGAAATGACCAAATATCAGAACCGAAATTTTCACAAGATTTTTGTTTACTTTCGACTTGTTTGCTATTGGTAACCAGTAAATATTACGTCATCTCATTTCCGATTGGTTTTCTTTATCGCTCCCGGGTATTCTATCATGTTACCACCCAGAATAAGAAAATTCAAGCGCTTATAAAGGTTAAAAGGATAATATATATTTAGAATTCCTTTTCCACAAACAACCACTTACAAAAGTAAGCGCTTAAAAGTCAGAAAAAATCTTGTATCATGTGATTTTCCTTAAAATGATTTATTTTGAAAATGCAACCTTGATTGTTCTAAAAAAATTTAATACAACCTTTTCTTTATTAGAACAATTTTATAAAAGCAATGAGGCTCAAAAATGCTGAAAGATGATAACAATTTAAGAACAACCCTGAGCCAGCAATGGCTGAATTTCAAGGAAGTTAAGGGTTAAAATAGAATAAACAGGGTATAAAGCCTAAATTATCTAAATTTTGCCCTCAAAATAAGAACATGATATCAACAATTTGAGACTGAGAGTGCCAAAAAAATAAAAACAACCGAGTCTCCTACAAATTTTTTTCGGTTCTTATTAAGAAAAAAAATGTAAAATATATAATTATATTATCTTAATAAAATTTTCCCAAGAACAATTTTATGAGAGTTCGATGGGAAATAATTTTATCAGGAAAAATTATATCAAGGAAAATTCGCCTCAAATTTCTTCCGGCTTAATACCCTGTGAATGACGTTATTCTGACCATTCAGGAAAAAACAAACAAAATTACAATGCAAGAGTTGCCATGATTGCAAAGGAGTTATATCAACGCAAGTCTTGAAAATAAGGCGAAAATAATTATGGTCGGTTTTGATGTAAAACATAAAAAGGAATTTTCAGTACCTTGTTGGAATGATAATTTTTTTTCTTTCAAGTCTTTAAAAGTCTAGTAATAAAGCACGTTTTTTATAAGAACATCTAAAATTTCTGAAGCCTTCAGATGTTCTTAACTTTTTGACTTTTAAGCCTGTTCTTCCATGGTCCTCAAAGTATTCAAATGTTCTTAGCATGTGCTTAATATTTTGATTATCGAAGCCTTATGTTCTTATATAGTTAACAACCAGTATCAACCATCTTGACATTTTTCAGATTACAGATTCATTAAAATGTTACTTTATTCCCTTCCATTGACTTTTTTTTATTTTCGCGAATAAGCTAAATCCTTTTGCAAAAAGTTTGTATTTTGGTGATAGACATCCGGTCATTTTTGCGTTTCTCTGGGATTTCATTGTGTTTGTTCACTTATCCACAAAAAATAAATTAGCTTCAAGAAAAGTAGCTTTTCATTTCTTTGGTTTTATAAGATATCAGAAAGGTTATTTTTGTCTCCATGGAAATCAATGATTTTTCAAATATATATACATTTTAATACAGTCATCCATAGCTTCTAGTTTAACTTAGCAAAATGAATTTGCCAGCTGGCAGTGAATTTTTGCAAAGGTTACACGATCTTTAAAAAAAAGGCAATCGTTCGTTCGTTCGTTCGTTCGTTCGTTCGTTCGTTCGTTCGTTCGTTCGTTCGTTCGTTCGTTCGTTCGTTCGTTCGTTCGTTCGTTCGTTCGTTCGTTCGTTCGTTCGTTCGTTCGTTCGTTCGTTCGTTCGTTCGTTCGTTCGTTCGTTCGTTCGTTCGTTCGTTCGTTCGTTTTCGTTCGTTCGTTCGTTCGTTCGTTCGTTCGTTCGTTCGTTCGTTCGTTCGTTCGTTCGTTCGTTCGTTCGTCGTTCGTTCGTTCGTTCGTTCGTTCGTTCGTTCGTTCGTTCGTTCGTTCGTTCGTTCGTTCGTTCGTTCGTTCGTTCGTTCGTTCGTTCGTTCGTTCTTTCATTTGTTCTTTCATTCATTCATTCGCTCATACATTGTCAGTAGGCTTGTAAAGAAACAATTAAACAATTAAAAAACCAGCAACTAAGAATAACCACATTTAAAAACAAATTATAAATGGTGCCAAAACTGTAATAGCCATTAAGCTATTAACGGTTTTTGAACGATAAATACTTGGTATAGAATTACCTGTAACTCATTAAATAGGTGGAGTTTCAAATGACTTAATTGGAAAGATGTTGGATTCGTTGCAAATCCAATTTTCCGCAAGGAAATTTTTGTTGCAGTTTTCTCTCACTATATGTAAGGAATATAGTAGGCCTAGTAATATAATTATGCTTTTTCGCAAATCAAATGTTCTCAAAAAACTATTGAAAACATTAGAAAAAGAATTCCTTGACATCAGCCCTTTCTTGACGAGTAGGACATTGGGTGGCCTATACAGCCCCTTCTATAGAAGGATGTGGAAAGAAAGGAAAACACCAAAAAAGGAATGCGGAGCATCTAACTTTTACCACTGTGGTAGAGCTTTCCAATTCATTATTCTATTGTTTTATAACACTTTTTATATATTGTTCATAGTGCCTATGAATTGCATTTGTCAATTTATTGTCATTGCTCGTTTCCTGTTGAAATTAATTTGTGCCATAGAAAATGGGTTAATGGCTTTTGTTGATTATTTATAGTAATATTCCCGCCAATAAAATGTCATTAATATTCATGTTAAAGTTGTCATCGCTTTGGTAGTAATGACATACTATTAAATACCATTGTGATTTTTGTATGGCTTGAGATATAATGTCTTTTTAATGGGCTTCACATGGAATTCGTTGTATGGCGTTTGAAATTCTTTCAAAGAATTTTTTCAGCTCAATTAGGGTGGGGTCAAAATCAGTAAATTTTTTTCGAGGTCTGGTTGTATGTTCTTAATTATTTGGTACTTTTAGAGCCTCCAATTTATCTCTTCTTATTTTCAGAGTTGATCCTTATTTTGCAGAAAATTTAGGTCCAGGTTTGTTTTAACTACTGGGGATTTTTTTCAGCCAATGTAAAGCTAGCCTTAGGTGTTATTACAGTGATGATGTTAAGTAAATATTTTCTCGTCAATTTGGTTATTGAATGGATAATGTAACTTAAGGTCAAACTAATGAAAGCCTCACAGGTCAAAGAGTTTATCTGCCGGTTTTCGTAAAAACCATACAATGTTTAACTCGTGTGTGAGCCTTTTTTCAAATGGGAGAAAAGTCCAGACTTAGACTTAATCCAGACTAAGTCCAAATATTTTTTTGGGGAAATGGAATTTTGACTGTGTTAAGAATTTTATTATGATTCCAAATTTGTTTTAGGCTGAGATCAATCGATTTCCTTCCAATGTTACATAACATTATAATCTCTAATCTCTTTTTGAATGTACGGCGAGTTTCGAGAAAGTTCCTTAGAGGCCCTGGATAAATTAACGAAAGATATCATTTTTCATTAGGCGTGCCTCTTATGCTTACAAAGCAGAATTAACGAAATAATTTTTTCTAAATTTGTGTTCATGTGGGGTGCTGAAAGGAGAAAAAGTTGTTCTTTTCTTTCGTAAAAATGTTACGTAAGTAAATGGTATGGGATACGTTAAACGGCGTCCTTTAATACACATATTTGAACCCAACATTACCCGAAGAAGCCTGGGTTTGTTGTCACAAAAAACCATACTTGCCTGGGTTATCAGATGTGTGCTATATTCATTAAAAAAAATTTCAGATCTCAAGTCAGATAGTGAGTCATTTGGTAATCCCACCAAAAGAGGCCAGTGTGTTGTTCGTGATGTCCTATTGTGACAATTGCGACGGCTTCTCAAAGATTAAACAAATCTGAATCTACAGTGTGTCGGGAAAAAAAAAAGAAAAAAGTATACAATAAAGAACCTATAAAAGAATTTATCTCACTGCTTTTTAATTATTACGATGGAAATTCCTTGTTCTATTAAAAGATGCTTATTCTAATCCCAAGGAAATTAAATAAAAAAGGTTTTTTTAAGTTAAGAATGGTGACATGGCAAGGTGATATTAATGGTTTGAGAATTTTCCTGTCTAGCGACAATCAATGCATAATTTGTTAGAGCATAGAGGTTTTGTTTTTAAATACATGGCCCCCGGCGTGCGAATCGACTTGAGGGGGCCAAAAAAATTTGTCGTCCACCATGTTTCGGCGACGAAGAAAATTTTCGACTTTTTACCCTTATTTCACCCCTCTAAACGGTATATATAAGATTTTTTAAAGTAAAAAAAAATTACTTTGCAAAATATTGAGGGGGCCATGAAATAAGAGTGATATCGTTTGCTTACTCATCAATTTTGATTTACAGACTTTTTCACATTGGATTGACGCGGATGTGGAGCAAGATTGGTCAGAAAGAGGAAAAAACAACATTTTTTGCTTATATAAGCGTAATATAACAATAGGCAGTAATATGAAATATGTGTCTGATTTGAAACGGGAACACTTGTGTAAAAATAAAACCTTTAAAAGTTACCAATGAATTATTATCCTTAAAAGGCAAACCAAAGAAACACAAAATAGAGACACAAAAATCTGGACTAGCAGGAGTAGAGGGATTTTATAGAATGTCTGCTTTCTCTTTTTTTGTCCGATCCTAGAACAAAAATTATAAATTTTCTATAAAAATGTTAGACAGTGTCACTAGACCAAAAAGAATGACAATCATCCGTACTAATTAGGATTTTTGGCCCATTCAGTTGAAACTAGTGTGTTTGTCAATAAATGAGAGGAAAAATAACTCAACAGGTTTCTATTAGTTTATCCCAAATTGTTGTCGAGACTCTAAATGTTTAGAATAACCCCTGAAAATGAATGAGTAATCAAAATTAACGACAGTCACAAGAGTAAAAGAATAACAAAATATCCTGGACAGAGTTCCTAGAAAAGGGTGAGGAAAAGAGGCCTAAGTTATGAAAGAAAATTTTAGAATTTAACTATTTAAGCTTTCATTAAAATTGATTTTGTAATAATTGGTTCTCGTTTAAAATTGGATACTTTTTCCTTGTGGTGGTGAATTTAAATCTCTGAAGCTGCTGTGAATAAGTTATTTGCAGAATTTTCTTTGCAAAAACTCAGGGAAGAAGAAAAAGTCAAGCAAGCACATTGTATTGAATTATCATTGGTTAAACTGGGTATACATATAGCTAATCGCAAGGATTTTCGTTCTTGATAAGTATGATTGTCCAAATGATCCAATTGGTTAAGAAGAATGAAAAGCCAGGGAAGAAAAAAAATGGTGGACAAATCAAAATAGTAAGTACTGATAGTCCGAAGAAAACCTGGCCAGTATCTTTGATGTGTATTGGGCTCTTAAATCTTATTGCTGTTATAGTGTTTAATCTTATTACTACGGCAAAGATTAGTAGAGATGACCAAGATGGATTACCTTATCGGGGAAAACTTCGTCGGGGAAAAGTGACGAAATTTCGGCCAAGTGACGAATATTTTTCCCCGACGAAAACTTTCCCCGGCCTTAATGCGTTTACCAACTACCAGCAAGTGAAGAATATTTTTCCCCGGCGAAAATTTTCCCCAACGAAGTTTGTCCCGATAAGGTATCTCTTAAGCAGTAGCGTGGTGGCAGGGATGGCATTTCCTGAAATTGCCTCCCAAATTTGGCCGAATCTTTGTCGACGCTACTGCTCTTAAGTAGTACTGGTTGTTTAGATCGTTAATACACTTTGGTGAAGGAAGTTGCATTCAACTGAAGCTAGAAATGGAAACCATATGGGATATTGCATTCAATGAAGTATAGGCTAAAATTGAACTTTCTATATTTCCCCATGCAAGATAAAGTGATGCCTTAAGGAATGTGCCTCATTTCGGATATGAAGGGTTAAATAGAGCCCTCCTTTGTTTTCTACTTGTACATTTTACGGATCTAGTATTTGGCTAAAATTCATGCAAGCTGCACATCTTAGGTGGGGAACAAAGAAGCGTCAAATCCTTTGTAGGAGATTCACTTCTCTAGCGTTTAAAAAATCATTCGAAATGTCACATTACATTCACACGCATACGGGGCATTTTATTTGTTTATTTTATTTGATCACTCAAAATCACATGTGCTTAAAAGAGGGTTTTGCTACAACGGGTTTTTCGTGGTTACTCGCCACTCGAATGGCAAAATATTTTTGTTTTTTATTCTAAAGAGTACTTTAATAGGCTATTCAATTGGGACAAGAGGTCTTAGAGGTACTCCAATCTTGTTAATCTGCATTCTCGATATTTTGTTTTTACGGGATGTCCCAATAACCAAACGGGAAGATTAGATTCAGCTGGACAATGTAGCGAATTTGATAGGTTTGATAAAGTCTTGGCTTAAACTAATTGTGACTTAGGCTTGGCTGTTTGCATTTTTTCGACATTTTCAGACTTTACACCTAATTTCCCTGCTTGAGGGTATAAAGGGCATTTTCTCTGAAAGTTTGAAATCTGAGTCTAGATTGTTCTGAATTTATTCATTGGTCTTCAGCCTTTTTTCCCAAAAATTGTTCTTTAAAAAAGTATATAAGAACTTGATGAATGGAGTTTAATTCTGTGTCGGCCAGGCCGTTTCGTAGCATTGTGTGCAGTTAAAGGGCGTAGTAGTAGTTAGACAAAATTGGGAATTTAGTGCATTTTTTAACTTTTTTTAACAACCCAGTGATAAAACAAAAATAATAAAGGCTTCATGTCAGATTTAACGAATCGAACTTAAAAGCTATAACTGATATTTTATTTTCAGGCGGTTACTGTTGCATAGCTTCCACCTGCCACTCTAAAGAAAGTTAGCAATTACATACAAAAAAAAACGTTCGATGACAAACAAATTGCAGGGAACATTGATAGTGCTTGCAACAGTTATGATCAGCTGATTTTGTTGCAGGCACTTGCAATTTCTCCTGCACTATATTTATTGTGTTGCGGAAAGATTTTATATTGCAATTGCAACCGCCTGTAAAATCTTTTCAATGTAGCCTTAGATTTAAGTACGGAATTTTTCCGGGGAATTAATGGGTGGCTAGAAAATTTGGATTTAATTTGATTGTAAGATTTTATAGGCAAAAGTGATTACTACGTAAGCGAAGAACCTAATGCCTGATATAGCCCTAAGCCCCAATATAGCTGACTATGATTGTAACTGTAGTTAAGTTAGTAATATTTCCTTTTTCCTTGCATTTTTAAAATCTACGTGAAATTGTTTGTCAAATAGTACGCAATTTGAAAGTATTTGAAGCAAAACCCAAGACACAGAAGCCACTAAAAGGGGAAAAAAATGTCGGAGTTTTATTTAGTCGGGTTTTTTTTTCGTCGGGGAAAAATTTCGTCACCTAGAGGCATTTTCGTCACTTTTCCCCGACCAAAATTTCAAATTCATCACTTTTCCCCAACCAAATTTACAATTTAGTCACTTTCACCCGACTAAATTGTCCAAAAGAAATGGTTTCCTTCACTAGCTCAAAAATGGATCACGTAATTCGACGTTAAAAGTACTAATTTCGGTAAATAAAGGTGTAAAAAAATTAGATTTAAATTTTGGTTGCGGTATAAAATTTTTTGTAAATGTGTTGGTCGGGGATAAAAAAATCGGGTACAAGTTTTGGTCGGGTGATAAAATTTCGGGAAAATATTTCGTCGGGGAAAAAGTTCGTCACCCCCTCAAAATTTTCGTCACTTTCCCCCGACATTTTTTCGCCGATAAGGTATATTGTATACCCAAAAAGAGGGGTAGTTCAAATTTTCTGGGGGATCTAGTCTGGGGTAGACAATACCGAAAAAGTGACAAAATTGCAATGAAATTTATTTATGAAATTTTGAGGAAACGTCAGTCGCAAATCTTGAATTCCCTTAGACTGTAGTCATGGTAAAAATCTACCAAAACTTTTTTCATTGAATGTTTGAATGCCTAAAAATTGTAATATACGGTTGCAATATTCAATCCAAATGAAGTTATATTAATACCGAAAACGACTCGTGATAAGTTAAGTGAACAATTTTTTGGATGTAAATTTTTGCATGAATTTGACTACAATCAGGGACAAAATACTTGGCACAAAAGGGAAATTCACCGGGGTGTTTTGAAACCACAATCGATTTGTAAGTGCTCTAAAGTAGGTTCGAAGGGTAGAGTTTTAACTCTGAGTTTTAACGCTAGACTTAAGACTTAGGACCTTAGGATCTGAGGATCCAAAAGTTTAAAAATGGTCCAGTATGGCTTGAAATATAGCCTAGAAACCAATAAATCCCTCCCAGATCGAAATAATCGATGAAATCAAGTTGAGGGCCTAAAATTGACATTCTCGCTCGAACTTCAATTTTCGAAAAATGGTAAATTAGCCAAAAGTGCAAAAATATTATGGCACGGATTGTAACTGACCCAAATATGCGATTTGACGAGTATTTATTTTAGAAGGGAAAAATGTTTCATGGTCTTTGATAAATCTTCAGGTTGTCGAAAAATTTGTTTTTCGAAATCATGAAATGGGATTTTCCAGAAATAGTCCGTGCCCCCCTGTTGAGGATATCGGATATCCAGGGGGTTAACGATTTTTTTTCAAAACTGGATATCTAGGGGGTTTAATATCTACGAGGGGAGCGGATATCCAGGGGGTAAAGTGTCTTTTCAAGTAAAAAAATACGAGATTCAAGGGTGAGCATCTTTATAAGAGAGGATATGCAGAGGGTTGAGCATATTTTTAAGAGTGGATATCAATATCCTCAACAGTGGGGGTAATTTTTTTTCTGGAAAAGCCCAATATATAAGAAACATGCAGAAAAAAAGAACCAGCTTTTTCAATAGACAGGTGGCTTCTTGAGAAGAAATCGAACCTTCACTTCAAATTAGACAAAAATTGAAAGAAATTTGAGCACGACACTAATTGCCCTTTCTTGGTTCAGCGCGTGGCTTGAAATTAAAGCGATTTTCATAGAAGTTTAAAGCGAAACGTATAGATTTGGAATTTATTAGATTTTCATTTCTTTTTTTCTGGCATTTCAAGTCCAAAATGTTTTCTCCTGATGACCTTGTTTATAAGGCCGCTTTTACGCCGTGTCTAATTTATTTTTTTAAGTTCGACAAAAGTTCAACATTTATTAAATTCGGCCTTATAAACTCAACTTTTTCGTTTATTAAGTTCAACTTTATTTGGGAAGAATCAGAGTCAACATTCAAATAAAGATGAGACGATTGAAGAAACCCCAGGGGAAGCCATTTTTAAAACAAAAGAAAATATATCCTTTTTGTATAAGAAAACATGAAAATAAATTAGATTCGGCAATAGAGCAGCCATATAAATCAACGCCGTTCTTATTTATTTTTTTGCCTCAAGTTCGACAATATTTGCCAGGTTTAATTGTTAAGCTCGAACTTATTTAAAAATCCTGGTTATATGCAATTTAATTAAATTTTTTAAGTTTTTTTTAAATTAGACGCGGCATAAAAGCGGCCTCATAAACTAGGCCTATGTTACAAATTTAAATAATAGGGTCTAATGCCTTACATATATCTTAATTTCTCGTTGAATACTTATTGCAATTTAAAATTGAATCTTATAAGCCCCGTGGTTCTCGCAAAATTGTTTTAATGAAAAAATTTAAAGGATGTAGAATTATTTTTATTTTTCATTTTTATAAGATTTAAATTGTCGACTAAAGTTACATCCCAAAATGAAACTGGTACAAGAAATTAATAATCATTAAAAAAAAATTAAACTTTTATATAAAGTATAGTAATTTATAGGTACGATAAAGAAAAAATAGATTTCCAATTCGTCAAAGATGAAAAAATTAGTTGAAGATGGCCAGTTGGTTGTAAATTTGCAATTGCAATTGCCAATTGATTGAAAGCAGAATTGCAAAAAACAATAAAAGCCTCAAATTATAGTCCAAGTAGTAGTTGTAGGAAGAAAAATAGGATTCTTTAAAATAAAACCTATTTTGCTTTTTTTCTGGACATGCTGTTTGACAGGTTTTTTTATAAGATCAAAAATTATTAAAGCATTCGGATCTTCTTATCTTTTTTAAGTTAGTTAGTTAGTTTTGAGCCTGAAATGTTCTTAATTTTACCATTTTGGAGTATCTTGTGCAATTTCCTTTAAAACAAATGAGTGTTTTTAACTCCTTGAAGCCTTAAATTGTTTTTCATATTTTGGCCATCGAAGCCTTATGTTCTTTATATAGTTTGTCCTTTAAAAAGAACGAATATTCTGGAAAGAAAATCATTAAGTTAAAAGTTGAATTTTTTTTAGAAAACTACAGTATGAAATGAAATAAAGAACGTTTTGGGGGCAGAAAATTTCGTAATTTTCACCTACACGTTTTAAAAAAAACATTAAAAAATTTTACAGCCCTCAGATGTTCTTAAAATGTTCTTATTTTCACCATTTTTTGAGTATTTTTGTGCGATTTCCTAAGAAAGTGGGTGTTTCGGAGTCTGCAAACCCTTAAAATGTTCTTAATTTTGTAAAAGTTTCTGTCAGGTCGGAAAGTTAAAATTTAACCTAGTGTTTTTATAAAAAATCAGCTTTTGATCAATTTACTTTACAATTTACTATAAAATTTAAGTCATGAAATTTCCCGATTTTTGTCCCTTAAACTACTACTTAAACGTCTGTACTACTTACGTCTTTAAATTCTAAAATAATTTATCAAAATTTAGACTGCAATTTAAACGGCCATTCAGCCGTCAAAATTAAATTAAAAACTAATTTTTACGAAATCTTTTGTATTGATTTATTAGGAAAATCATCTTGTGATTTTTTTTCTCACCTGAATGTCAAAGCAAATTTAATAAAATTTGGAAGAATTTTTGATATCAAAGGTAATTTGTGAATAAATTCAAATTAATCTATATCAAAAACGTCAATAAGAAAAACTTTGGGTTGGAACTAAATAACTAAATAAATTGTATTAAGTAATTTACACAAAAAAATAAGACGTTCAAATAAAAAAAAAAAACGTTTTGTACAAACAATAAAAAGTTTGAAAAATCGGGAAGTTTTTAACCGTGTCACGCATTGACCACCCGGGTATGCATCAACAGATTCAGATAATCAGAAAAAAAATTCAAAAACTAAAGGGATTTATTTTTTACTGTCTTTTGTATGGATTTCAAGCCATTCCTCAGCATGAAAAGCTTTTCATAACTGTATCTATATGGTTTTTCAATGGTGTTTTTACTTTTTATTTTACTGTATGAAATTGCAAAATCAGTGCTAGTATTTTATTTATAAAGAAAATCTTGTTCAAAAATATTAAATGTAATATGAATACATGACATGACATTTAGAAAATTTTAAAGCTTTATAAACAATTGATAAAAAGATGTTTTACATTCAAAATTACTATCTTGCTTAACCTATTTCACAGTTTTAACACATTTTTTATAAGAAAATTTAAATTTTAGAATTTCGTGAATGGCAAGTGAAAAATCAAGGAAATGCAAAAGGTCTTTGGTGATTTGCAAATCGGATCAGATAAACTAAAAAAAAAAAATTGAAAAAGCTAAAACGTTCGCAAAATTATTTAACTTTGAAATTTACAAGACCACAATAATTTTTATAACTTTTATAAGATTATAATTCCTATAAAAATCTTGTAAATTGATTACGTAACGAACATGTCTTTTCTCGCGCTCTCATTGGACGAGTTTCATCGTTGTTAGTATGGTTCAAAATGGTAGCCATAGTCGCGTGCTGTGTTTACATGTTTCTTGTGCAAAAAACACGTTTATTTTATGTTGTTTACATGTAGCTCTTGTTTGATGAATGAATGTGGTAGCAGAGCGATCAAAATCGTTTGACACTACTGCTTGGAATTCGAATTTTCTGGTGTTATTCAAGCTTGTAAATTTGTATAAGAAAGGGTTTATATTATTTACATGTTTTTAGATGTTCTGCTGTGTGTGATTTCCTGGGGTGCAGAGTTTTCATTTCGTTTCTATTTCTACTCCTCCTTCTTTATCCTGAACATTTAAAAAACGAAGAAATTTCTCAATGTCTCATTCTTCTCTTCAAGCGTTGGGATGTGGAATATAAACAGTAAATCTTGCTGAGTACCTGAAAATGAAGAAAAATCAACATATGTATTAATGGTAAACGTTTGAAAATACTGTAAAATTCTAAGAATTAAAAACCTGCTTTGTATAATAACAGAAATGAGATTTTAATTGTTTTGAATTAATCTTTTTTGTCAAACTTGTATTCTTGATTTTCAATCTAATATTTCTTAGTTTACTACTGTATACAAGACTTAAGACTGACAACATAACACCGCCAATGTGCTTGTGGAATCTCAATCCTAAAAAGTGAAACTTTGCCACTTTGGCCTAGAGCTGCTAAATGCTGTAAAAAAATTTCAATTCTCCAATCTCTTAATAATGGGACGGGATTTTGGAGGGGAAGAAATTCTTAAAATTTTGCAAGGGTGATGCATGTCTTTGGCAAAGTTAGTGCCAATTGAAGTAAAATTATTTTTAAGGCTTTTTAAGAACATATCTGAAGGTACTTTCAAAAGATTAATCAACATTTTAAGCATATTTCATCAGCCAATGTGCAACAATGTCATGTTGAATAATATTGAAATTCAAGCTGACTCCAGCATCAAAACGATGGAAAAGACAAAACCAGTAGAGACGAATATACTTATTATGCATCAATGTGTTATTGTTTAAATGAGTAGGCCTGCATAGGAGTTTTCAATTATTCAACATGATATATATTGCAATTACGAAAAGGTTTATTTAGTCCCAATGAAGAAATTTAGAATTTAGTGGTTTTTAACAGCAAATCTTTTTTGCCAAATTTTTTCTCAATAACGTAGACTTTTCTGTGTGAAAGATGGTATCAATAATCTTGTTGAGAAGTGATTTGGCAATTTTGTTTGACAATGACGTTTGCCAAAATTTTCCTATGGATTTTTAAAGATTGTCAGTAAAAATTGTATTTTACATTTTATGGAATAACTTTGTGGTTGACTTCCTTGTATAAAGTGTGGCAGGATTCTAATTTTTCTAAAAAAAAATTTCCCCGCTAAAAATGCCAGAAAAACCAGTTTTTTCACATTTTTTCAAGATTCCATTTTGAGTTTTGTTCTGATTTTTTTGTGCAAAGATGCATTTAGCAAAATATGACTGCAAGTCCAATTTTTGACTAATAAGTGTTAAAGTTTGTTCATGGTCTAGTTCATAATATTTTTGCTGCTGGTTTAACACTTGGTACAGGTAGCTAACCTACAAGGAGATTTTTCCCCACAATGCAGTTTCAGTCTGATTGGTTTGAATTCGATGTATATCACTAACCAAAGCTTAGTGCAAATTTTGATAATTTTTTATGCGTACATGTAATTTATGGAAAATCATGACTCAGCAAATCTACTTTCAATTTAGCTAAAGAAAAGGAAAATGAAAACACAAGACACTCAAAAATAACTGGCAGTTATCTGGGATAGTTCATTCATACATGTGACTGATGTTTTGATGTGCTTTTTAGCCTTATGATAGGTTGATTACTTTCGCAGGCAGAAACTTTCACAGGCAGAAACTTTCGCATTTTTCGCAATTTTTATCCTTTTTCGCGAAAGTTTCTGCCAGGTAAGAAATTAAACCTGAAAAACGCAAAAGTTTTTTTTTCTTCAAAAAATGAACTTTCCTACTCAGTCTTGCACTGTTTGCTAAATTTTTGTGTGATTAATGAGTTTTTCGTTACCAAAAAAGGTAAATTTTATATGAGTTTACGAAAGTTCTATATGTGAAATTTCGCGAAACTTAAATTCGCCAAATGTTGCAACTTTTTCAGTTACATTCCGTATCAGAGTGATCTACCTGTACCAAGCTCAGAAATTTCAGAACTTTGCAATTGGAGGTAATTTTTTGTTTTTTTCTAAAATTTCTGTTTTTGTAGATTTGCTAGGAAAATGTTTCAGATTCATGGATTTTTATGATTTTCCACACAAGCAAGTTGACACTCATAAATAAAATTTAATTTCCTTTCCTTGAAATTTCTATAAAAATCAACGCTTATCCTTCCTTTTTCTTTCTTCTTATACAACAACCTTCAGAATGGTTGGGAGTTTTGTCTAAAATGAATTTGTTCTTTAGTCACAATTAGAAAACACATTTGTCATGGGAGGAAGAGAATTCACTAATCACCTTAAGGCAACTAATTTTCACTTTTTTCATATTTTTTTTTGGCAAAACCGCAGAAATAACCTGCAAAATACAAATTTAGCCATCCCTAGGAAAATGAAAGAATAATAGGTCCAAAATAGGTCAAAACGGCAAAAATTAATTTCAATGAAATGCAATTTTTCCAATTTTTTTTTTGACTGCAAAAATTAGTTCCCTTAAAGTAGTGGCTGAATAGAGGAAGGTGATTTTTAAAAAGAACTATAAGTTTCTACCCAATTTTCTAAAATAACGAGCCTAAAATTAGGTGCAAACATTTTAGATACAGTGACCATAAAAACACACAATGTATCATAAGATAAAGCACATGCTGATAAATAACGAGATTGCTCACGGGAATCTCTAACCCGCGCGAGCAAACCCGCACCTGTCAATCATTTCTTAAACCTGTCAATCATTTTTAGATGCTTTTCTTTTCACTTGTGGTTTCGAAAAAAGTGTTTGTAAGATAATAAAAAAAGACAAAAGTTGATTTTTATGCATTTTTTTAGTTAAAAGTTTTGGAATACTGGATTTTCAAGAGAAAGGAAAGTCATGAGTGTTGACTCTTGACTCTCCACCCGCTAACCAACCTGATCCATTTTGAAATACTGTACTTTGAGTCAAACTGCACTGAGGTGACACGTCTTATAAAATTTTTGTTTCTTAAAAATATAACGGCAATTTTCAAAAATATCAATACACAATAACAGCTCATAAAACCAGAAAAAGGTTGGTCAATGTTGACAAAATAACACAAACTTCAACGCACCGTATATGATTTGAACTCTCAAAATTGACGATAACATGCACGACAGCTCAGCGCCCTATCCACTCTGTCACTCAAGATGTTAATCGGGGAAAATAACAATGATTAAATATAACATAATTTTATTTGCCATGACCTGTATAATTTTATTTACCCTGTCAAGGTATTAACTTCTTAGAAAAATGATCTTAGATCATTTCCAACATACGGGAGCCGATCACTCATCGATATTTTCAGGATCTTTAGTCTTTATTGGGACTGCAGCAAACGGGTTGTAAACCCTGCTAGTGCCTTTAAAATTAGAATTTCCGTCTGTGGGGTTAGGACACTCTCCAATCTCCTTAAATTCTCAAAAGACTGAAGAGAGGAGCTTTTTCTTCTATACAGTACCCATATACAGCAGACAGAATTCACAGAGCGTACACGCGCGGGCGATTAAACATGATCGCGCAGAATGCGGGTCAAAAAATTCCCGTGAGCAATCTCGTTATTTATCAAAAAGTGATAAAGCAGAAAGTAAACCATAAGTAAACAATATCACAATTTAAAAAAATAATTTACAGTCGGGATATCCAGAAAGCACTGTGGTACAAATCTAAAGGTTTCACTTTTTTCTTGCTCGAGACTTTAAACTCAATGGCCAACTGAATACTTTGAAAAATACAGTGTTTGATAAACAGGCTATAATTATTCTTGCAAATGCGAAAAATTTAGGAGAACGTCTTAGCGGTATCTCTCCCAAAATTGCATGTAGTTTATTTACTTATGAAAAAATTCCTTTTTCAGTATTCCCACACAATAGACAATAACACTGCAAAATTTACTACAATATACTCTTCGCAAAATACAATTTCTTCCTAGTTTTGTCTGAAAAAATGATTGTTGTGATTTCCATACTATAATTAACTGTAAAATCGTCACTAAATGAATATGAAGGTCAAGGGTCAAATAATAACAGAAAGAGAAAGTATACCAATTGCTTGGTTTTATATATCAGCATGCCTCGTAATATGTGGTTATTATATACTGTTGATTCTGCAACAGAATGTTGATGTTGCTGCTTAATTATTGTAATTTTCTTCTTTTTTATGAAAAATGTTTTGATATTGTTCTTATACTGTTTCTGATGATCTTGTCCATTCTTTGATACAAATTGTTTGTGAGTTTTTGATAATAATCGTTTTAAATGGCAAAAATAACCATAACAATAGATTTGATAATTATATATCAACTTTTTTTTTAATTTGAACCATTCAATACTTTTTCAATAAATTTAATGATTTTGCCTTTAATACTATGTATGATAAACCAGTGTATGGCAATTTTTGGCTTTAAGATATCTTCAGGAAATTCAGGCTTGTCTAGACTGTGGCTATGAAAATTTTAATCACTATCCCTGTGACACTTACTTCCTGGTCAGAATTTATTTTTGAATATTCTTACAGACTTGACTTGTATTTGTATTATGTCTAAATCTCTGAAATGCAAAAATGTAAACATGTAGAGTACAGGAACTGTGTTTGTCATTTTGCGTCAAGTAGTTGTTTTTGTTTTTCTTGGTACGTTCTCACATGATTATCGGTTTGGTTAATACAGGACTCTGTCGCTGCTATTAGAGTAAACATAATTTCCAGGTTTTTTTTTCAAGTAGAAGTTTGCCAAAACAACATGGGTAATTTGATTCTCTGCACAATCAAGGTTATTTTAGTGTTGTATTACAACTTTTTTTTAATGCTGCTACATAAATAAACAAATTTTGTATATCTAGCTTATATTTCTACCCTGGTTTCTAAGGTTATTCTTTGATTAGGCGAGACAAATTTAATTTATTGTTCTACGGGAAGACCTCTAAAAAAAAATGGGTCAGTCGGTCATTATGATGAAAATAAAGTAGACTTTTTCCACTTTATAGATGAGCAACTTTTGTGCCATTTCCATTCCAGGATATTTTAAATTCATTAACGTTTTAGGAAGAATTTACACTTTTTCAACTTGTTCAGTTACGAATATCTGCAAAAAACTGAAGTCAATCCTCCAGCATTGCAAATTCAATACTATTATTTTTTCAATTTTGGATAAAAAACAGGGTCGGTCGGGTCCGTAGAACTATAAATTAAGTTGGTTTTGTCTTGTAACCTGTAATCTAACCTTCAAATTGCACATTGTATACTTACTTTGAACGCTATATTTTTGAGTGAAAATGGTTCTGAGTTTTTAAGAGAGAACATTTCTTTTTGATATTTTGTTCAAAAAATATGCATTGAACAATTATTTCAGTAAAATATTTTCAATTCGAAATTTCCCTGAACAGAATTAAAATCAAAACACATAAAAATTGAAAAAAAAAACTAATAAGAGGAATGAAATGTTTGAACTATGTCCCTTGCGAAGAATCACCGAGCGATCAGAGATAAAGAATGCATCAAGGAAACCATGAGGAGGAATGGAGAAAAAAACCATACCTCTTATACTATGTAAGTTTTGGGTTTGCATATCTTTCGTCCTTCCTTCGATCAGCGATACTATTGTAAAGGCAATACATTTTGATCATCAGGTCATTCACTCTGATAATGAAATAAATATTTTTGGAATTAACCACCTCGTTAAGCAACTGCCAACAGCATAAAGTGCCCCGCCCGCCTCTGGCTCCGTGAAAACTCAAAGTGCTAGACAACATATAAATTCAAACTTGTTGAGATTTTGTTCAAGGAACACTTTAAAATTTTTGAATTTGTTTTGACGGTTTATTGACAGCAAGTTAATGGTTTTGTTTGTTTTCCTGCGAATGTGACACCACTTAAAGAATCTGTACTTCAGACGGATGACATACATCTCAGACATAGCAATCCTAGCATATAAAGTCAGCAGGCAGATAGCGTTAGAAATTTGTAATGGTTGTTCCGCACAAGAATTTGTTCCAACTTGCAGGATTTGAATTTCATCTTTCTGTTTCCTTACAGGTATCAGAGACAAACAATGCCTGCCTTTCTCTATCATCCTCAGGTAAGAATATTCTCATTTTATTTTTCCAAAATTTAATCACTTATTAACCTTAAAGGAAGAAATTTTGGTATTTTCAGTTTTTTTTGCTTATTTAATAGAGTTTGTTTGGCCTAAATAACTTTCACCAACTAAGTTTAATTATTAGAGCCATCCACCAAATTAAATTTTCCCAGAAAAAACTTTTCCCACCATTCGCCAAATTAAATTTCTGCCAAAATTTCTTCCTTTAGGGTATTCCTTTATTTGCTGGGCAGGCTGACCTATAGCAAAAAGTTTTATGTATCTGGTATTTCATTGATCCTGTAAAATTGATGAACCAAAATGACCTTTTTTAACTTTTGGTTAACATTTGAAATGGGAAAGCTGAATCTCATTAAAATCTCTTTGTCAGAGCAAATGCAACGCAAAGAAGTCTTAATTGCAAAATTTAAAATTTTAAAGTTATATGCCTTAAGTTAAATCAACATTTTTGAATGATTTCTGGCAGTGTCCAGTTAGGTATTTTACTGTATATACTAGAGAAACATATAAAGGCAACTGTATTTCCCAGGCTCTAGAGCCTCATAAACTATCTCATCATTAATATATAGTAATGGTTGTAAATACAACCCTTCAGTATCAAAATTTCAGTGCACCATACACAATTAAATTCCCGGGGGGGGGGGGTACTAGGGTAAGATGGGTTACGGGGATGCTCCGCTGGTCAGGGTACCTTTTTTAACCTCCTTGAGTCTTGGGTCGCAAAAACAACAAAATGGAAAAATTTGTCCCTCGTAGGGTGCCTATTTTTGAAAATTTTGGGGAAAAAGTAGAAAATTTGAGAACATTTTGGAATTTCAGTCCCATTCAGGGTCACTTTTTTCGCAAATTTCGAGTCCCACGTAGGGTCCATTTTTCAAACCTCAGCGGAGCAACCCCGTCGGTCGACAAAGGTAGTACCCCCCCCTGGATTAAATTTTCATTGCAAACCTTATGTACCTCTTGTGACCTACCATCAGGTTTTTCTGCATGTTTTCCATTACTTGAACGACTTGAAATCTGATCGATTGTTGTTTATTTCCAATAAAGCATTGTATTCAATCGCTGGCAAACTTCCAAACATATTTTCTCTGTTCAAAATAAAATAAAAACAGTTTTTACCATCATACATGACTTGGAATGTGTTGAGCAGCTGTTGCTGGAGCAAAAGTCATCTTCACTTTCGCTATAGCCTAGTAGATTCATATCCTATCGATATCAGGTAGACTAGGTTCAATTTCGTTTTTCATTTATTTTCGGTTGTTTATACAGCTTTATTTATATTTTTATTATTTTTGGTGACCATGGGAGATTCTTTTTTATCGATTTTCAGAAATATTTTCAACCGTTTGTAAGAGTCCCTTAATTTACTTAAAATAGGCTAGTTTTATAATTTTCTCATTTTGGACATTATCAGGTTTACTATAAAGTTTTAAGATTATTCCGATTCCCGTTTATTAGGCATATGAAAGTGTACATGCGGCCTTGTTATCAGATTATAACGGACCGGTCTACTCTTCAATTTTAATACACATGTGCCAGATTAAAGTCCTACACCTTTTTGGACTGGAGTCGTTTATAATGCGTGTAATACAGTAGTATAGGCGTTATATGATAATACAATTATTGTTCCCTCCATTACTTTTTGCTTTATTTCTACTATGTCTGTTACTAGCTTGCTAGACTAGAACTCAATTGCTGAACTAATGAATGAGTGACTAAATATTTAATTCGAGTATTTTCATTGCATAAGCATTGACTCACGAAGTTGTGCTATTTTGAAATCCTTTGGTCTGAAAAAGGATAGTAATATACCGTATAACAGACGTTGATGTAGGCTACCTGGGAGATCTTGGTGTAGCGTATAATTGTGAATAATAAGAAAATAGCGCTAACACCTAGCACCAATCTCTTTTGTTTTATCATGATGTTATTTTCGTACGAAGCTTTCTAAATACCAGTAAATCCTATTCATTGTAATTTCTTAAAGGTTAATCCATCTATTTTTATTTCACTATAGTTTCAAGGCGCATGAATATTGACATGCGAAATCTATTTTTATAGACCGGATACTATTCAAAGTAAAACCAATCATTCGGCTTTAGATCAGTTAACAAAGACTCCTTAAATACCGGGGGCTCTTTACTAATTAGTTCGTAATCGTCTCAAGGCAATACCAGTCAAATCCTTATTAACCGAGGCAACCATGTTAAACTAATAAGGCAATTACAATGAATACTTCACGACAGACTCCAATTAAACTGATAAGATAGCGAAAAAAAATCCTGTTTTTGTTCTAAATTCAGTCCCTTTTGATGTCTAATTTGTCTGGAACTTTCTAGATTTAAAATGACCACTCTTGAAATTTTCGATCAATCTGAATCTTTCTTCAATTCCGCTCACAATATTCAAAATTAATGATATTTTGATGTATCCATAAGGTGGAGATAGAACATTAAAATCATTGATTAACAATCTGTAGGTCTTACAATTTTTATCAACTGTATCTGTTTAAAATCGATCACGAGGCACATTTCTTTAATTAGTATTTAAGCGAACCAATGAGTGTTCTCCTTGTAGAAAATTTCTATCAGGAAATTCCTAATGCCTGAGGATGTTAGGTTTAATCAGTCACTTAACTAATATAATCAACAAAATAATACCTTAACATTTAATCCAATAAAGCATTTGGCTCCTTTTATCCTCCTTTCTCCTCCATTTTTGCCGTAGTAAACAAAATTACTAATACAATCACCCACAAAAGAAAGGGAGAGAGAGATGCAATTAACAAAAGTTTTTGGATCTCTATTTCTAATCCCTTTGAATACAATAATGACTTTAGAAAGAAAGATCATCAATGTAGATTTACTTTCAGCGAGATTCTCATGCTTGATATGAATACTTGTTGTTTAGTGAAGAGATCAGTTAGTTAATTAGTTTGTTGGCAAATGCTATACCAAATAACGTGCTTTTAACAAACCAAACTCATTTGAGTACTGGCTGGAAAGGGATAACACGTGTTTTTGAAATGTCTCGTTATTGTTGAAACCTTTAACGTTGATCATTAGTTTTTGCATTCTGACAACTATTTAACTCGGCTGATTTTTGAGTGTTTTTTACCATGGATCTTGTGTTTAGTTATGTAATGTCTTTCTTTTAAACCCACATATGGAATGTTAAACTCCATATAACTGAGATAGAAGGAGTTGGCATATGTCTGGGAGTGGTCTTCTTTTTATGGATTCTTATCATTGGTCTAGCGATGATTATTCTATCGTTTCCATTTATTTGGGCGAAGCGCCGGTAATTAGATATCAAGGAAGAGTTGAGAAATTTATTTGGGACTTTTGGGACTTCAATCGATGGTGATGCATCCTTTTAAAAAGAGTGTCATTTTGAGCCTGCGGATTTTTTTTCATCTGTCACTTTGGTCTGTTTGAGCATCAAAATCGCTAATTTGGTTGCTGTTTGGTTAATGTCAGTAAATCTGAGAATAGAGTTTATAATGATGTTAGTTATAACCTTAAAGGTATTCTTTGTAATGGGATATGACATTTTATTGGACTTGGTTGTAAACATAGATTTATAAAGCCCGAAGGGCTAGATGGAGTGCTTGAAGCTCTTCCAAGCAAAAAAAATTGAATATCGCAAAAATTGCTTCTGATTGGTCAAGCACTGAAATTATATTGTAATGTCACGTGACTTAGGTAGGATTTCCTACCTAACCTCGGCACACTTTTCAGCAAAAGCACTCCATCTAGCCCTTCGGGCTTTATATAAATCTATGGTTGTAAACTGTTTCAACGAGATGTCAGATCTGTGTTCAAATGTTCTGTTTTGTCAGATCTGTGAATGCAGAAATAATAACTTTGTTTATTCTCCAGAGAACTATTGTTTCTTCTTTTCAATTGATTGCAACTAATTATCCAGTGTACTCGATGCAATACATTTTATATTTAGAAGAAACGGAATATTGAAAAGGAAATTAAGATATTTTTGTCATTAAATGAGGAGTTATGAACAATCGTCATTTTCTGATTCATTCTTTAACTACTTGTGTCTAGACAATTTCATTTATATTTACTACCATGCAAACGGATGGCTTCAAACCAAGAAGACATTCTGACCAATTTAACTAATTAAACAACTGTCATATCCTTCTCATCTCAGAACCGGATTTTTAGCAAGCTACTTAAGTAAGATGAGCGAAGAAAGGTTAGATGAATAAAATCAGCAATCTAGGAATTTTAAAACATGAGTTGCTCCTTATCTTGGAAATACTTTTCTTTTACACATGCACTGGTCAAGATGCTGAATCTAAAGTGAAAGGCTCTAATTCAATGCAATGTCAAAAGAATACCATCTTTCCTTTTAACTCCGGTGTTTTTTTATAAGAACATCCAAAATTTTTGAAGCCTTTGGATGTTCTTAACTTTTCGAGTTTTAAGCCTAAAAATGTTCTTTACATGTGCCTGTTTTTGCCATTTTTTGAGTTTTTTTGTCCATTTTCCTAAGAAATTGCGGTGTTTAAGAGTCCCCGAAGCAAAAAATGTTCTTAACTAGTTGTTAACATTTTGGCCGTGGAAGCCTCATGTTCTTATATAGTTTGTTCTTATAAAAACGTGTATTGCAAGTGCTGGCCAGTGTATCTATTGAATGTTCTTTACAAATGATATTTCAGCAAATTTTAAGCACCCATTGTTGTAGGCGATGGAGCAAATTTGAATGGGATTTGTTATTATGATATAAAAAATGGTGATGAGTTTTCAAACTGGAACCTTTATGGCTTTATGAGATTTAACCTAGATGCGGTTTGAATTAAGCATTCCATTAACAAAATTTTACACACCTTGAGCATGATGTTTAAATGTGGCCAAACTCATTTAGATTTAGCCAAAAAACATTTTGAACTAAGCTATAAACATGTTTATAGGTTTTCAAATTTTCGTGCCGTGGCTTCGTTTTGGATTTGTTTTCATTTTTGAGGATTTTTTCATATTCAAAAAATTTGGCCAAAAACAATATGAATGGGATGTGTAAACAAATTTGACTGTTTTCTGATTAAGTAAATTATTCGTGCGTGCCATTCCATTCTAGGTCTTGGATTTGTTTGTTAATATTATCGGGAAGATTGAGTTGATCTTTCTATCGTCCATAAAATTCACTTTGAAATTTTATGGACCTTCACAAACTCTATTCTGATTATTGTCTTTGAGCATGGCTATTGTTAATTTGATTGGTTTGTGCAAATAAATTGATTTCAGAGGCCCTGCAAAGTGACACTATAGGCGATTCGAACGTTTTTTAATTGGGTATTTTTTGGCTTATCATCGAATGTTTTGATACCAAAATACAGGAAGTGAAAAAAAAGAAAACAAAGAAGAGAAACAAATGGAGAGAGAAAAGTTTGTTGATATTTTTCAAGTTGACGATAAACCAGTTATCACACTTTCACTCGTACAATATTGGATATATTTTTCTCGTTCAGAGTCTTCTATATTTTCTTCACCTAATGGCTCGAAAAATATGATGAAAAATCTGAACTCGAAAAATATATCCCATATTGGGGGCCCATATTGTACTCTGTACCGTGTGATAGCTATTACTTAACCTGGACTTATCTTAACTTTCTATTGGCTTAAAACACGATGGATATCAATGCCTTAGAAACCAAAATTCGAGGCACCAGAATTATGAACAGAACAACAATTACCTCAGTTTCGACTGAAATGTTAGATTTTTTACTTTTTTTGCTTCTAAATCTTGGAATTCGGTATCAGTATTGCCTGAAAAGAAAAGAGAATAGAAGAATAAGCCTCGTTTTGACACTATACCAGATGTAAAAAGCCACTATTCACTTTACTTTGAAGAGCTTCTTACTAGGCACATTATAGGAGCCGTCATTCCTAATCAATCTAATAAACAGCCTTGATAGCTTTAAACGGTATTAAATTTTCTAATAAAAAAATCCTTATACTCCTGTTTAAAAATAATAACATTTGAAAGAGTAGCTAAACACAACGAGGCATATACAACAGAATATAAATACAGATAACGGACCGATTGATTAGTGTTGATAGTTGTTGTAAACCCCCTGTCAGATCATCTTAGCGTGATTACCTAATTGCTTTTAATACAAGATATTAAAATAAGAGAAGGAGCTATGTGCCATTGAGTGACAAACCTTTTTCCCATTAATTCATTGTTTTATGATTAAAATAAAGTTCATGGCTCAGAGGTAATTATGATGTACTACTATGGATTTTTTTCCTTTTAAAAAAAAAGTGTTTTTGTTGGATTTTCTTATGCTGGGTAGATTGGTTGCTGTTATGCTGTGTTTTGTCATATGGCGATATAACTTGGTTGGTTCTCTTGGTTATAGAAAGAAAGTTAGTTAAAAGCACTTGCCATTTGCTGGTGGTTTTTTCGCAACCCTGGTCATTTTCATTTTAAGGTTTATAGTTATGCAACCACCTGTTACATTTCTTTTCAGATTTTGTCAGTTTTAAAATGTATTATGACGGAAGATCGGTTGTGGCTGCTCTTTTGATTAGTCCTGTTTCTTTAAATCTCTTCTCTGCGAAATGCATTCCGAAATGCTAAAGCGTACTTAGAATTTCCACAAAGATTACCTTTAGCTCAGAATCCCTTGGTTTGAGCAACTTTAGCTCACAATCTTCATTTTCTATTTCTATTTCTGTCAGCATCAGTGGATATTAAAATACCATGTAAATGCGTTGCAAATACCATTTTTTTTATTGAAAGAGAAATTCATGGATTTCTGTCGAATCCATTGACAACTATAAATAACATTTTTCCGATTATTTTTTCCTGAAACTTTCAACGAAAGGCAGGTCGTTCTTTTTGGTCGAGATGAAAACTAATTCAATTTGATTGGTGATGTGATTGATCGTACAAGTTTAAAATTTTTTTGTCATGTTTGGAAACTTGAAAAGTCTTGATTCTTTGTTCTTGGTCCTTGTGACGTTACTGGATAGAATAAAAAGAAATACAACACCAAAATGTATGTATCTTTTTCACTAATTTGAGTAAATAAAACGAGTCAAGTAAATTTTATTTCTCAATGTTTCATGCCAGGAAGGCAATTTTCAGTGAAATGGTCTTTTTCCTGACAATTCTACCTTCCAAAACTCACTGACGTCAATTTTGAATCATTCGAAAGGTGAGGAGACTATCTTTCATTCACTTTTACCTTTGTATAAGTTAATACTGAAGCAATGGGATAGACATGCTAGTCCTTGATAGATATCATGGCTGAAGGAAATCCAGTAAAATTCAACTTGCTTTGGTTCCGGAGCTTTAGGCTTGGAAACAAAAGCGACTTTAATAATCAAGGTTGTCCAATTTAGATGTTAACTCTACATCTTTCTTGGACAAAGATTCCCAATTTTAGCAATCAATGACGAATGGACTTTTCCATTATTCCTTCAAGGAACGTTTTTTACTATTGTGTATAGTGGAATTAACTGGTCAAGGTATATACTCTGGATGTGCCCATTGAAAACATGTCGAGACTTATTTTGTCATGTGATTTGTTTGGTTTGTTGGCAAAATAAGCAGAAAACTGTTATGGGCAAACACTCACTATTATGTGAAAAAAAAACTTGAGCCCTTGAAAAATAATTTTGCCACTTTGTCACGATTTGAATGAAAATTGATTGGTTGGCCATTTCCAAAACAACGCTATGAGGGCTTGTTTATTATAAATGTCAAAGTTTTGAGAGAAAACATTGGGCCTTTTTTAGTGGTTGTTTTTCACTTATTCAATTTTTCTTTCTGTCACCAAGTAGCAAATGACGTTTTGGTCATTCTGTGATATTGGTTGATGGAATTAGTGGGATTTTTTATCTTTCGGTTTTCATTAAGTGCAGTTTTTGCAGTTGTTTTTTGCAAATCTTGATACTTAAAAAAAGTAGTTCTCATTGTTTAAATAACTTTTTGTAAGTTCAAGGTCCAATGTCCTAATTATCGTTTACGAGTTTTGATGCTCGAAAAAATTTCTGCCTTTTTCTATTGATTTGAAATTGTACGTTTGTTTAATTTTATAGTTTCATGGCTAAAACTTGAGAATTCCCTAGTTTTTGAAGGAAGCTATTATAATGTGGCTTTATCCGAGTTGATTTTTTTCCAAATCTTAAACCTTCATAACGAAATGAGAACGATTCGTTTTCAATGAACTGAATTAGCCAGAATATTCACACCATAAACTACGAACATTAATATAAAAAGATTAGGGATAATAGCCTGTCTGGACATCCAGTCAGACGAACTGATGAAATTTTATTTTCAATTTTATAAAAGTTATGTAATTTTAGATCATAGGATATCGAACACATGGTATTTCAAGAGTCATTAATTTGGTTACGCTCTCTTTATTAGCTCTGTTATGTTTACTTATCGTGTCACCGAAAAACAAAACAAATGAAAAGTCAGCTCTTTTCCAGGTCAAATGTTTACGTCAGGGGTTGGGCGAGGTCGGCTAAATCGTGTAACCAGGTAGTAGATTGATCGTTGGACATTTATCACAATCAGGGGGTAAAACCAATAAACATGTATATTCTTGTTGTCGTTTTTCTGTAAGGTTTGTTGATTCAACGCTTTATAAAACCCTAGCCAAATAAACATAAACGATGACAGTGTTGTCGACATTTTTATTTTAAATGGAAATGTTATTTACTTGTTACTTCTCCGTCAATCCCTTTTTATCCTTTTGTTTTTGTATTTGGTTTTTGGCGTTATGTTAAATATCCTTCCTGTCTTAGCCGCCTCCTGTTATGATGTGATCTCATTCTTAAAGGACGTTTAAATCAAAGCAAAAGCCTTGACTTTTGTTGACTAGAAGCTGACGCGGTGGTCTAAAAACTGTTAAGTGAGCTTGATTGATTTCTTGGAACGCGTATATATTTTATTGAGAATTAGCAGGTATTTTGTTGATAAAAGGCAACGGGTAAAGACACATTCTAGTATGGCTAGATAACGGTCTTGAGTGTTTTTATTCCTGAGTAGCAGTATATTTTTGTGCTAAAGATTTGTTGGTCCGTTCAATAGAGACGGTGCATGAACACTGCTCAATGAAGGTTGTTTGAGTTCTTTTCAACTGGGATTGCTCATTTTAGCTCAGCAAGCGTCCCGTGTTTAGGTATTGAAGTGGCAATTTTGTTTATCAATCTGTATGGCTCTTTCTAGAAAACTGGCGCCTTGCCTCTTATCATATCATTTGAAAGATAATTACTAATGATTGGTGCCAAAATATAGCTGTTGGAATCTGCCTAGAGAACGTTCTCAAATAATCTAAGAAAGTGTTATCTGCTACTACTGCTATTTTCTAATACAAGTGTTTTCTATGACGAATTTTTGTGTTTTTTTTTGTATATTGAGCTAATACTGTATTTTGGGTGTCGGAATTGGGTTTTGTACCATGTGGGCTTTGATCAGCTTTTTCTCTCCGTTGACAAAAAGGACTCAAGTCATACGACGAGTAACCATTAAAAATCATAATTGAATTATCAACCTAAATATTTGAATGATCTTAAGAATTTAGATACATACAATATACATAACTATGAGTGATCGGCCTTCTATAAAAACCATTTTGGACTTGACTTATCGCAAGGAAATATATCTTGATAGTGTTAAAATGTTGAACAAGTAGAATTATATAAGGGCAGTGATAACTTCCTGGATTTATCGAAAAATTTAATCCTCAAATACTTTGAATCCCATGGCGATCTTTCATCTTGGAAGACTCAGCTTTGATCAGGAAATCTTAACTTCTTTGTGACACTGTTTCCTCAAATGTATGTATGTGTGTGAGCGATAATCATTTTCATCAGTCTTTGAAAATAACTAAGCCGATGTTATTGAAAGTCTTTAAGCACATTTTTTCGGAGATCTGTCATGGTCATACTTAAAGATTCGTTCGGAGACCTCAAAAATTTGAAAATTTTGAATCTTCACTTTTCGATTTTAAAGCTTATAAATTTGAAAACAGTGGTGAAAGTTTTGGAAGCACTTGTGTAACGTTTTGAACAGAGATTTTGGTTTCCATCGAAAGAATAAAATTTTCTTTTCAAAACTTTTTTTTTTTATTTATCTATAATAGGTTCTAAACGAAACAAATATACAAACACTAAAGGTTCCTAGCCTCCCAGCCTCCCGCTAAAAAACCCTTTTCAAAACTCTTTGATTATCCTCTACATGTGCTTCTGGATTTTAGTAAGAGTAGATATTCATAATTAGGATTCATGGAGTTTAACAACGAAAGTATTTTCAAGGCTTGATAATCCATCACTCCATGCAATGAAAAGAAAACTGGCCACGAGCCCATTCAACTGATCCCACTGCGTTTTGGAATTCAAATTTTTTAATTTACTTTTTCTTCCAATGTACATTTTAGTTTCGAATTTTCTTTTTTAATCTCAAAAGAGAGAAGTAGAGAACGTGTATTTTTTATTGTAATTTTTTATGTAAAAAACCCTTTACAGTATTCTAATAATGCACGTAAATTTGATGGTATGAGGTTGAAAACAATAAGAGTTACATGTTTTTTAAGCTGTCAAACATTATTTATACATGTTATGGTTATTTTATTATCTTTTCACTTTTTTTACATGTTCTGTACGTGACGTCAACTTAAAACATGATATGATTGACTTACTTTTACTCCTCTTTCAATCATTCACTTCTGTAAAAGTGACTTGAGTCTGGCTTAAATGAATTCATTCACAGTAATGTTTTTACTATATGTAAAGAAATAAGAATTTCTGTCCAACTATATTCACTCAGGAGATTTGGGTGGCAGAGCAGCATATGCATTTAGTCCTTATTAGGACTCGTCAGCACTGCATTCATACTGCACCCTGGCTGGCTAGATCGATTTATTTAGATGGAAGATGAATTCCTTATTTTAGTAGCTCTTTAAATAGGATATGGAGTCTTTTTTTCTGCTCAAGACTGAGGACCTAATGAAGTGTAACTCTTGGCAACTAAAGCATGATCTTGCATGGAAGAATTTATACTTCTTATGTATTCTTTGGGTAAACTTGAGTATTGGTGGTATATGGTAAACATATGGCTGCTGGTGATGGAGATTTTAAAAGGCTTGGTTGGTTTTCATGGTTTTTATTGTGCACTTTGCGTTTTGGCTCAGCCAGGTCTTACTTTTATAAAGTTTACAGTTTTAATAATTTTCAAGTAGTCTACGTAAATTCTACGTTGGAAAGTTAGTCCTAATGAAAAGTGTTAAGATACATAGCAGCAAGAAACAAATTAGCGAGAACGTTGTTTGTCATTTGATCTCATTATTTGATTGACAGGAAACTCACCTCACTTCGTAAATTTAGTTCATTCTTTTCTCTAACTTTGTGAGTTTTTGAGCACTTTCAAATGGTGTATTCCTTATATATATTTTTGGTTTTTTGGTGGGATCGGAAAGTTTACTTGTGTGACTCCTATTTTGACGTTTTGTTTTTTCTTTCGTATTTACATTTCGTTGTCGAAAAAATGAATTTTCTGCCCATTCCTGTCTCTGTTTACTGTTTATGATAGTTATTTGGAATGAATTGAATGCAAGAGCTTGAGGCCCCCTCTTTCCATACATTCTATTTCGTGAGCATATTACAGAAGTTCATTTCCATTCCATAAAATCTGATGGCAACTTAAGTCACCTAAGACACGTTTGAAACAAATCTCTAAATGTTTTTCTCTTGTACTGCAAGGACAGGCTTTCGTAATCGCAAAAATCTTTGAAATAAAAGATATATGTTATTAAGTAAAAAGTTTTGTATACATACCATCTGGGATATTTATTTGCTTGTTTTCAATTTTCTTGATTTCAATTGTTCACTATCCAACCTAAAGTTTAAGGAAAATGACCATTACTTCAACATTTGCAAAATTTTGATCCTAATTTAATTTTTTTTACGATACTGATGTATATTTGAAATTGTACCACGAGTAAAAACTAATTAGTCAAAACTGGTCAAAACGGTGGTTTTTGTTATTTTGCCATCATTTGTTGTTGGAAATATTTCATTTTTTCAAGATTATACGTAAAACTTTGGAACGTTTACTTTCACAACTGATACTGATCTTACCTACCCATACTTGGAGTTCTTCCATTTCTTCTATTTCCCCTTTTTTTGGTATTTGTCTTAATCTCTGTTTTTTACCATAATGCTCTATACCTGAAAAAAAATGTTTCAAATGTTATTGATGAGTGTTATCGTTTTCGCAGAAAAAAAGAAGGCACAGATTGGGAAAACTCCAATAGATTTTCTAGTTTGAAGAACTTTGTTTTCTAAAATTCACATCTTGACCAGTTTCTTTTTGCCTGTTTATGCTGCATGGGAGGTTTGATAAAACATTTCTGATGACAAATTTCAATAAAATACTTTAACATAATAGTTCATACAAAAAAACATCAACACCTGACAAACTAGGAGCATTTAACTGTCAAACAATCTATGATCAACCAAAGTGACTTTTGTACTAAAGTACCAAAAATCTGATTGCCAGATGCAAACTACTTAAAAGGAGAATACAATCAATTCTTGGCTATCATTGGCTAAATGGGATACTTGAGAATGAGACAGAAAATTGTAGCACGTAAAGCCATTACTCCACCTGCTGACGAATTTGAAGGTAAGTTTGACCATGGTTAAATACTATCATTTGAAGATCAATAAGAAGAATAGGTCTACTATTACTTGTTGGATGTAGTCTTAATTTGGAATTACTAAATTTTCGATGATTGTTTTTATGTCCTTTTACATCGGTGCTATTGATATCTAAATGTTGATAACCCTTGGGAATTCAGTTTAAAAAGAAATACGGAAGAGAGGATACCAGGGACACATATTTCTTCTTGATTTGAAAAAGTATGGGAAATCCTGTTATATAAAGAACTCTACCATTTTTATAGATATTGGACTAGTTCTAAAAGGAATTTAAAGTGTTTTAGTGTCAGGACGAAATTACTTGTTACCCTTGTAATTTGATTGCTGGTATTTTTCTATAAACTCTTATTATTATTAGGTTAGTTTAATTATGATAATTAGTAAGTCAAAAAGGTTGAATCCCTGATAATAAAGTATTTTTTTCTATACGATTCTTTGATCCATCTGTAGATTTTTAAGTCTTTTATCTAAGGCGCCTTAAAATGCCTGTTATCCGATTTACTTGGCTGTCAAAAGGCCAAATAAATCGGCACAGGATACAGCATCCAATTAGAGTAATTAGTAGTTAATGAGGCACCTTTTGAAATTCACTTAATCTCGTATCCTGATCTGCCCTTTGAAAATCGATTTATGTTTGTTTTGTTTTTTCAGATAGCCTGATTTTAAGTCTCAAGGGGTCTTTTTACCGGGGCAGGGGAAGGGATAAAGATTTCGCTTTCGAATATTTTTATTTTCATGTTTCCTTTGTGAAATTAGCCCATCTTCGAAAATGAATCATCATGAAGATGAATCCCTAAAGTTGATTTTCTCTGAGCTGTAATATGGGTTTGGCTTTGTCAACCAAAGGCTCATATCTCGACTTATTAGGGCAAGCCAATCAGACGTCAGGGTGGCAAGCAGAGAAAACGCTTAAGAAACGAAATATAGAGTAAAATAGATTCCCCTGAATTAACAGTGTTCTACATCTGCATATTATTTGAACGTCATTTTCCTGCTTGGCATTAAACAGGCAGTAATGTTCTCTAAAGAGTTCGTTGATTTATTGCAAATGCAAAAAAATGAATGTCCTACGGCGACCTGGGAAACGACAAGGTGCTTGAAACCACAAAAAGAAAAATCTAATAAACGAGAGGTGATTAAATTTTGCAAATTACATCGTTTTTCTATTTGGTACAAGCTGATTAAGTGGTTAAGATGTAATTGGATCTACTCTAACATGACATTCTGTGCCAGGGGGTAATGAAAAAAATTTGTTTGGAAGATACAAGAAAAACAGTTTTTGTTTGAATTCAAAAGAGATTATGTCCGAGTATAGAGTTTAATTAACAAAATTAAATCTTGGAAGCATTTGAGGAGGCCCTACTAATCGTTATTTCTTTTGAAAGGGCTAAAATACCTTGATTAATTAATCGAATTATTAAAATGTAGAGCTCGTTGATATTGCTATATAATTAATAAAAATATGGCTTCCTTTTTGAATCAAAATGGTAGCTTTTAATGCTCTCTCAGCAGTCCCCCTAAGCGTTTTCCTGTTTGGATGTGAAACTCTTAAAATCCATTCTGGCACAATTTCTAACAACATGAGCGACCATTCAAAAGCCACTAAGAATTTTTCTTCAAAATGGAGACTGACCTAGAATGGCGAAATTCTAAACACAGCATGACCTAGTATATAAAGCCTTTATAACTGTTGAGTGCCTCCGGAAGGAAAAGCTTGACTCTGATCCAAAGAGCAAATCCTTTTAGAATCAAACCAATCACAAGCGATGGTTTACTACGGTAATACAAGGTAGAATGGAAATAGAAACTGAGTCAGTTGAACTCGGATTCGATTGTCGTTTTCAATAATGGGCTCTTCCAGAAAAAAACCATTCATGGGGGGGGGGCTGGAGGATATATTGTCCCCCTTTGAAAAAACCCTGAAAAACTGCCATGTCCATGGGGTGAATCTGCGATGTCCAGGGGTAAATATTTGTGTCCAGGGGGGTCAAATTGAAGCTTATCCAGGGGCAAAACGTGTCCAGGGGGTGAAAAATCGAAATGTCCAGGGGGTAGATCACAGACAAAATAACATATTCTCCACCCCCATGAACGAATTCTTTCTGGAAGGGCCCAATTCTGAGTAAAATACACTCATTTTTTGATAAGCATACGGGAAAATCGGGTCGATGCTTAGGAAAATCTCATTTTCAGCCATAATTTATGCTTATTTATATGCTTAGACTTCAATTTCTTGCTTTTCTTTGGGTTCATGATAATTTCAAATTTTATAGTCGGAACATTGATTTGGTTCAAAAAAGTAAGTTTTCTTTGTAATTTGGTGTTGCAGGGGAAAACCTTTGGTCTAAGAAAGCTAAAACAGCCTTAAAAGTAACCCTAAAAAGGTCAGCGTTCTAGAAAAGCTTCATGGATTTTTTTGGATTTCAGCTTGGAGGTATGCTTAGCATTATGCTTTTTATCGAAATTGAGCCTAAGTATGCTTTTAAACGTTATGCTTATAAAAAGAAAAGAGTGTAGACCATTAAATTTCAACTGAATGAACAATTTAATAACACATCAGAAATAGAAATTCAAATTTGAGAACTAACAGTTTCACCTTTGCAGAATCATCAGCGAAAAAAACTTGCACTTAAAAATTTGAGGCTTAAAGCCCAAAAAGTCATCCGAAGACTTGAGACCTTTGACGTTCTCATAGAAGGAAAAATGTATAAAAAGGCAAAACAAACACTCCTTAAGGTGAAGCGTAAATCTTTAATTTTTCTTTGCTTCAGATGAGGAGAACGAGGAAGGAGGAGAGCCAGACCTCCACCAGTGTGGACATTGTCGACAAATGTTTTTTAACTTCACCAAATACATCACACACAAATTACAAAAAGCCTGTTGGAACAGTGACGAACAACCTACACCCACAAATGAGGACGAGGAGGGCGAGACACCGCCCTGGCCGCCCTCTGCAGCTGCAGGCAAAGATGGGAACGGAATCGCCTCGCCACCCGGCGATGAATCAGGGGTTATTGAAGATACGGAGGATATGGAGACAGAGGTGACTGTGAGTGCTTTTTTTAGCTTGAATATGGAGGACCTGTGTTTTCCAAGAATTCAGCTAAGTTTGAACTTTTAGTAACGCATTTAGTAAACACTTTTTTTATTTTTTATTGGTGGAAAGCTTTTAGAGATTTAGAGAGAACTAGAGTTTTCAGAAGCCTTTTACTTTTTTTTCAAGAATTTCCCCGAAATTCAATCAGAATTTTCAGAAACCCTTAAGTGCCTCCAACCTTCTTATCGATACTCTGACAGCATATACTCATATACTCATATATAGACAGCATATACTCATGACAGCAACATATACGCGACTGCTTGTTTGCCATAGAGTGAAGTAACGTCTCCATCTCTGCTTGACTTTCTCAAGTATCTTGACCCCAACTTTTTGGGCTCGTGCTAATTTTTTTGACGCTTAAATCATGCTAAAAGCAAAACTTTAAAATTGAAAAGCTTCAAACTTTGACCAATATAAAGAAACTAGGATGATTTGGTTTTAGTACTCTTTGGGTATTACAAAATGTGCCGGAGAGGAGAAGGGATTTTAGTCCTTTGTTAAAGTATAAATATTATTTTTTCTATTTTGAGAGAAAGAGTGGGATCAAACATTTTTTTACCACATGTTTTCAAGGAAAAAGTGTTAAAAACAATGTAGCAGAATCGAAACTTTGAGTGTATTATATGATATTGCTGAGAAAGAAGGGAAACCAAAATTTGAGGTAACTGGGTTACAAATGAGAATGTCTTACAGGAAACCAGCATCATTGATTTATTAAGTTCCACTAAATTGAACTGGTTATGAATATTATGAGCTGTTTTTAGGCATGATGTACCTCGTACGTAATTTTTCTTTTTCAGACAAATACCTGAAAAATTTTCTTTTTGAGACTCGAAATGCGTATGATTTCATTGTTACAAATCAAACAATACAAATATCCATTTAAAAAATCATATCTCTAAATCTGGCAACTCAACATGAAAGTTATTCTTAAGAATATGGGATTTTTCATCATGAATTTGTATATTTAAAAAGAAGATCTGGTCTTAAAAATAAAATTCCTTACTCATTATCTCAGAGAAAACAATCAATTTCTTTGTACTTTTGCACTGTTTTGCATGCCAAATAAAAATTTTATTTTATTTTATTTACTTTCCTTTTTATGCTATCAAGTATTTCCCTACTTCTTTTCATCAGTAATTTCTTCTTGTTTTTTTTATCATCTAATGGAAAATTCAAACTTAAAGGTTATGTAACACTTTAAGTCTTTGATAAGACCAAGTCAGGATTGTATCCACAACCTTGCCCATTGTAGGAGAAAACCCTACGTTTACAACACTTCTCACAGACCTCCTCCCACTGGATAATAAACCAATCCCCACTCCAAAATTTTATGCTATTTTCGATCCCCACTGAATTTTCTGACTTACAAACAATATGATGCAAATTCCCATCGAGTTTTGAAAGATATTTATAATAAAAAGGCCAAGCAACCAGAAAAGATTTAAAAACTTATTAAATGGACAATTGAACTACCCAAACAAGAGAGTTTTATTATTAATTTCAATTATTCTTTCTTCACCACTCAGGGAAACGTGGAAGTCAAGAATCTTCAACAGGAACTGCAAAGAAGGTGTGGTATATACATTTTTATTTTAATTGAGAAAGCAATTTGGCTAACTTTATGGTTGTGGTTCAAAAATCTCAATTGCCAAATGTTTCATTTTTACATAAAATTCTGTTCTCTTCTCTTCCTTGCAAATATGAAACTTAAGTACCACCAAATTTAAGGTATTAGTGGTCCAGTTGATAGTTAAAATTGAAAAGTGTAACATAACTACCGGGTGCGCCACAAAAAAGTTTCTCTCTTTGAAACTAATTTTCTTGAAATCTAAAAGTTTTAAAAGAACCATTCCTATTTCATTGGAAAGAAGAAAGATAAAATTAAATTTTGATGGGTCATTTATTGAATTCGATTCGTTAGATCAAAAGTTATGCTCAATTGAATGGAAAAGTTACTTTCGGAAAATGCTCAAAAACGTTAAAAATTGACCTATCAAATTAAACAGAAGCATAATTACATGATATATCAGTATTTTCGTTTCAGTCATTAAAAATGATAATTAGCTGTCTAAATGACCTTTTGTTATATTAAGGAAGGTTGAATTTCAATGAAAGGAAGAAAATTCGTCAAAAAAGGCCAAATAATTTGGTAAAATTCATAAAAATACATCAAATATGGGTTTCGAGGTAGATCCAGCCTTACATAGACTTTATCCAGTCTAGAACCAAAAAACGGAGGAAAATTTCGGTAAAACTAAATTAAATTGATTTTGATGAAGATTGTAAACCCTTTCAACCCTTCAGCTTCAAAATTTTTGTATTTAGTTACTGAAAAATGCTCTGAAATCATGTAAAGGCTATTGCAATTGCCAAATTTAAAGTAAAAATTTGATAGGTCGATTTTTAACGTTTTCGAGCACTTTCTGAAAGTAACTTTTTTATTCAATTGAGCATAACTTTTGATCTAATAAATCAAATTTAATAAATGACCCATCAAAATTTAAGTCTATCTACCTTCTTTCCAATGAAAAAGGAGTGGTTCTTTTAAGATTTTTAAATTTCAAGAAAATTAGTTTCAAAGAGAGAAACTTTTTTGTGGCGCACCCGGTATAAAATCCTTTTTGATTGAATTTCATTTTACTACAGCAAGGACTTGACAAAATTGCTCACTCTTAGGTGCCTAATAACTAGGGGGTCGGAATAAACTGGGGGGGGGGTGGAAAAATCTTCACATTCCAATAATTGACCTAATGACCTGAGGAGTGAGTGGAAATCTCTAAAAATACCTCAAAAATATAATTACAGGTTATTTAGAGCAAAAGTAAGAACTCTTCTTTTGAATGCTGAAAATATTTTCAAAAATCAATAAAGGGGATCCTTATAAGGCCCGGGAAGGGGGGAATAAAAAACTAACAAGCGGGGGAGGGGGGTTTATTCGGCACCTGAGAGTACTAATCATGAACAGTGTTTTAATTTTTAACCCTATTAGCCCCAAGCTTTTTTGACTTTTGTATCCCCAGGGGGGGGGGTAGAATCTACCACCCTCGATTATTTTCGATCTAGAAGAGCTATGGCCATGAAATTTGGTACAGATGTTCTCCATCATGATACAATTTTCCAGGAAGAAAAAAAAATTGATGACGTCATTCAAAAACTGATGACGTCATCACAAAATTTCCACCTGTCGGAAAAAATCCCAAATATATGGTTTACAAAAATGTCTATTACAGTCGAACCAATAAAGATATTTCAATTCTGTTTGAAGATTCTGAAAGGTAAAAGACTGTTCTTTAACATAATTGCCGGTTTTGCAATTTCCATGAAGAGTTTTGTTTAAAATCTATGCTGAAGATGAGTAAAATTTTCAAAATTTGATGACGTCATAAATGATGACGTAATCATTTTCAAAAATTTTCTTTTGATTTTTTAAATTTGTATTATCAATGCCTATCACGTGTCAAAATTTGAAAATGATTGAATAAATAGTTTAGAAGTTATCAGCACTTTAAAATTTTGAGTTTAAAGTGATTTTAGCTGGGTTTTATGTCATGTTTCACAATAAAGTCATAAAACCTGATCTGGACAACCTATGACCCTAAAATTTTGCACAAGTACTCTTAATAAGATTTTATTAAAAGTCAGAAAGTCGTTTAAAAAATTTTTCTCCGAGATATAAACAAAAGAACTCCAGCGTGGTAGATTCTACCCCCCCTGGGGCTAATAGGGTTAAAGTCTTTGTATTTTGGTGATGATACAAAGGAGTTAGTTTGGATTAAAAAATATGTACTAATGGAAAACACAGCATTTCCTTTTTTTAGCCTTGAATTATATTTCTGAACTGGAAAACTGCAAAAGGTTACCAGCCAGGACCTGTCTTTTTAAGGTACATGGGATGGTCGTAAAAACTATGGTTTTTCCTTTTAAACTTTTGATTTTTTTGAAATTCTATTTTTCTCACAAAAAGCCATGTACTGACCCAGAGCCAGGTGGTGGTGTCTATTTTTGCATTTCAAAAAAGTTAGTACCCGGTACTACTTTGGGGGTGGGGGTGTGTATTTTTCACTCTTCAAGCAAGTACAGGGTACGATTTCAGTATTTGGGTATTTTTTCACAGAATTTTGCTGTTTTTCAATAAAAAGAGTAGTTTGTTGTAATATTTTGACTTTTTTCAAATATTAATTTTTTTTATTTGAAATTTTTTTAATGGACAATTTTTTTTTACTCTTTTGAGAAATTTTTTGATTTTTTTGAAGACAAAACTTCCAAAATGGTCAAGAAGTGTGTGATGAAAATCAAAGGACAAAAGCTTCTGACTTCATCATTGATAGTTTGCTTGAATTATCTGTCAATTTTCAGTCTGAAAAACTAACTATAGTACTCCTCTCTTGGTCTAATCTGTAAAATTCAAGATTTTAGGGGTGGTGTCCCTATTTTTTAAAGCAAAAATGAAGTAGTACCCGGTACTAAATATGGGTGGGTGGTACTAAACAAAATTTTAGTAAAAAATCAAGTTAGTACCCTATGGGTTAGTACCCTGCCTCTATACCCCCCCTGAAAAAGGCAGCAAAAGCTACTACATCTTGAAAATAATGCGAAATAGAAAATAAAAAGACACAAAAAGGTGGAGTTCATGGATAAAATGAAAAATTGAACATAAAATTCTCAAAAACTTGGAAAAACTACCAAAATTTTGAAAAAATTTGGTAGTCTGTAAAGCAATGAAAATAAAAATATATTACCAAAATCAATTTTATTTTTATTTCTTTTTTTGGAATTTCAGGGTCTGTCGGGCCCATAAAACAACTAATAAAATTGGTCTCGCCTTACAAGAACTAAACACCTTTTAAGGGACGAAAATTTAGCAGTTTTTGGCTACCAAAATTAATTTTTTTCTTTCAACCGCCAAATAAAAATTATTTTACCCTTTACCCCAAAAATCATGCTATTAAAGGTCTTAATACAGGTGTTTTGCTTATTTAAATAGCGTTTTTGGCCAAAATTATTCTACATCACGCCAGATTAAATTTGATCTGAAAAAAACTTTTTGCAGCTAAATTAAATTCCCAACAAAATTTCTTCCCTTTAGGTAGTTTAATTAGTCCGGATAAAAGTGGAATTTAGGCAAAAATAAAAAAAAGTAATGTTTCCGGAATGCCGGCCAGAAAAAAACTTTTTTTGCTATTTTTGATCAATGAAATAAAACTTTTAAGATAACTTTTATGTAAAAACAGTATGAAGTAAGCCCTGAATATAATGTATCAACTACTAACGAAGTCTGCGGCCGGGTCAAAGGCTAGGTCAGGTCTTTTATGTGGTAATCTCAGTTTCAGTAAAATAAGAAATTATGATATACTTTTTTTATATACATTTTCAAATGTTTTGCTTTTTCCTGGACACTATGTACCTAAAAATTTTATTTGGTATACTAATTTTAGCAAATTAGGAAAAAAATTTCTATTAAAAATCTATTCAATGCCAATCTGAAAATTCATTGTTGTTTTTACCTTAAGAGAAGAAATTTTGGCGGGAAGAAATTTAGATTTATGGGCCATTTGCCAAAATTAATTAATTTTTAAGATATGTTTCAAAATCTTATTTTCAAATTTTTTCAGAAAACACAGGAAAGGTATGGTCAGGCGAATCAAACCAAATGACGAAGTGAGTCCTGAAGAATTAGGGAAAAGAGAAATGATTGTTTATGTTCCAGCTGATGATGACACAGTTTACGTACAACAAGAAAATGTCGAAGAGAGTGAGAACAGTCCTAATGGAGAGCCATCAGATGAGCCTTTAAGAATTCCTGTGGCGGAAGAAACAGTCTCTCTAATGGAAGAGCAAGAGCTATCAACAAGACCTTCATCCTCCTACAAATATGGTGTATCGTTATATAATTACTCAAAAACAAAACTCAAATCCAAACCAGAAACCGATAAGTTGCTCTTAGCAAAGACTCAAAATCGGAATGATGGTACAGCCAGACCAACCTATAGTCAACACCCACATTATCCACCAAGAGGACAATTTCCTGGTAGCTACTATCAAGACTATCCTCCCAAGCATGAACACGGATTTTATGGTGAATCAACAGCATATCCACCTCAAGGAAATAGCGGACATTATTCACCAAAATATAAAAAATCCAAATACTACGATGAACCTCCTACATCTTTCTACCCACCACACACAATACCACCCTTAAGACAAAGTAAAACACCTATGTATAATAGAACATCTGATAAATATAATAAAAATGGTACTTACAGTTCATATGATAAATACAGGACTATGGCCAATCTACCACAAGGTGAAGGCCAACAACATCAGCAAACTGTAGGTACCAATCCTAATAAAAGTTTAAATGAAAAGAGTAATGGTAATGATTCAAAAAGTCCACCAAATGAAAATATAGAAACAAACAATGAAGTTAAAAATATTAATAATGAGGAACCTACCACACACCAAAATACAACAAATAATCCACCCCAACTTGTACACATTCTCAATAAATCGCAGCAGCAACAACAACAACCGCAACAGTCGCAAGGTGGTGGAGAAAGTATTGCTGATAATACTTCAACATTTGATAAATCACCTCCTGCGCTAGAAAAACATGAAGTTTCTTTCGCAGGGGATGACTTATTAAAGACCGAAGATGACAATACTCGGGATAGTTTGAATGACACAGAAGAAAATAAAGATGACAACCATGATGATGTAACCAGCCCAGCTGCCACCAAGTTTCTGTATGTTTCCATTTCATTTTGGTCTTGTCTAAAAAAAGAACAGGTTGCACAAATTAGTTTCATGTGAATAGATTTTTATCAACATTTTACTTTCTTTACAATGCTGCTTTGATATTAGGACTGCCAAACTGGAATAAACAAGCTCAAAGTCTAAGCTTCATAGACCACCAATGCGTCAAACAAAATTGTTAAGAATGTAAAGCAATTTTCAGATTATGCACAAAATTAAATACAAATTTTACATAAGTGATCAAATTCTGCTTAAAGAGCAAGTGTCTAAGAGGTTGAAGAAAGGCAAAACGTGAATAAATTTAACAATATTTCTCACTAATGTTGACGTTAAAGACTGTCTAGAAAATATACCAAAATCATCTTTTATATCTTAATTAAATGGTCATTGTTGACTTTAAGTACCCTTTAGGATAATTATACTAGGTTTGACGTCAGTGAGATAGGATATAGTAGAGGTATCCTGCAAACAAATGTACGTGATCGATCAAATTATTTCCTGTGGGTAGCTAAGCATTCAGTTCTTTCAAAAATATAAACAAAAAATATTTCAAATATTCTAAGCAATGATATCTTTGGAAATTATATGATTACTGCTGACCAATTAAGAAGATTTAATTACAAATATTGATTAAGTACAAGCACTTCATTATAACTTCCATTCCTCATGATTTAAAGTATACAAGTGATACTTTAATGGGGTATATTTTAACAATAATATTTCATTTAAAGTTTAGTTAATATTTTGTTTATAACTCTTGAGGGTCAACTAAAGAGAAACTCAAAGGGTCATGTCTAGACTTTTCAAAATAGCTATGAAATCATAATTAACTTTGACTTGTCAATTAGACCAAAAAGCTCATTTAGCAAAGCATTTCTTAAATACCTCTTTAAATGAGGTATGTCTGTTGTTGTCTGTAATTTCCAGAATATTGTTTGATAGTGTAGGAGGCTGTGTAATTAATATTTTCAGGCTAGCCTTATTAATATTTCTATGGATGGGTTTTGAAAATTACCTTTCCAGAATTATTTCTTCTTTAGAACAAAATATTCAAAATTTTAAATTTTTCAGATGTTTTCAGGTGTTTTCGACATCTCTAAAATACTGCCCTTGAAAATTTGAAACATATGTAATTGAACACATCATTTATAATTATATTCATAATTAATGATATTATGTTATTTTATAGGATGTCGCCAGATAAGGAGAGCAATAGTCCGCCAGGGAGTGCAAACAGCCACGAAACTGAGGATTACAACACTGAGGGTCCAAGTAGAGGTAATTTTATCTATACATGTTAATACACATTATTTATTTTTCCAAAACATTATTACATCAAACAATCAGTTTTCCTCAAATATCAAATTTGATTGACAGCTTGGGTCCATTATTGGTATTATTTCCAAAAAACAAAACAAAACAAAAATACAATGATGCAAGTATCTTATTATGAAGTAACAGAGAAACACTCCATTGTGTAACAAAACAAATTACTGTAGAATAAATAATTTGACCAAAATTACAAAAAACAATTCAAATCAATGTTGAAAAAAGGAAAATATTGAATTTGAACTTTTTTGCTACCTATCTATCCATCAGTATGTCCAAATTTGAATTTGATCAAAATGGTGTTGCAATTTCATGAAATAAGCATTCAAATTTTCATATGACGTCCACCTAACCGATACATAAACAAAAACAGGCACATTCACTTAGCATTTATTGTCTGTCCTCTCACAGTCATTGCGTAATTTCCAATAAGTGTTTGCCAAGATTTTGATGTTTATTTTGCAAGAAAGACATTTGACCATTATTATTTGAACACATCAAAGACTTTCATTCATATATTGTTTATGACTCTTCATAATCCTCTTTGATCTATTCTTGGCTTACAATTGGCCGCCAAAATGCTGCATTAGATGTTTGTGTTTCTAATAAATCAGTCTTCTCTCTGGAAACATGTGTATATTTATTGTAATTCAACTTAGTTATCTCAAACTCAACATATCATCTCAACAATTTTGAAAACAATTTCTGTCTTGAGAAATTCATCAGTAGATGGAACCCTTAATGTAAAAAAACCTGACAAAAAATAGACTATAGAAAGTGATAAGATTAAAAAGATATTTTTTTTTATTTCATAAATTCTCCTCTTTTTGTTTTAATATGATTTTATCAATTTTCATGTCTGAACTTTTTATTGTCACATTAAAAAAAGTTTTAAATGGATAATGCAGACAGTGTAACAGTTCCAGACAATGTCTGAAAAATCAAATGAAAGAACCCAAAATTCTCAGCAGATGATAACAGAACTCCTTCTGATAATTTTGATTTTTTGTAAATGTAAAACTAATTTTAAAAACACATACTCCTACATGAGCAAGATGAGTGTGAGCATCTAATTGCCGTTGACAAATCAAAAGAGCCTATCACAAAATTAGTGTCTGAGAAAGCTAAGAGTCTTTCTGTCTAGCTAGCCTTCAATTTGAAATCAGACAAACATAAAAATTCTTAGTTTTCTCCGGCAATAAATTTGAGATTGGACCTTTTGATTTGTCAATGGCAAAATACACCCTGGAATTATTTATATCTTGAAATAAAACAACCCAGACAATCAATTTTTTTACTGGTCTAAGATGAAACTGTGTTTACTGCTATATACTAGCTTGTGTTCAATAATTAATGTTTCTTTTAAAATCACAAGCAGATGTTTTGTCTCGACTGAGACCTCCCATCTGTGGAAAAGAGGAAAGTTTTATCAACACTTTCCCCTTTTTTTCTACAGTGGTATTAGTATTATCAGTTTTAGTCTAGTTTCGATCCCTTCAAAAAAATGTTGTGGTGTTTTCTTGAATCAAAGTTTATATTACTAACCATAATTCGTAAGATATATTGAGAAACTTTTTTACTGAATTATAAAGTTCTAAAGAAAATCATTGATTTTTGAAAACGATAAAAGTTTCCCCTGGAGTGAAGATTTGTTTTAAATTGTGAAAAATTAGGTATTTTCTTTTGTATCTTTCTAAGGACTTAGTTCTGTGAATAAAGCAATTTTTATTTCAGATTGAAAGTGCCAATCTCAATTTTTTTTGCTTATTTTGATCATTTTAATATACAAACCGCCAAAAACACCAATAAAAATTACCAAGAAGACCAGAAGAGTTGATTTTAATATAAAGGGTAAAAAAGTGAGCTTTCAACTTACAGAGATACGATTTACTAAAAAACACTAAAATGATTATAGAGGATAACTTTGCTTAGACCTATTCTAGTATTTTGATGGTTTTTAATTTGTTGGATCTTTCTTACCCTGCCATCTTTTTATTGCATGATAATCTTAAATCTTACCATTACTACTTTTCTTACTAAAAACTGATCTTCTTAACAAAGCCAGAGGTAAATTTTCAAAAAAAAAATGTAAATATGTATTCACCCTCAATGAGGACCAAAGAAATTGATAAAAACATGTTTTTGACAGCTTCTTACCTCTGAAAAAAATGGAAGATCTTGATGCACAGGGTCTGGTCATAAACTGAATAAAACTCCTTCTAAAAGCACCTAATATATAAACCACACCTCAATCCGTTATTTGAATACAATAAAAAAAATTGTAAAGCCAGAAAGGATGTTCATTGATGTACTTACAACAATCCGCCATTTATAAAAGAACTGGAAATGTAAACATTGTCGGTCCGGACAAACCGGGACGTTTCCGATACGTTTTGGAAATAACTCCGCTGTTCTTCTTAAAGTGGAAAAACACTACTAGGTCACGCGAATCATCACACGCGATGCCCTAGCTACTTAATGCTCTTTCGAAGGTTTTCAAAGTTATATTTCTTTATGAAAACATTATATAAATATTAAAGTTTGATAATTTATGTCATAATCAATACCAAAAATTTATACACGACCCCCGGGTTTGTCTGAAAAGTTGTCTGATTTTTCTCTCTTTTTTGTAACTTTATCATCTAAACACATGTATTTTATAAAAGATCACATTTTTTACTGTCTGGATTTACACGGCTTTAGGCAGAAGAAGGTTTATCTATTGTGCCTGAAGGCTTTTTTTATCACGCAAGGGTTTTCTCGCTTATTTTCAGGGGCTTGAACTTGTAATCATAGGCCTCCTTGGTTGTTTTGTATTTATAGAAATGCTCAGTCAATGTGTTTGAGGCCAAAATTTATAGTGAATTCGAAGTTTTAAAGCGTCCAGTTTCGTTAGTAAATCCCAGCAGAATCCACAACAATTATAAAGAAAATGTTTAAATTTAGAATATTATACGAATTACGCGTTTTATTAAAAAATGTTAATGTTTTTCTTATAAAAACGTGTGTTTGTGGACCAGACTTCGAAAGAGTTCTAGAACTGGAAGGGAAGGACTTTTATCTGGTTCACTCCCAAATTTCGAGTCATTGAAGTACACGCTTTTTAATTTTTCAGAACAATTCTTAAAAGCATATCCAGTGTGGGATTTTGGCTTAAAACTTGTCCAAACTCAAACATCATTCAGATAGACTAGATTATGGGTACTGTCTAGTATAATGTTGTTCTGACTTGAGAAACAGCCAAAAAAATTATTACGAAATATGAAATCTTTAATTTTTTTGGATGTCAAAAAGTTACGAAATTTTGAAATTAAAGAGCATTTCATAACTGGAAATTGACACCAAGTAAGAAATTTTAACTTTAAAAGAAATCAGGTCAAAGCTTTTCTCTTTTTTCCAACTTTTTCCCCAAAAAGAATTCTAATGGAAAAAGGTTTTTTTTTATTATGATCTCCTTATTTTACTTGGTAAGAAGGCTTGAAAAGAAAAATCACTCTCAGTCTCAACGTATCTCAGTATCAATTTTATAGAAAAATAGTGAAACTCTTTAAATAACCTGTGATTTACAGCTATCGACTCACAATAATCAAAGGTTCATCCATGGAAACTTAGCCTTTTGCAATATACATCATTTTTAGAATAAAATAAAGTAAAATAAAAGCTATGAAATCTTGTTGGTAATTCCAGTTGTCCAGCTTTCTCAATCCACTCAAATTCGATACAATTAAGAAACGTTCAGTTAGTTTTTTTGGATTCGAGCATTAAATAATTTCTTTATTAATTCTGAGGCTTTTAGGGGCTTTTAGGTTTCGTTTCTATGAAAATTGAAATTCATGAAAATTTTATTTCGACCTCTCGCGATTATTCTGTCGGTAAACTTTGATTTATAATTAGTCAGAAAGTTTATATTACCTAAAAAAGTTATGTCAAGCTTGAGAAACAGGCCTTATATGAAATCAAGAATTATTTTAATTTCATCAAGTACCACGCACTTCATTTCACAACAATCCAGCCAGCTAACCATTCCAATGAAATTGCTGGAAAACTTCAAAAGACTTCCAAAAAGCCTTATATCATTGCATAAACAGCCGAGTCAGAGTTCACCAAAATTAAATCATCACAGTTAATTATATTTTTTACGTCTTACAGCCACCAAGAATCCACACAAACTACGTTATCATACAAAAATATGATTTATTGGTCTAAAGGTTTTGCCTCGCCCACTCTAATGTTAGTATAAGATTCTTTGAGAGTCTCGTGAATCATCAAGTCAAATGAGATCACGTGGATAACGCTGAACCAATCAAATGCCTAAGATTTCTTTGTTATTATTACTGTTGGTTTATATTTTCTGTTTTGAAATTGAACGAATTACGGAACGGGATTACACGATTTTTTAATGTTTTTTCGACCTGGTTTCACCAACCCTAAAATCCTTAGAAAATTAAATGGAGTTTATATGCGAATTGTTTGACTACGGGTATTTTAGTACGAGTTTTCGGTCTTAATATGGAATATTTCTCCAAAGTAGTTATTGATATTTTCACAGACAAACGACTAACGATTTTCTCTTTGGATGATCTGTCTTGTTCTTCCCCAGATCGGGGTCGAGAGGGGAAATTACTTCCAAAATGCTTTTTGGGATGTTTGAGATTTTTCTGTGATTTTATTTTGGGTTTTTGGAGTTTTTTTTCTTTTTTTTTATAATTTTTTTTTTTTTTGGAGGGGTTAGAAATTTTTTGAGATTTTTCAGAAATTTCTGTATTCTAAAATTTATAGTAAAAGTTTAAATTTTTTTAGCATGTTTGAGATTTTTTGGGATTTATTTTGGATTGTTCAGAAAGGACTTTTTGTTCATATAGAATTTCAAAATATGCTATAAAATCTCTGAAAATGGGACACTGCGTTGGATTGTTTTAAAGTACCTTATGGTGTAACACTCGCAATTGTATTTTCAACAAGCAAAAAAATCTTAACAGTTGGAAACCTGGTTAGTATAATAAGCAGTTTTAAAGTATAAACTCGATTTCTTGTTAATTTATAGAATTTGAGGCTCGACTTGTTCTTAATTTCAGCCTCGTATTCTTAAAAAATCTTGTGAATAAAAAGTCTGTACATAATATCATGAACACCTCATTCCTTTACACGCTTTTTTATATAAACTTTTTTGGGAAAACCATCTTAAAATTTTTTAGAGTATTCTTAGGTTATAATCCAAAATCAACCTAAACTTAACACGTAATGTACACCTAAAGCAAAAAATGGCATTTTTAAAAAGTATTGCATATTACTGCCCCCTCCCCCCAGGGGGTCGAGGTAATTTCGAAAGCAGTCGGCGAGGCGACCTTTTTTCTACGATGTGTTCTGAGAGCATATTTCAGCAAGAAATTTTAATCTGTTCTGATCAGAACTTCGAAAATCAATCAGCTAGAAATAATGTGTTCTGGCGAGACAGGGGTATAATCAAGGTCATTTAACGCGTTCTTGTTGTCTAGGTAACCCTAGCAAGCTTCAGAACACATCTTTTAAGGAAAAAGGGGTATAATCAAGAGAAAATTGATGTAATCTTGTTGCTTAGTAACCCTAGAAAATTTCAGAACACATCTTTCGTGCAGAAAAACAAATATCTTACAAATTTATTTTGGCATAACTTTTTTTCCTAGATTTTAGAACACATCAAACCATAAAGTAGTGATAAGTTAAGGGAGACAAATAGTGCGATAAAGGTTTCCTAGAAATCAGAACACATCATTTGTATAAAAAATTGAAAGGTCATAACATTTGACATTTGGTCTCCTAGAAGATAAGAACACATATTTTTAAAAAATCTCTCCGCCGGCTGCTTCTGTAATTTGGCAATTTACAGTGCTCTAAAATTTATAGCATTCTCATGTTCTGTTGCCAAATTTCATGATGGTTATATTCTTAATTTTTAGGCCAATTTCATCATAAATATTCTTATAAAGTATATTCTTTTATATTCTTTCAAAAGTAGAAATCAATTTTTTTGTTTACTTTTTATCCTAGATCTCCAAACAGAAATCAACAAATTACCACGAGTTCGCCAATTGTCAGAATCAACTGTAGAACGTCTGATCACAGAACCTTCTCAGACTGATGCATCTTGGAAACATGCAAAACAAGCCTACAGGTGTCCTTTGTGTGCCAAAGTATTTCCTTTCAAAAGTAAACTACAAAGACACGTACTGGTACACACTGGAATTAAACCCTACAAGTAAGCGGTTTTTAACTTTGTATATATTTTTTCCTACAGTCTTTAATTGATGAAAAGTGCTTGACGTGTTCTTATTTTTCATGATTTACAGTCTCGTGCGCTCTTAGCTGCTCTTAGATCTGCTTAGATATGCTACTCTTCATTTATTGATGAAAAATTGTATGTTCGAAATTTTTGAGATTCGACTCTGATATTGTTTCCAATTTGTTTTAAACTTTTGACAAAAAAATTGAGCCTTGTGTTTGTACGTCAAGTAGTAAAGCTTTTAAAAGCACATTTTTCCTCAATTTCACTTTCAGGTGTACTGTATGTGGACGCGGATTTACACAACAGATTGATCTTCAGCGTCACTTAACACGTCACACCGGTGAAAAGCCTTTCAAATGTCATCTCTGTAAAGCTCAGTTCATACGTGCCGATAATTTACGTAAGCATTGTAAAGATGCTCATTACGTTAGTATCGAAGAACCCATACGTAAAAGACGGCGTAAGACAACGGGAAGTGATACTGTTTTACCACCACTCGAGGTTGCAATCGCATTAGCGTTATCAGAAACTGAACGAAATGGCGGGCGTGTTCTTGGCCGCGCGACGACTCGCACGAGCACGCGAACGACAGCCAGTTCAAACACTAAGCCAAGGTAAAACACATTTTCCTTAATCAGGTCTAAAGGCTCTAAAACTTTTAAAATTATATTTATCTTTTTTTGATTTTTCTGAAAATTAGATTAATTTGATTAGTTAGCTGTGTGACCCATCTTTAAGGTACCTACACAATTATCATTGTATACTGATTCTCTTTTAGATATGCTCAAGGTGATGGTTCCATTCCGAAAGCACCTCCATCGCGCGGCGCACCTGACGAACGTCATCCTCCAGGTAGCATGTACCCACCCCGTATGTCCTCACGTGGGGAAGGTGGCCAACCACCATCTGGTTATCCTCCTAACTACCCACCACACCTTGGACCAAGACATCAACAAAATGTACGGTACCCATTCCATCATGACGCACGCACACACGGTGCCGCTTACCCACCGCCTCCACACCATCCACCACAACAAAGACGACAGCATTCACCTCCGGCCGAATTTCATCACCCATCGTCACCTTCTTCATATCACAGGAATAGAGATAGGCGATACATGCACCTAGACTCCCCTTCCTCATCTAGATACTACCATCATGAAGGACCCCCTCCTCCCCCAGGAGCACGTGGGTACTATTCACATCACGAAGACCGCTACCATGAGAAGGAGGAACGTGACCCTCGTGATCGTCTTCCATCTTCGACAGCTTCCAAAGAAAAATATCAAGACTATCATAGTGTATCTTTAGAACAGTCTCAATCTCAGTCATCAGGGGGCTACCCACCCCATAAGAGGTCACTGCCACCTGATCATCCTAATCGTCCACCACATGCAGAGGATTCAGAATACTCTCATGAAGGGCGGAAAGAGGATGATTACTCGAGGTTACCATCGTCACAAGATAAACTAGCTCCTTATCGCATGTCTTCATCACAAATTCAACAGCATTCGCCCGTTGATTATATCCAACCGCGCGAACGCGAAGAAGAATCCGCTTACCGCGGTGGGGAGGACCGAGATCGTCCTCGGAACCCTTACTCGGCACCACCGAGAAGTGAGGAAGACCACCGAGCATTATTCCGAGGAAAACCATCAATCTCGTACGGCGATTATGGTACTACGAGTAAAACGAGTAGTCGACCGTCTTCCGACGTTAGTATGGTGCCACAAAATCGTGAATACAACAGAAGTATCCCTCCACCGGAAGCCACTTCTCCATATCAACCACCTCAGCCAAGATCGAGTACAACTTCTTCAGAACCAGGCGATTTCGCTTCGATGGTGGATAAAGACGCTCTTATTGAACCCCGCCCATCCTCATCACCTCCACCCCCGCCACAGGCGACAGAGGATATAAATGAAGATAATGTGTATTCGGACGAAATTCCAATAGTAACTCCTAGCGATGATAACACTTTGACTGTTCCTCAAAGTGCTGTTTCCTCTTGATAATCAATACCTTAACTCTTTTGAATTAGAAAATGTTTTGTAAAGTCCTGCTGGAGTGCTTCTTTGAGGATATAACACACTGTTGCTTAAAGTACTGATACTCGACTATGTGTATATTTCCTAGTTAGGTATAGCAAATTTCAGTGGGATTTTAGAAAAATGAGAATTTTTCTACAATATTATATATTATCAGTATAGTTAGTTTAGTAGCCTTTTTATTATACATTTTACTTTTAAACTTTTTATATATTATATTTTTTCTATTTTTTTTTCCGGTGTGTCTGTCCAATTTCTTTTCAGCCATATTTACATGTAGAAAAAAAAAAAAAAAATTCCGGATAAAATTTTTGAACCAAGATTTTGTCCGAAGTTTTTTTTTGGGGGTAGGATTTGTGTTTTGTGTTGTATGCTCATTCAGCTAGAATCTTCCTTAGAAAAACGCCTTTTGTTCATCTTTAAAATTGTCTTTTGTTGACAAAATATGAAAAAAAGTTGATGCTTTCTAATTCGATTTTCAAGAGAGTTTCGATATTATCTAATAATGGAGCGTATCGAATGGCATTAAAGTCGAGTTACAGAGCGTCGTATTTCAATTTGTTCTTTAGTTTGTTTTGGGTGTCACTTTGATTTCAAAAATTTGGTTTCATTGTTGACCAAAGTGTATGCCAAACAATGAAGTATCTCCCCTTAAAGTTGTGTTTCCAGTTGACAAGAGTTTTGCTTCGTGTGAAAATGCTCATATCGCGTTACTTTCCAGTTGAAGTTGGTCTTTCTACGACATTTTATGCATAATTTTTTTAAATATATTTTATTTAGGAAAACGTTTAGGTTCTTTCCACTAAAAGTGGATTTTAATCGCGAATGTTGTCTTCATATAAGAAAGTTCATTGAACAAATGGGACTGTGTTGTGAACGTCATGTGACATGGTGACCTCATCATATTACCATAAGTTGACAATGAAATTTTTTATTGAAAGTCAATAATTTTTATATGTGGATTATTTTTTCTTTTGTTTCTTTTTTTTTTTTTTTCATTTATCAACAATGCTATCTAATATTAATAATTAATGAATATATATTAGTCGCTATCTTTTACTTTATATATTATAACCCATATGAAAAATTATCATTAATATTATTGCTTATTTGTATTTGCCATTGTTTTCAACACAATTCTCGATGAGAAGTAGATTAATTACTGCCTCTAAAATTAATTCAGTGGTAGATAAAGGCGAAGAGTGTCTTATAAAATAATCTAAAGATTGAAATTATTTTATTAGCTAAAATATTAGCCTCTTAAAATCAACAATACAGGGACCAAGAAACTTCAAATTAGAGAAATTAAGGGAGCCTTATGTTCATGGTTAAATTGCAGAAAAACTTGGAGCTCCGACTTAGATGAAGCCAATGATTGTTAGTTACAACTTTTATATTCCTTGTGAGGAAATGCCCGTTCTCGGTTATAAATCCCCTGTATCTACCACCTAAGCTTTCTTGCCCCCATCTTCGGCACCCCAATTGACGCTTTAGTTAGGACACGCCTTTAGTTCGCGTACATTAGAACGATAAGATACAACGTACATTAGAACGATGAGATACCTTATCAGGAAACTTATTAACGATTTTCCTGGTAAGAGCATATTAGCTGTCGATGCTTAAAATGTTTTTTCATTTGATTAGTAAGCCAATCAGATTGATTTGATCATAATGCTTGAATGCGAAATACATTGGCTTACACCTCCTATGAAAACGTATTTTGAATGTTCTCTAGGTAGGCAATTTGTAACTTTCCAGTTCATATATTAGTCAAGATATAGAACCCCGCCAACAATGACTGGAAAATTTTTGAATTTTTTTAAAAACATTATTTTTGCTACAGTACAGTTAACATTTTAAGAAACGAATATTATACTACCTTTAATGTATTTCATTTTACAAGAATATTATCGTGGTTGTATATATTATCCTTGAACGAAGAAAAATAACTTTACTATAATACTCCTAATATGCTATAATACTCATAAACAATTTGTTTTACATTTATTTTAAACTCATATAATACACGTTTTTTTTTTATAAGGAACACGTTTATAAGGAACTCGAGGCTGGAAATGGTTCAAAAAATAAGGAATTGTTAAGGAACTGCTCAGGCTGAGAATAAGGGGATTTGAAAATAATGTACCTTATTGGGACTAATTTGACCAAATTTTGATCTTTCAAGGTGCAAAAAGTTCAAAATTTCCTATGTAGTAAGGAACTCGATAAGGAACTTTGAGACTGAAATTCTCTGTAAAAATAAGAAACTCCAGGCTCAAAGCAAAGTTAAGGTTCCTTATATAAAAAAAAAAACTCATACTTACAGTTGAGCCTCTTTAACTCGAACCTATAGAATTCGAATGTCTCCTTTAACTCGAACAATGTTTCGTGTCACGTCAGACAACAACGCTTTATAAACTCGATCCTCGAAATTCAACTCAACTCGAAATTTCCACACGTTTGAACAATTTTGTATTTCCCGTGCGTGTTCGAGTTATAGAGAACACTGTACTTACTTTTGCCGGTACACTTTTTTCATAAGAACTAAGAAAGTTTTGCTCGGCTGTTCTTATTTATTGAATGGAATTGAGGTATTTTAGGCTTTTACCCAATTTTTGCTACCTCTATCAGGCTCAACATAAATTGTTCTTATTTTTTTGGCATTTTTGGAGTCTCGTTGTTCTTATAAAAACGCCTTGTAATTAAAAAAATTTTCCAATTTACTATGGGACTGTCAACGCCTTTATAAATCTGTGCTTCTGGAAATGAACCTGGAGACTAGGACAGAAGTGTGGGTAGACTGATAGACTGAACCTGGTGTGGGGGTATATTAAAAATAGTTCGAAATTAAAAAGAGAATTTGATTTATTATTTAGAACTTAAAGTTTCATGCCGCCCGAAGAACATCAGCTAAATGAAAATCGTTTGAAAAATATTCATATACAATATGGCTGAAATTCTGACTTCAATTTTTCAGGTGACGTCGAAGTTAGGTGATTTATGAAAAGTTTTTCAATTTACAAAAAAGAACCATACCTGGAACGACTTTGTTTCTGCTTCCACGACCTCGACCAGCTCTCAACTTCAACTGCAACTATTAAAATGCCTCAGTCATTTAAGATGAAATGGCGTAACTCATTACGTAAGTGAATTATACTATGATGTCAAAAGGTCATGATTCTTTAGAGGTTTTTTCTAGTAGAGAAACCATTCAAGTATCATGTAACGTCATTCTTACTGCAAATATAATTTTCATCAAAACAAACCATTGTCTCTTTGAACGTCAACCTCTTCAATTTGTGGTTTCGAAAAGTATTTCTAAAATGCCCATCTCTCTTTATTTGGCAGTCGCTCAAAATGCAATGTACAACAATATTTTTTGGTAAGAATAAGAAACAGTTCTTATTGAGTTTTGTTTGTGTTCTTATTTCCTTTTGGATTTCACATTGTTATAAATTCTGTTCTTTATTTTACGGCGAAATTGAGATGTTTTTTCTGCTTTGACCTCTTTGCTTAAAGCCATTCCTGGATCAGCTTTGTTCTTGATTATTATTAAACTTTTGACGTTTCGAGTCTCAATGTTTTAAATAACAAGAGTGAAATGACACGAGACAATCAATATCGCATTCTTATCTTCAAAGAGACCTCCTACGTTTTTTTTCGAGGAAAAACTTTTAATCGGATGAACTTTCACGAGCCAAGAAAATGAAAAATTTCGCATGGCTTCAAATTCAGGAGTGAACATGAAAAATGGCAAATGGCTTTCTGATTGTTTTTTAGACCAAAAAACCTTCCTTTTTGTTATTATTTCACAATCTAAGCAATCTTGAGCCTTTTCGCGAGTCTTGTTTTGGAAAAGACGCAAAAAGTAATCGTAAAGTTTAAACCGATTGAAACGAGTGATTGTGAATTTCATGTACGACGTGAAATTTCTTTTTTTAAAACTTGCATAGAATTTCCAAATTTTAATTTAAAAAATAATAAAACTTTTTCTAAAATAAAAAGCAAAAACTTAAATTCACAAAAAAAGAATATATAATGTATATCAATAAGCAAAAAAAAAATCCTCAACATAAATATTGTGTTTAACCTTAAAAAATATTTCACCAAATTTCTCGATCAGCCTAAATATTGACATCAATACACCAATCGAATCGAATAAAATTTTGAAAATTACTCTTACTTAACAGCAAGCCCTTCAAAATTCAAATCGTTAAAAATTTCTCAAAAATTCCGAAAAACCTTAAGAGAAAGCCATTGGCGTACAAAGTATTACGGAAAGTCCAAGCAACTCGCACTTTCAACCGTAAAATTCAACCATCATAACGTCAAACAGTGTCATAACGTATCCAAAAGTTGTAATACCAAAAAACTGTTGTAGGAAATATCAAAACTGATCACCAAAAACTCGATTTGATCAATGGAAACTCGCGTCAAAACTTTGTTTTGCTAAAAATCTGCAACTGTCATAAATAAATAACATAGCTCAAGAGAACGCATCACTGTGCGATCGCTTCAAAGCTTCAGAGTCAATGTCCTCCTTGAAACCGTTACATTTCTCGCCGCTCTCCTTTTCAGTATCGAAAAACGGGCAAGTGTTCTCGTTAGGCGATGGGTCGTCAAATTGAGCGAACCCTTCTTCGTCGTGATGCTCCGTTGGGGAGGGTAGCAATTCTTCATCGCTATTTTCCCCGATTTCTAAACGACGTCGGAACCCGATGGCTCGTTTGTAAGCTTCTTGAACGTTTTTACGCATAGAAGGCTTTTTAGACTCGACAAGCTTCACTTCATCAAGGCGAGAGTCAATGCCAAGAGGTTCGATTTTATCACGTGGTAACCATTGCCTGTGGAAGAAAATCAAACGTGATCAAATATACACAGAATGTTTTGTTGACTAGAAATTATATCGGGGTACATGTTTTTTTTATAAGCAAGTGTCTGCTCCTTGGTTACGTTCGAGTATGCTTAAGCTTTCAAAGCATCCAGGTACAGCATATGCTTGGTATGGTATATGCTTTTGATTCACCTGACTCATTTTTTAATAAAATCTCAGAATCTTTTTTTACTTGACCACTTCCGAACCTTTTTGAACAGAAAAAAATTGACCACATGAAACCATTTCAGGCTGGCGTATATGCTTATGTTATACTTAAGAAATCTGCAAATCTATGCCTTCATATGCTTATAAGCGTTATGCTTATAAAAAAACATGTATTTTCATATAAAAATTTCGTTCTCCGCTTTCACTGCTGTGTGCGTTGAAGACGAAAGTGTACGAGTTCTAGATGGTTCAGAGTGATGCTAACCGCAGCATGAAAGTTTGTGTTAATAAGGCTTACCATGTGCGTTTGGCATCAAAGAAGAGGATGAGATATCGGTCCAGTTCGTCATTCATTTCGAGAACATCCAAAGGAGGGATGGGAATTGGAACACCATTCGATTGGAATCCACACCGCGGCATTGACGGATCGATCGTCTGTCAAACAGAAAAATACAGCAATGAATAACTTTTTATTACTTCTAGACACTAGGTAATACTCAAGATATGAGCAAAAGATCTTGTAGATGAATGGTGTTGTTCTTGTCTGAGGACTACTTTTATTCAAAATTATCACATTCCAACGAAGAAGCTATAATCAATATTAGACAGAACATGAAGACCAAAGGAATCTACTTTGTTCCAGGTACACGTTTTTTTATAAGAACATCCAAAATTTTTGAAGCCTTTGGATGTTCTTAACTTTTTGAGTTTCAAGCCTAAAAATGTTCTTAGCATGTTCTTATTTTCACTACCTTAAGGGCTCTGACCATAGTCAGAAAATAGATTTTAGTATCTGAACATAAAAGTTATGTTTTAGATTCTTTAACACTTTAACAAAGAATTGTCTTTATAAATTGCTTTTTAATCAAATCCCTTAAGAGTAATTAAGAACTTAATTGCAAAAATGACCTTATGAACTTTAAAAAGACGTTAATAATATGTCGCATCACCTTCTTTTATAAAAAGTGCTAAGTTTTAATGGGTAATTAAACTTTTTGTTTCAAGCTTTTTTCAAACTGTCCGCAAAGAACTGAAATATTTTAAATTTTGCAGAAAATTTTTCTAAAAAGATGTGTCAAAAGTTATGACTGTTTTTTTAACAAAATCCAGATGAAAAATTCATGAAAAACCACTATTTTGAAGATTTCGAGACAAAGAAGCATTTACAAAAATTTTCCGCAAATATTTTTATTGTTCGCTAAAAGATACACCATCTACTGCGAAAAATTTTTCAAAATGTTTTTTCTTCGCCGAAACTAAGCTCTTCAAAGTTGAAATACTCTTCCTCGCTAAAGTCTTCATTTTCTTCTTCATCAAACTTTTCCAATGCAATTTTTGAATTTTCAGATTCAGGAATAGTTTGTCTAACAGAAAATGTATAACATGCCATAGTTTTGTTGCTTACATCAGTCAGAAAATACATTTTAAACACGGCAAATATGAAAAATTCACTATGGTCAGAGCCCTTAAGTGGAGAAATTTTCGCGGGAACAAAATTTCGCGGTTTTTTACAAATTTTACAAAATCGTCAATTCACGAAATTAAATTCCCGCGAAATTTAATTTATTTCACGCATTCCCCCAAATTCGTTCTATTTCAAGCCTTAAAACAGGTTTTTTGCTTATTTAATAACGCTTTTGGCCAAAAATATCCTGCAACCGCGAAATTAAATTCCCGCGAAATAAAATTCCCGCGAATTTTTCAAAAATCGCCGAACCGCGAAATTAAATTCCCGATAAAAAAAATATAATAATTTGACCAACCGCGACTATTTTTGTCCTTTTTTCTAAGAAAATAACTGTTTTAGCCTTTAAACGTTCTAAACTTGTTCTTAATATTTTAGCCATTGAAGCCTTATGTTCTTATATAAAAAAACGTGTAGTGATAAAACTATACACGAAGGTGAAGTAGCTTACCAGTGCAGGGTAAGAAGGATATCCTTTGCATTTGGCCCAAATCAGTGATAAAAAGTCCAACACTTTGGGTTCAATCTTCGGATCCAAGAGGTCGGTTTCTTTTTCGTTCACCATGTAAACGCCATACTTGATATCGTTCAACCCTTCCAAGTGTGCAAACTCTTGACGAAAAGACAACTTCGGACGCTTCTGGCGACCACGTTTGTGGCTACGTCGTCGATGAGGACCAATCTCATTTGGTGGACCGTCCGTATCAGAGTAAGCGGAGCTACCGGTGTAGGTACGTTTCCTAGGCGACGAGGTGCTGTCTTCCGTCGCGTCTTCCACGCCGTCAACAAAACAATCATCATCAATGGCTTCTTCGTCTTTGTGTTGCGTGCTTCCGTTCAACGTCGGCGCAGACATTGTGTGATCACGCGTGTGTCGTTTGTGAGGAGACCGCGTCCGCCCGCTACTACGTTTCCGCGGCGACACGTCACCACCGTTAGTGAGCGCATCTCCACTACAAGAGGATTTGACGGTCGGGTCGTGCGATCGTGTTCGATGAAGGTTCGTCTTACTTCTAGTGGTGGCCGACTCTTCGCCTGATGATGTAGCGCTCCCTTTGCTCTTGCTATCCACACGCAAACGTAACTTGAGCGAAGAAGAGGAATTAGAGCCCTGCTCGTCTTCACTTGTTGTAGTGGTGTATAACACGAGGGGACTGGGCTTAGCAGGTTGATATTGTTTCTTCTTGAATAGTATGCCGCTGCGACGACTTCGTCCCGGTGACGGATTTTGTACTATCTTTTCCGGTGAGGTGAAAGTAAGAGACCCAACAGGGCCACCGTTTTCATTCTTTTTCGGTGTGTCCAGGCCACCACCGTTCATGTCGTTAACATCACCGTTCGGTAAATTATTCTCTTGATCTTCATGTATTGTTTCGGAATCGTCGTCCGGTGTTTTTACTTCTCCGTTGTATTTCGTGTCCGTTGTTGTACTGTCATGGTGATAGCCTCGCTTTCGTCCACGCTTTTTGAAACGGTGAATCAGTTTGTTTGAAGATGAAGCTAGGAAATGAAATGAAATAAAATGAGATTTTAAGAAAAGAAAAGGTTAGTTAATTGGGTGAAGTTCACTCAAACAAAGGACTTGATGTCATCTCATCAAGAGGAAATACTATCAGTGAAGTACACATTTTCAACTGTGATGAGCTAAAATAAGGGTATTTACCTGTTTCTCCGTTTTCGTCATGTTCAGGGCTGAAAGGATTGTCCTGAAAAACGAGTAAAAATATTACTTTTAACTGCCTGACTATTTGTAAAACCTTCGGCCAAATATTAGTCCCCGGTGAGAAAAATAACTAAAATCTTATCAACATTTGCAAAACGACACTCATGAGATCCCATCCCCACTAGGTGTAACTGGTCGTACAAACCCCTGTATTTAGACTTCGCACAACTGTTTCCTTTAGATTTCGTGCTCCCGCGATACTGAATAAAAAAGCATCAGCTGAGTCGAATTTATCTCGTCAAAAATAACAAGAACAAAGTCAGTAAGTTTAAACAACCTAACAACCTAACTTATATAAAAAAAAGCGAGGCCACCTCAACCTACGGTTGCAGACGTCTACGTATTTAGTGTGCGTTTAATTAATGGCTTACAATTCTACGTTTTTGTCGCTTCAGTTTGGAGATTTCTTTGCGAAGGAGTTTCTGTTGCGCTAAGCGAGTCACTGAAACGAAAGAAGAGAAGAAGTTACAGCTTGGTTGGGAGCTCCACGCTACCGTAAATACGAATTCTATCTGATCCAAATCCAAAATAGTTTTGGCTTCGATGATTATAAGAGATTTCAATATGGTCTTAATACCCCTTTCACTATCCAGATAATATTCATAGAACTGGCGAATACTTACATGCTGATTTGATACCATTGGTAATCTCAAGTTTGATTTCCAAGTCTTCAATCTTCTCATCAATTGTCATGAAGGGGTTTTCAATCATCTTCGTGATTTCTATCAAAACATTACAAATACATTTGACTCTCTGTCTAATTCGATCTTAAAGGAACAAAACATTTTTTCGAATTAGACAAAGTTCGAATCGACTTTCCAGCTGAGGGGACCAATATTTCAGTTCGAATTACAAAAGAATTCGATTAATAAAGGTTCGAATTAGAGAGCCTTAACTGCATATCTTTTTGAACCAACCACTCAGTAGAACGCTTAACTTTCGTTAATGTGACACGAGAAGATTTTTTGGTTAAAGAATGACACTTTTATTTTACAAGACAAGCAAGTACCCTGCATTTTTTCATGAAGAAGTGTCAGTTTTAGCATACGTTTCGACTGTTTTACAGTCCGCCTAAACAAAAGCATAATACCATATACTACCGGGCCACTTAACTTAATCGCGTCATTCAGTCTATAAAAAAGCTTTAAGTGGACCCCGGGCTATGTTTAGGCATGTTTATAAGTAGTGTTGCGCTTTTTAAAGAACAAAAAAACATTTTTGACAATACCAACAATTAATACACTAACCTTCCTCGGGTGTTGTCTCGGTAGCGGCGGCAGGTTGCGGCTGTTCAGCGTGTATCCCGGTCTGTGGGTCAATGCACGCTTGCTTAATGCGTTTGTGGGCTGCTTTAAGGATAGGTTTACACTGCGTTCTCATACGCAAGGCTGTGCGATAGTAGACTGTGTCCTCGTGATTGAAGGAGAGACAATTCTGGATCATGAGGTTGAAGTCTGTTTCAAATTGTTCGAAATTCATGTATTCATACTCGGCCAGTTTGTGACGCATGGTGGAAAAGTCCATCGGTTTTTTAATGAAATCGTGATAGTCAGGAGCCTGGGAAAGAATAACAAAAGTAACTATTAGGTAAAAAGTAGTAAGGAACATAAGTAAGTCTAAGTCATTTTGCAGGCGAAATAAATCTATAATAACGACTTATGGTTGCTCAGACACAAAAATATTCAAATTTCAAACCAGCATAGTAGAGAACATTAAATAAATGGTCACCTCTTCAGGTTTGACAGGTTCAGAGAATATATTGGTTGTATCTCTTTCTTGGAGGATCATCAATGTGCGTTCCATCTCTAATTGTTGTGGTTTCAATTTCATGTCCACCAGTTGTTGTTTCAAACGATACTGCAAAGATAGAAAAACATACTGTGATGGACAGCTCGCAAAAAGAGGATCGAAGATATTCTTTTTTTTCATGTTGTAGAAAGAAGGCATGGTTCTATATATGCTGAGAAAGCAGAATAATAAACAAAAGAATATCTCAAATTTGGGCTCCATCGGCGCTGAAAGGAGAGCGTTGTTCTTTTTTCGTCTAAGGAAGTTGTGTAAGCAAATGGTAAGAGATACGTTGAATGGTATCCTTTAAAATCAGAGTTTTAGAAGATCTCGACCTTAAAATATCTTTTAAAGGATCATCACCTTTAAATGCATTTCAAAGGATTTATTCCATTAGGCATATTTTATAAAAGAAAAACGGGAACTCCTTTTTAAAAATTGAATACGGTAGCCAAAAAAGAAAAAGATAGGAAATAAAGTCTCCAACCCAATACCTGTAATAAAGAGTTGACTCAATATCTATGTTTCATAACCCAATAACCCAATAACCTAGGCATTATCGATTTGCTAATGAAGAACGGCACATAAGCAATACAAAACAATCATGAAAATTTTACGTACAGTACATACCTGTTCTTTCTTGATTTTCTCACGCTTCCTGATCAACTCGATCAAAAGACGTACACGCTCTAAATCATGTCTCAGTTGTTGCCAATAACGCAATTGTTCTTTCAGCTCTTTGGATTGGCTCCATTCTTCCAACGTCTGAAAAGTATGGAAATAAATATTAGAGGTAGCAAACAACATCATTAACACTTTTAACATTTAGCACAGGTTCTGATTGGGTCAAATCTTGTCCTTGATTTTAAACATGGAACATAACCATATTATATGGCCTTCTTGTTTACATACAACAAACAATAGAAAAGGTACAACGTATCAATGTTTATCACCTGTTCCCGTTGATTTCGATTGATGCCTGAACCAGTGTTGACTTGTAATCTTCTGAGGAGGGGAACACCATTTCTTGATTGACGTTTCAGCATCCAATAGGATTGGAGTTGTTGAATGAATTGTGATTTCTTTGCGATAGCCACTTTTGATACAATCTTGGTTAGCCTGTAAAGAATGCAAATATTTTCATATTCAAAATGTTTAAAAAAGAAATAATCACATGAAATTAAAGATCTCAAAGTACAATATCATTCTACTAAAAGATTTTTCAAATCAGGAGGAAAATCCCAAAAAAGCGACCGTATTAGTGTTTTTAAAATACTTTAGCATCCTTACTTACCTTTCCTCTGTGAAAAAATACATAGATAAAGTGAAAAACTAACGTATCAAAATAAATGTTTGACTTACCTGTGGGCGGGAACAAAAGGGATGTGTACAGCTGGCATCTTGAAACTTTGTTTTTCTAACAATTTCTTCTGAACTTCTTTCAACTTTGCCGAAGGCGTTTGATAAGCTGCAGATTTCTTGAGGGCAGAGGCATTTGAAGCTTTGCTATGAGTTGAGACTTTACTATGACAAGATGTGTCACTGTCTTCGTCACTGGCGTAATCACTATGGGAAGGTGTACCAAAACCTGGAGCTGCATCTTTAGGCATGTGTACATCACAATATGCAAATTTCTTGACAGTGGGCTGCCCATTTTCTAATCTTCCAGCTTCAATTTTCATGTGAAGACCACCTTGTTGTGCACAGGTTACATGAAAAGCAGTGTAACAGTTCGTTTTGAAACATTGGATACACGCACCACTTTTTTTCTTACAAATATAACAAACTAGCTTCCATCTAGCTGGAGGAATATTAGCAATAGAGTCAATTGGTTCAAGAAATACTGTATTTGCAAAACAAACTTCTGGAATCCACAAAGCACAAACAACATGAGCCCATTGGTTGTTATCAGTTTGTTTGAAGGCACCACTTTTGGTTGGACATAATACACAACTCACAGGCTTGGAAGGGGATTGTAAACATTTTCGACAAAGCCACTGTCCTTCAGGGATGTACGGTACACCATAGCATTCTTGATGAACAGCCAAATTGCACATGTCACAAAATAAAATACTATTACTGTTCGAGCATTCTCCATCACAGCATATACTACAGACAGCATCTTCGTCAATCATGTTATATGGATCTCCAGTTACAGTTCGTGTTTCAAAATGAGATTCTTTCTCTAATCTATCCATCAACATTTCAAATATTTCAGGGTTAACAGGAGCAAGACTGTTATTTTTACGTTCATCATTCAACCCTTCTAACCAAATGTAATCTTCCTCGTCCATTCCATATTCTACATCCTCATCTAATTCTTCAGACGTTCGATCAATGTATCTGAAATATGATTTTCGTTCTGGTACATCTTTTTCCATGATATCTTCTTCTGGGATAATGGAATACATGGCAACAGGTAATGTAACCTTCTTTGCTTCTTGTAATTGTAAATTTCGTTTCATTTCAACTAATGCAGATCTTTGTTTGTGATGTACTAGCCTAGATTTACCACGCCATTTTTTCCTTGGGGTGCTTTTAGCAGGACTCTTGGGACATGTTTTGATCTCAGGGAGAGCAGTTGCATTTTCTTCACCTGCTTCAGTTTGTTCAGTTTTTTCGGATTCGATTTCAATGGAAAGTTGATCACTCAATAAGCTTCTCACTAAACTCCCTTTTATATCAAATTCAACCATACGTTGGGAATCAGCATAAGAGAGTGGTCGTTTCTTTAAGCTTGCAGGTGTATTGAAATTGGAAAAAGAAGTATTGTAAGGAGTGGTCGGTTGCGTTGCTTGCCCATTTGGGTGAAATTTTATGATGTGATAGCTTATACCACTGAAGCTACGATACTCTTTTCCACAAAGAGGACAATCCATAGGAGGCTTTTGCCTTTGTAAAGTCTTTAACATTTCTGCTATGTCTGCCATTTTTCACTGAGTTTTGTACCTAAAAAAGAAATCATTATAATCATAACATAGAGCATTTATCAACCAAAGAATTCTAAATAATCGATTCAGAACAACAGAGTCTGTATCAATATCTCTACTAAACTGATTATTTTTTCCAAAAATCTAAGGCATGTCATCAAATTACAAACAAAATCAATCTATAGTAAATTTCTCAGCATATAGCATATTTGAATTAGAAAACAGGTTTGGAAGGAAAACAGTTATGCTTAGCTATATTTTAAAATTAAGCTTGAATCATGCTAGTGACATTTTTGCGAAACAAATTGGAATATGTTAATGGACTAGAGTGTTTTCTTAGGCAATGGCAAGTATATTTTTCAAAGTTTGTTTGCAACTAAACTAATAGTATACACCCTGATACATCTTGAAATACTATTGGCTTAGAACCTTGGCTACTTTATCATTAATAAAAACCTTGATATTTATATATTTTTATTTCATATTTTGACTTTCACCTAACATAGTGAGGTCTGTTAGCACATAAAAACGTAAGAATACTTCAGATGGTGATAAAAGCATGAAATTTGGCACAGATGATCCTTAGAGGGTTTAAAACTTAATTTTAAACAGTAACACCAAATTTTACCACCTGGCCACCTGCCAGATGACGTCATCAGGTGGCTGGGCAAAAAATTATTTTTTTGAAAATATTCAAAATCTAATGGTTCCAGCGGTGTTTTAAACATGAATTCAAATCAAAATTTAATGCTTTTTCTGATTCTGATGTTCAAATTCAATAAAAAGCTTTAAAAATCCTACAGAATACTAAAACTTAGATTTTGAGATTTACATGGCAAATCAAATGCAGTGTTCCCCCTTCTGGAAGACAGTGTACAACCAACTAATTTTATTAGATGTTTTAAGCCTTTCTATGTTGTTTAGACCCAACCATCAGAAGGAACTTAGAATTTTGACATGGATTCATGTATAAAACACTAAAATTGGTCAACTAGTTCCGTTATTGCGGGATTTTTAGGTTTTACCTGCAAAGGCTTATGATGACGTCATCACAAAACTTTAAACCTTCATAACTGTAGATAGGAAGATTTTCAAGGCATGTTTTATACCTCGATTTTCATCAGCATTTCATGCTCTTTCCGCTGGAACCATTAGATTTTGAATATTTTCAAAAAAATAATTTTTTGCCCAGCCACCTGATGTCATCTGGCAGGTGGCCAGGGTGGTGAAATTTGGTCTTACTGTTTAAAATTAAGTTTTAGAGTCTCTAAGGATCATCTGTGCAAAATTTCATGCTTTTAACACCATCTGAAGTATTTTTGTGGTAGCAGACCTCACTAAACACTGTAGGTCTTAGGTTTTGTTTTGATTGAAAGGTCCGACGATGCTGAGTCAGTAATATTTCATAAACGCTCACACATGTGCACTAGCCTGGCATTAGTATGCGCATGCGTATGTAAAAAAAAGTGCGACTAGATTAGAAAAAGTTTTTGAAACGATAAGATATATTTAATAAAAAACACATTTCTCACACAAAGGAGCCTTTGTTGGTACTCTTTCGAATGTTTTTATGCATATAATAAATAGAACGTTTTCTATATTTAGATCAAAACGATTATTTTGATGATACGATGCTTTTATCCATCAATAGAGTGCTAAACTAACCAAAATCGGAAGCGTGATATCATAGTTGAAGTAATGAAAATTATTGTTTCAATACTGACAGTTTCATGTCTTATTCAAACAATCCTCAGTTGAAAATAAATTTTTGTTAAACTAAAGTTCCTTTGCTCTTACAAAGAAATAATATTGCAGGGTCTTCGTTAAAAATTGACGTCATTTTAGTCCTTGGTGTTGTGAAATTTTAAGGTGAACTTGTTCACATGACGGCTTTTGAGATCAGTTCATTCCTAGAATTCAAAAGCTTGTCAGGGTTCGGAAATGTAGCGATTTCAAGTTTCTCCGTGAGACAAAGTGAGCATTTCAGTGACGAACGGTTGAACGGTGGGCACTGTCGGATGGTTTTCCATGTGATTTTTGGCGATAGGTTTTGTGATTGAATGCAACAAGAAAGTTGTTAACTATTCAATACATTAACAAACAGTCAAACCATCCACTGAACGTGATCAAGCAAATTCCGAAAACTATCGAACAGGATTGTTTGAATAAAACATGAAACTGTCAGTAATGAAATTAAACTAAATCGTTTTCTTTACTCAAACTTAGAAACTGTCAGTATTAAAACAATAATTTTCATAACTTCAACTATTAGTCGCGCGGCTGAGGTCGAAAAAAGTGGCTAGAAAATGATTTTCGTGATACACCTCTTAGATTCCACTTTTTTCGATGGAAACTCTCGAATTAGTATATGTAGATTCCAAAATCAAAAAGTTTCCACGATATTATCGTGCAAGTAACGAGTAAATGGCGATTTTTTTGCGTTTCCAGGCAAAATTGCAAGGCTTGGAAATTCATGATTTTTGGGGGGTCTTCAAATTAAAAAAAGACCTATATCACATGATAGAGCTCTTCAAACTGAGCAAAAAAGTGTATTACACCAAAGTCCCAACTTCTCTAGATCAAAAGTTATGGGCTTATTTGTGGTCAAAAAGGTGTTTAATTTTGCATAAATTAATGCAGATTGTGGGGAAATTCCCTGTTTTCCATCAGTTTTTTACCACAAATAGGCCCATAACTTTTGATCTAGAGAAGTTGGGACTTTGGTGTAATACACTTTTTTGCTCAGTTTGAAGAGCTCTATCATGTGGTATAGGTCTTTTTTTAATTTGAAGACCCCCCAAAAATCATGAATTTCCAGGCCCCTTCCAGGCCTTGCAATTTTGCCTGGAAACGCAAAAAATCGCCAATTACTCGTTACTTGCACGATAATATCGTGGAAACTTTTTGATTTTGTAATCTACACATACTAATTCGCGAGTTTCCGTTGTTTTTTTTTGGAATCTAAAATATGTATCACGAAATGAAACGTTTTTCGACCTCAGCCGCGCGACTATATGAGATCAAAACGATTATAAATTTGTTGAAATCAACTTTGCCATTTTTTGTTTACAAAAGCAATAGAATCTGAGGTCACATTTTGAAACAACTTTCAATCTTTTATTTTGCTTGGAGGTTATCGTTGCGCAAAGAAGTAGCTTTTACCCATCTGACTCAGCATCTGATATTCCGATGGCGTATTGGCGGCCGCCCACGCTAAAGCTCTAAAGGAGCGGGCCAATATCCCATCGGAGAGGGATAGTAGTCGTCCATTGATGTGCCAACATAAGTCTAGCCCTCATTTTGGGGGCCGTGCTGAACGCTTAAAAATTGATTTTTTGAGATCTGGCGCCTCAAAAAGACCATCCAATCACTGTCGTTAGTTACCACGTCATGAGTATGTCGCCAAAATTACAAACAACATGGCTGATGTAATTTTCAAAAAATGTGTGCTGTATGGTTGTTCTTGGTTTCTTTTGATGGATTTTTTGTAGTTTAACTGTACTTATCACTCCCTGAATATTAGTTTTAGTATCCAGTGTAATTTCTGTATATGCACCAATCCAAAAAATGTGTTTCTACCACAAAAAAGTTGATAATCATAACTTTTGTTTTTGTTTGTTTTGATGGCTGATTTTTTCTGCACTTTCTCAAATTTTATACCATTCAAAGACCAAAGAAACTAAAGCAGGTATGTTCCTTATGGGCTTAGGCTTTTATCAGTAACTTTCATTTTGTTATCTATCTTAGACCGTCCTCCAAATATAACTGTTGTCCACCGGCCGACAACCAACAAACCGACTTCAGTGTTCCAGAACTGAAGTTTTTTGGATAAAATCTTTATCAAACTTCACAAAAGTGTTCATTGAGGGTTAGTATTCATTTTCTATAGCTTCAGTTTTTCTTTTAGTGTTATTATAGATGATGATTATGACTTTTCTCTTCTTTCAGGCTTTTTTGTGTACAATGTTATTTCTATTTTGTTTTTGCTTCTGTGATCAGTTTAAAGAAGGAAAAATACTTATTTGAGTATTTCTACATCATGAAAAGAATGATAATATTTTGCATGATTCCTTCTCCAAAAAGTTTTGTATTTGAATTTATTTCGTGAAACCTTTTGAAGTTTTTTCTGACCCAAATTTGTCGGCCATGACATCTTCCCTGTCCAAATTGCACTCGGGCCCAATTTTCTAAAAAATTACATGGTCAGGCGAAATTCCGTAATGTAAACCTTCCAGATGTTGAAAATTTTCCCGACCTTCAGAGCTTTAGCGTGTCGGAAGAAAATTTCTACATCGGGTGCCAGATTAGGAGGTGCCACCCTTTTGGTCGCTTCCTTTTACCCCAAATATTATCTTTAAATGAAAAAATCTATTTCCATTTCCTCAAAGCTTATGATGAATCAGGATGAATGAAAATGTCATATTGCGTACATTTGTTTGGGTTGATATTCAGGATGATAGTTGGTTCCGGTTGGTCACAAATACCTGATTAGTTTTTATTCAAACTTGAGAAACTTTGTATTCTGAGGCATGTTGAATGCAAAGTTAATCAAATTTTTTTTTGACCTATATCAACTCAAGACCGAAGATTCACTATTCCAAAAATTAAAATAATCCAGTGGTTTGATTCTAAGTGTGTAGATTACATTGAATCTTTTTAATTAGTGTCAAATACTGCGTGGGACTGTTATTTGTTCTAAAACGATTAGGGTTTTTAATGATTTTAAGGTTTAATCTCAGTTAAAACAAATTGAAATTGTAATACTTTCATTCACTGAAAATTATTTATACTTATCAGTACGAACTTTCCTTATCTACCTTCCTATACTTGATAGAGGGGCCATAAACCTTATAATAAATATCCCAGAAAACTTGGAGTCCTAGAACTGTAGAATCGGTAACTTTTCAAGAACTAAAAGTGCTGCCATAAAATTTTTGTAAGTGAAGGAAGAGGTGAAGTTGTGAAGTGATCAATTTTTTTTAACGACTTAAACATTGTAGTAGGACCCTTTGCTAGGAGAGATACCAATCTTCCATCTCATAGGTCCCGTGAAATCAGACTTTCAACTTACAGGCAATAGTCAGGGAACGCCACGGTCTTTAGTCATTCAAAATTACTCAAGCAGATTTTTTTTAATGATTACTTCATCTTATTGATTTGTCTTTTACAACACAGTAGTTACCTAGGAGCAAGAAAATTTATTTTGTTTGTACTGGCTGAGGGAAAGTAATGTATCGTAAGTTGGTCTAATGTCAACATCCCTCTTCTAATTCCGACACCCTTCTTTAGAGATGAGAATAATAGGAAGGTCAGAATTCACTTATAGACAAAAGATCTTTTCCTCTCTGATTGCTAAGCAAAGAAGAATAGTTTCCATCAGCGATTCTGACATTCCAATTATCCCGATCTCTAAAGAAGGGTGTTGAAACTAGAAGGGGGATGTAGACATTAGACCAACTTACGGTATGTGGAGTAATTTGTTAATCAATAGACTGTTACACTCTCCTAAACAACTATGACAACAGTGTGTTCTACCAGTGGTCAAAGCAGAGATTCTCCTGTCAGACAGAAACGGAGTTTAATAACACTCCAACTATGGTCAGATTCTTCAAATTTGGCTGGTTTTTACATTACTTGAAACAAAATTTGCTTTTTTAAACTTCAGTGAGACGGAAATCCGTCTGAGACGGAAGAAAACTGTTCTACGCTAATTATACACGAGGTACACTCTGGTACAGCCAGTATAGACTTAAACTCGTATATCAAGATTACAGGATTTGGAGTGCAGGCCGATTTTACTTTTGTTTTCACCCAGTGGTTTCATTTTCGATTTCAAGCCAACATCTTAGCAACGGGGTGCTTGCCCATAGTTACAGGGGTTTGTGCGAAAAACTAACCATAGAAAAATTTCAATTTTAAAGCAATCAAAATGAAACTTTTCCGTGTTTCACTTTTTTGCACCAATTCTTCAAAATGAAAATATTTGAGATTCTAGTTCTTCTTTTATTTAATGATTTTTACGGTACTTTGTCTTTCAGTTAGTGGAAGTACTTAAATTTTTGAAGCGTCTTTACATCACATGGAACAAAAGAAAATAGCAAAAGAACAAAGGAATTACCCATAGCCACTATTTCGCTCGTCGCAACCATCGGGAATCACAATTTTACAGAAATGGGAATGCTCATATCGAATAAAGCATCTTCTGAAAATTTCATTCATAAATAAATGTGAAAATGAAAAACGAAAAACTTGCTTCAAAAAAATGACGTATAGAAAAGAAAGAAAGTCGTTATTATGAACTTTGAACATGCATAAAATTGAGGTACTTTCACTAACTGTCTTTTACAACACAGCAGTTAGCTAGAGACTAAAATAATTTATCCCATTTGTACTGGCTGAGAGAATGTATAATGTATATATACCAGACGTCCGCGCTCGATAGGATCGATCATCGGACCGGCTCGATGACGGATCAATATGTGATCGATGGATTACTTAACGATCCGGATGGGAGATCGATAGAGGATTGATACTCAAGATTTTTTTAAGCTTATGATTAGTTATCGATTATTTATCGATCTATCATCGATCTTTTATCGATCTTATTGACCCTATTGACTCATACTCGATTTACGATCGATAACAATCGATGACGAATCGATTAACGATCGATCGCTAAGAAATACTAGCTCGATAATACACGCTTTTTCTTCTATAAGAATAACTTCTATAAGAATATCAGGGTGAGATTTCGGGTTTAAAACAATAGGCCTATTGTTTAGAACAATAGAAAAATAAGAATAATGCTCACCCTAAACCAAAGTACACTATTCTTATTAAAAAAAAAGCGTGTAATGGATCAAAGAAGGATCGATACTCAAGACTTTTTAATGGCTGAATCTTCCATCGATCTCCTATCCGGATCGTTAAGTAATCCATCGATCACATATCGATCCGTCATCGAGCCGTTCCGATGATCGATCCTATCGAGCGCGGACGTCTGGTATATAGTATGTAGAGTAATTTGTTATTCAATAGACCATCACATTCTCCTATAAACGACTATTTAGATGAGCCTCATCATAGACCAAATTACAGTAACAAGCTAAGCAGGCTGAGCTACCAGCCTGTTGATCAATTTTTAAAGGTAAATCAAAGAGGGAGGGTGACTTGAGTGAATGTTAAAATGCCAAAATGGTTATGGTTCCCCACATGATATATCCGTTCCAATGCCCAAAATTCTTGTCACCATATCTTTAATAAGACTTTTCCTTTTTCAGAACCACTGTCCAGAACTTCAAAATAGCTTTTCAACAAAACTTAGGCTTTAATGTGTTCACATCAAGCATGAATTCGCATAATAAGGGAAGCATAGAAAGTCTAAAGTTATTCAAGAATGGACGTTCTTAAACCAAAACAAAACAAAGTTTATCTAGCTTATAGCCTAATGTAAACCTCCCGTTTTTACACACATCCAAACCAGAATTCTTAAACACAACTTTTCGAAAACTTCTTACCAAATAAAACAATTCCAAACGACCAGTATTTACCAAACTATGAAGGGTTATAGGGGCAAAATTCGTCAGCCATTTTCGTCCGACATTTTACCGTTCATTCGTGTGCAATGAATAGATCATGAAGAAGCATCGATTGGCGCACATAAACAAAACAAAGGAAATCGTAAGGGTGATGAGTTCAAATTTATATACTTATTCCTTGTCTCAAAGTGTCTTTGCTGTAAACTTTTTAGAAATTATGCACTTTGATGAAACTATTTAATTTTTATAACCTAAATTTTTTTGAAATATTGCTATTTATTCACAAAAGATGGACAGATCAAAGAAATTTTACCCCCTGATTAAAATGCGATGCGATCATTCTTAATTATTCAAAAAGGGCAACAATCTATAGCATAATTTATGTTAATGTATGCAATATATGCTTTATTGCCGGTACCGAAGTGATTTCATATTAAGTCTTTCTTTGGACGGTTGTTATTTCGGCGCCGTAATTTTGTTTGAAAATAACAACAACTTTCTGCAAGATCAGCAAACAAATTTCTCAGCGATGTGGTGTCAAGTCAAAAGATCGCTGTATGTATCGCCACCATTCATCTCATCATTTCACTCAAATCACATCACGCCACACTTCCAATGAACACACTTTGATTATCAAAGAAGGGTAAATGTTTTTCATTTCATTATAAAGATTATATTGCCCCTAAATGTATTTTTATTTTTTATGTTTCTTTTTTTACTGCAGATTGTATTGATTGAACTGGGCCAGGCCCAATTGATAGCTTGGTTCGTGTCCTCCGACCGACTCTAAATTTTCTAGAAAAAGTGTTTCACTTTGAGTCGGAAAGAAAAAAATTACCTCCTTTTCACATGATAACTACTATCTCTGCGGTTCTTTTTTGACTGGCTGATTTCATTCTTCTATAAACAACATCCACTTCACGCACACAGAAAATGTCCCGGTGTAACCATGTACTTAAAAACAAATATTAAGCACCTAAAAGCAGAGACTTGCAGCTGTATTCCTTTAAGCACACGCCGCATCGCCTTAATCTCCAACTAGAAGTTATCTTGCGATCGATCGCGCGCGGCGCGTGCCTTTTTTGTGGATCCAGGCTTTAGGCGAGGCTATTTCTTTACATTCGCGTATGGATTCCAGGATTGCACGATTGCTAGAGGAATTTCAAAAATTGAGGTTTTTGGTGGGAAAATGAAAAAAAGATTCCAATTTTAGCTACCGACCGACCGACCGACCCATTTTTCAAAGCTTCTAGGACACGAACCAAACAATCAATTGGGCCTGGCCCTGGCACTCTGTCTGTGACTGTGTGGTGTGGAAAAAAGCTTGTTTTTTCTCTCTTTTTTTCTATCAGTTACTGTAACTTTTTCAGAAATTCATGCTATGATTTACTCTTTTACTGACTGATTTATGAACTCATTAGCGAAAATTTTTATTCTTGTTATTTTATGATGATGTTGGGATTTCGGAGTGTGGTAATTGAGCCAATTTTACTTATAGGTAGCAACTCCAGAAGATTTTTCAAATTTTAATTTTTTTTCAAAACCTATCCTATCTTGTAGAGCTTTGAAAAAGAAAGAAAATGAGGGGTCATAGGCCTCCAGAGGATAAGTGGTTGTAAAGATATTCAAATTTTAGTGTCAAAAATTTGACTAAAAATGTCAAAAAAAAGGTTAGGAAAATAGCTTGGAAAAATTCGAAAAATGTGTCAAAAAAGAAAAAAAAAAAATTTTCCAGTCATGCTTCTTAAATTTTGCATATCTCTTTTTCTAGTGTAGCTAGAGACCTCAAATTTGGAGGGAGAATTCTTTGATGGTGTTGAAATATTATTATATAAAAATATTTGTAAAATATTTAGTATATTTATCAAAATAACAAAAGATATATCTTTTTTTGAAAAAAGAAGACATTGCATTGTTTTATTTTTGTTTTTGAAGAAAATAGCTTGGAAAAGGTTGAAATGAGTCAAAAAAGGTGGTAGGACCCATTTTCAAGGGGCCTCTGGAAATGGAGGAACAAAAACTTATGAGTAAAGAATAAGTTTTTCTGAAAGGAGAAACCCCAAATGAAAAGAAAATCCATTTCGGCAGAAATAAAAACTTTTTTTTGGGACATTCCCATGCTAAAGAAGCAAAAAAAGTGAAAAAAACTACATGAAAATGAAAGAATTAGAATTAGCGATTGTGATTTTTGAATTCCTCACCCTTTTTCTGATAAACATACAAAGTTTCAGCCTCCAAATACATTTTCCTCCGTTTCCAGACACATTTGTTCTTCGATACTTGCAAAAAATGTTTCTCCCGTCGGCAAACAATTTTCAAAATGTTGCAAAACGTTTGGCATTTTACCAATTTGCCGTCTAGCCCGTGTCCACAGTGTTATATACCGCTGGAAAGCTAAGATCACGGGCTTTCATTTAGTAAAAACCGGTTCCAAGGGTTCAAAGTTCACGGAAAATGAAACATTTGGATTTGGTTTGACGTCAACGAAAGTTGCATGACTTCTGGAGTCGCTATTATAGGCGAGGGAAATTTGATGTTCTGTTTACCGTCGCGTTGCAAAAAATATTTGATGCGCCAAAATTTCATTATTCATTATTCATTATTCCTACCTGGTGCTTCCCATCTCCAATGAAGTTGAATTCCACTGCCCGTAAAATCGAGCTGCTTTCTTCACTTTCGGAATCAAAATGACATGATGTCCAGGGGATGTCAATCGAACTCAATGGTAATGGAATTCGATTTGGAGTCGAATCGATCGAATTCAATCGAAGTAAATGGAAGTGATTGTTCGAATCAATCGAACTCAATCGAAGTGATTGATTGAACAATCGAATTCAATCAAAATGGGAAAAAGATGTAAATCTTCGATCAACTTCGATTGGATTCGATCTATTCGATCAATCACTTCGATTGGTTTCGATTGTTCGATCAATCACTTCGATTGAGTTCGATTGATATGAACAATCACTTCGATTTACTTCGATTGATTTGATCACACGTGGTGTTATTGTTTGGGCTATTTATTTAGTCCACTAAGAAAAAAGGATGTCAATCGAAAATTTGGAATATAATCGAAACCAATCGAAGTGATTGACCGAATCAATCGAAGCCAATCGAACCAAATCAATCTTAAAATGATGTAAATCTTCGATCGACTTCGATTGTTTCGATCAATCACTTCGATTGGCTTCGATCGATTCGGTCAATCACTTCGATTGGTTTCGATTATATTTGATTGGTTTGACAATCGAAATTTTCGATTGACATCCCCTGGACATGTGCGAAAATTCAATCGCGTTCGAGACGCGTCTAAAACGCGCTTGTAGCAACCCACTGCTTAAAAAAATGCCTGCCCCCATTCGCGGACATGATTGGAACCATGTTTTTTACTCGAGGCGCATATTTTGTTAGCGAAGATGTTATTTTTGATTCACTTTGAGTGTTTTGGATAGCTTGGCACAGGAAAAAAAATAAGAAGAAAATAATGAGTTGTTAAGAAATAATGAACTTTTTTGAGCGGCGGCTCTAGAGCATGCGGGTGGTCGACGGTAAACAGAACATCAAATTCCCCTCGCCTTATCATTTTTAATGCACTGCTGTTATGGTGTCCATTCCAGCCAAGCCATATTTTATCATTCTACAGAAATCCCCGCTTGAAAAATCAAAACATTGATACGTGGTCGAGTTTACTAAACTTTGCCGAATTAAAACGCGGGAAAATATCATATGACGTATGACCATGTCTTCCGTTCACTCCGATCATGATTCTGATCACGTGATGTTTTGACTTTTTTAAACCAATGAAATCATCTGTTTATACCGCACTAAAGGCCTTTCTAGATTACCGCGCAAAAAAAACTGGGGGTCAGCATGAACTTCAAAGCCTGCTGCGGGAAAGGGAAATGGTTTTGAAGAACCAAATATATGCAAAAAGGTTTTAATATCATCCAAATATTACAAAAACAAGTGACATTTACATGGTTGATCTTTATAAAGTTTGATCTGATGGTTTGTTGTAAAAAAGTTGACCCTCGTGTTGGTATTATAGCCTATCTTTTTGGATTTGTGAGAAGACAAATGTTATTGTAAAGAAAAGTCATTTGGAAGTGTAATCATACCCTTTCCAGGGAACTGGAGCAACATTTTTTAAGTCAGAATTCATTGCCAGTAATGCCACAGCGTGGTTTGAAACCTCGCTGGTGGTTGTTGTAGGTCTGGTGGAAAATGGATTTATTTCTGAATATAAACATTACTGCAGCTAGAATATTTTCTTTATTTTGAAAAACAAAAGGTTCAAGGTTTGTTTACTTTTTATTTTACTGCATTTCGCTGTCTTATTCTGCTGTAGTAGGCAATTGAAGTCTCTTGATTTTTTGTTTTTGTCAGTGCTCACTCGGCAGCCATTTTGAATTTTTTTCTTCAATGTCTGTACTCGGCAATTTCGTGACCTCTACAGAATCAACGATTTTGCCTGAGGGGAACAGCAGTGAATGGTTATTTCGATTTTAAGCTAAAATGTTGTTCCATGAATGGGGTGCTTGCCCATACCGTAGAATCGTCTAATATCGACACACCTCCTTTAAAGTCGACACCGGATCTGTAAAATAATCAAAACAAACCTTGAATGAAATTCTTGGTATCATTCTTATCAAACAAGTTCACCCATCCATCAAACTAGAAGTTCAGTAAACATTGCAATTCTTTTAATACAAAAAGCAGCCAAATTATATAAATAATTTTACACAACATATGCATATGAAACATGAAACGCATGCAAACTTTAATAATCTTTCTCGTGCCCATCATTAAAATTTTACAACTTTATTACAATTCAAGTCACGTGATAAAAATAATTTGCGCGCTTAGTCTGCCTGGTTTCCCCTTCCTTATTTATCACAAACACACGCTCTAGGCACTAAGAGGCCGCACGTCGTAATGGCCAGTATGGCGGTCACATTAAATTCAAAAGGAAACCGGGTTCTTTTTATTATTTACGGGTCACGGTAATAAACAATTCCTCACATGCAAAATGTTGTTATGATTTGGATATCTTCGTTGAAAGCATGCTAATTAGTTTTTTAGTGATGACTATACATCGTTAAATTTTTCTTTTCAAACATAAGTAATAACACATTTCTCATATATCAACAATCTGTGACGTGATAGGGAGAGTACAATTTAGTGATTGATTGGTAACTTTGGTATGTATTTGTTTATGTTTGATTTTTTATTTCGAAAACCAACCTACAGCTATGTCGAAATAACAAGACGCATGTCGATATTGGACGATTCTACGGTAGTTACCGTCAACTGCTCTAACTTGGATCGTGTTCAAAAATAAAGGCCTGTTTTGTGACATTTTCAAAGTGGCTGACAATTTTGTTAATAAAATGAGTATTTTTGGTGGCTAACAGTTTATTTTTTCACCAAGCATAAGTAGAACGATTAACCTTTCCAATTGTTTTGGAGCGAAATTAAGTGGCTCACTAGGTTAGATATTTCAAGATAAGCTATGAGTCGTTTATGTGGCTGACAACACTGGTGGCTTTTTGAAACCAACCAGTTTCAAAATGTTGCTCCTTTATCTGTTTTGAGATAATATGATACCTCTAGTTACCGATTCAAGTGTCATTTTCAAACAAACCATTTCCTCCTTTGAGGTGGCTGACAAAACACATATTTGGACATATTTGGACCTGGAGCCACACATTTTACTCATTTTACCATTTTTTTCATCAAAATATGTTCTTTGTGTAAATACCGATCATCATATAAAATTTCAACGTTTTATTTGAAATATTTCCCAAGTTATTCAAGAAATACTCAATTTTTGAGTTCCCTAAATGTCACACTATTTTTGAACATGATCCTTGGGACTATTTGACAAAACATGGGATGGCAATTCGACCACCATTTCACCGGAACCTCCACCCAAAGTCATTTGATTTGAGTTTATAATGAACAGCGTATTAAAAAAAATACACGATTTCTCTTTCGCATCGACAGTGAAGCTGGAACCTCAATATTTGAGGATTACGATTTTACCAGCTTTTTAGCGATTTTTGCCTTGCTAAACCAAATTTCGCAACCTCTTTAGCTTAAGGTAGATCGAAATTAGAATTTTTCAGGGTTCTGAAAAAAATGCATTGCCGAAATTTGTTCATCTTCATAATATCGATTCACAACCACAAAATATATACATCTTTCGGTCAATGGGTTTTTTTCTGATGTTCTTCTTTCAAAGAATATCGATCACTTTCATTTTCCTCTTTAAAGTGCACAAGAAAAAAATGATTAGCTCGAGTTCTCGCGCGGGCGAATAGAGATGAGAGGTGGTAATCATGGCTAAGGGCGCTACCTAGTTCCACCTTATTTTGCGCCCACGATCAGTCAGGGAAATCCCTCAATTGCGGTAGTAATTTTTTACTGCAGTTGCGGTATAAACGTCACTTTTACATTTTTCATATACCGCAATTGCAGTATATTCAAGAAACAGAATTCAAGATTCAAGGAGAAAACAGGCAATTTTTGTACATAATTGATCATATCTTTTTAACGCACAGACAAAATATTTTTTCCATAGATCAGATTCTTTTAATAAAGAAAAGCTTTCTTCTCGTACAATTTTTTACAGTCAATGTTTGTTTATCTTTGTCGACCAGCACTATGTGTAGCCGTTATAAGCCTTTGTAGACTAACCACAAATTAAAACTATTGCAATTGCAGTATACCGCAATTGAGGGATTTTCCTGACTGACGATAGAATGTTTTTTTCCTCAAACCCCCGGGAATAGTTTTTTTGCCGACTTAGCTATTTTACAAATCTCGGAAAAGAACTCCCATAGGAATTCCAATACATAACCTGATTGGTTAATTTCGGAACGCCTTCAAGAAAGTCATAATGGCAGAAATTTTAAAAATTTCTGATGAGGAAATGTGTGGAATTTATCGATGTTGATCTGTTGATGGCTTGTTGATTCTTTAAAGAAAAAAGATAATAGGTATAGCTTTTTCTAATCCTGGAATATGAAGGTTCCAGCTGCACTGACCAAGTAGGCTTTTAAATCGAATATCAAAAAATTCTGTAGTACAGTAAAACATGCGCGAGCTCACACGCGCTCTGCATCACAGATATCTACAAAACTCCTCATCGCACGGACTGTTAGATAATAGCCCCTTGAGAGAGCAAGACATAAAAAGATGATGTGAATGGTTAATTACTTTTGTCAAATGCAGCTTTTCTAGACATATCTACCGTGAAGTTGGGTAACTTGCATCAGTGGAGGGAAACTTGCATAGCCATCAAATGACTGACCAATCAAAGCTGCAAAATTTCAAAACAAATGAACTACACAGCTCCGTTCGCAGCTCTACTCTACCATTTTTGTTTTGATTTAACTTTGTATTTTAATGACCAGGTAGGTCATTCATTTGAGGGCTATGCATGTTTGCCTCCACTGATGCAAGTTACCCGATCTCACGGTATTTTTGTGATATATGAATGATAGAAGAAGTGTGGTTGATAAACTTGGTGGAAGTATCAAAACAAATTTGCTGTCAAAGTGTCAAAGTTTTCAAAATCCCTCATTTAGATTGAACCAATAGCAGTTAGGAACATTTGGTGAGTTCCCTGTACGCGGCAACAATAAAAAAAAATCGTAACAGCACTGATAAAAAAATTACATTTGTGTCTTTTTTTTACCGTTTTTGGCCTAGAATATATAGCAGTACAGCTAATTGGCTGTAAAATTTTCACAAACTTTCAACAATGATAAAACCAAACCTGTTTTACAAAATTAACCAACTCATTTTTATCTTTCTCCTTCTTTATCTTCAATGAAGCACTCAAAGTTAACTGAAGTTAAGCACATAAGATATTCTTATAATTATTGATATTCACTAAAACACCGTTCATTGCGCGCTACTAACTTGCCTTCTGTTGGAGCATCCTTTTGGATGAACGTAATAGAAGATGAAACTTTTCCATGTTTCAATTTCGCACCAATTCTTCAAAATGAAAACATTTATGATCGTAAATTCTTCTTCTATTCGAGGACTTTTTGCGACATTTTGTTGTTCTTAGTCTTGCATCAAATTCCCACTTTCTTCAGAGAATTAAGCAGACAGAATTGATCTAACAAATCACATGCAAAGTCAGTTGATGTCAGAAATGTCATCGTGCTCAAGGGGTGAAAAATTTTAGGTGTCAAATTTTTTTTTATTTTGAAGTTATATAAAAGTTAGGAATTTACAGAAAATTTCATGTCAAAAGCTCTATTATTTCAGGAGCTTAACATTAGTTTCACCTGTGAACAGAAACAGCCCCCCTCCCTAGTACGAAAAGGGTTAAGATATAGACTCACCTTCCCTAAAGATTATAATTAAGCTTCTAATAATTAAAGAAAATGAGAGAAGATAAGAGAAAACTTCAAATCAACAAGAATTTACAACCTTTCGTCCAAAGCAAAGAGACTTGTTTTTTCTTGCCGCCATCTTGTTTTTGAATTCGAGAATTATTTTCCGTTCCAGTTCACATGGCATTTCTTCATCCAATCAGATGGCGCGATTTCACTTTTGCTTTCTCTAGTCCAATAGGACACAGAATTTGAGTCACGTAACATCTATATTGAAAAACCCGCGCGAAATACAATAGAAATAAGATGTCCAAAGGAGGTCGTACTAATGGCTATAGGAACTGAAAGCAAACAATTCAGTCCAATGTTTTTGGTTTTTCTGAAAGGAAGGTATATAGGAAGGTTTACTGAAGGAGGCTGGGACTATTTATTTAAAAGATTTGGCCAAAAAAGGCACTTTTTTGGGTGATATTTAAGATTTTACTTAGAAACTTTAATTCTGTTTTTCTATCGGCCAGTCAAAATAATTTTGCATTGTCAAATTTGGTTCTCCATTGTTCTTACTATCAAGTCAGGATCGATGGTGACCTCACCTTAAAATAAAAAGAAATTTAAGTTCTAATTTGAGAGATATTCTTTTTGCTGCACGAGCGCACTTTTTGTAGACTAGTTGGAACACCTCTTTTTATTTGGGAGATTAATGGCAATTTTTCCTTATTGTTATTATTAAAATGAAGCACAACCGAAAAGAAAAGAAACCCAGAAAGTTGCGTATTTCCAGTGAGTGAACAATTCTGTAAATTGACAAAATTGATGATGATAAATTTTTTTCGCTCAGCCAAATCTCTTGTATTAGGGGTTCTAGTCTTCAGCCCTAAGCCTATGTGGGATTGAACAATTGGGTAAATGAGACAAAAGTAATTTCTGATGTCAAAATTTCTTATACATAACATGTATTTGCATCTTTATCACAATTTAAAACTTAGTTCTCCAGATTTTTTTTTTTGATATTTTTTTACATGGTACCTCTGGCGATATAACGTTAAGTAGTGTTTAAGTAGTGTTTTGTATATTGGTATTGTACACGTGTCTTTGCTTTGATAGAGAAAAAAATGCAATTAAAATACTAGGAAAAATCATTTAATTGTAAGAGGGTAAAGAGTAATACAATTACTGCAACCAATGCTTAAACATGAAAAATCAGCAAAAAATAGTCATTTCTTTTTCCAGTGTCTATAATTAAATAGAATTAAAAATAGCAAACCAAGTAAAAAAAACTTATAAGATAATTTTAAGCTGAAATTTCAAATTTGCGATGGTGGTAATTAGTGATGTGTATTAGGAATTCATTTTCACAATAAGCAAACAACCTTATTTCCTGCTTTTATTTGTGGAAATCACTAAATCTTGTAGACAAATTTTCTGATATTAGTGGTTTAGTTGCTAAAGATCTAAAGTTTTTTCGAAATCAGCTTTCAAAATTATAATCTCTTTTTTCCTACTGTGCAAAAATGAAATCGTATTTTCTTATTTGACATGCATTGCAATGAATTTATGTTTAATATCTTACTTATGGATTTTCCTTTTTTGTTTTTAGGTAATTGATTTTGAAATTGGTATGTTGAGGCCATCCTTAGGATTGAAAATTGAACAATCATCACATTCCGAGAATTCTAAAGGTAGGATCATATAACATTGGTAGAAAATTTGGTGGCAAAAAAGTAGGAAAAAATCGCTGGTAACGAATTTTTATAACCATCATTTATTTTTTGACTGACGATTAATTTTTACCGAGAAATATTTATGACTATATGCTACATTTCTTTTTTTAACATTGAATAGCGTTGAATTTTGGGTTTATGAACTACTTTCGACAAACTAAAGAAAGGAAATGAAATGACTTTTCAATTTGTTGGCGTTTTCAAGCCTCGATTCCTCAAAGATTCAGTAAAAAATTGTTCAGTAAAAAATTCGTCAGGTAAAAAGTGACAAAATTATTGGCAAGTGACAACGAATTTTTCACTGACAAAATTTCTACTGATAAGGTAGTTTGAATATCGAATTAAAACATCAGAAAAGCTCATTTACTCTCTGTTTTTACTCACGTTCTTCTTATTAATTATTCTTTTGAAAGGATGAAATTTCAACCAAGACTTGATTTTATTGAAAACATCCAGCCGTTTCTTTAAGTATTTAAATAATTATTTAATAGGCCCTTTAAGAAGGAGATCTTTTTCTTCATAAACTTTTGACTATAGTTTGGAATTTCATCTTTAAGGTTTATTTAGTTCTAGAAAATTAAAATCATATTTATCCTACAGTTTAATATTATTCATCCAGTTGATGACATTTTTTTAATTGTAACAACACTTATGCTCTATGCAGTCTACGAGTTGAATTTTTGACATATATCTGATTTTCACGCCCACACAGAAACACAAGCCCTTTGGTCTTAGTTTTAAACCAGATAATAGTGTACCTGAGGAGCAAGCAAGCAAAGAAGGAAGGCCTTTTGAATGTTTGAGATATATCCATAAGAAAGATTTAATTGGTGTGAACGACATTCATCTTGTTGAAGACAATTTTGACTTCTAAAGACTCTTTCTAATAGTAGGGGGCCAAGCCTGGGGTCCGGTGACATCTTTTTTACGACCTAGCAATTTTTAGTCTATTCCAAAGAACAGTATATTACAAGACCAAAAAAATGTATTACAACAACTCTCTGACTAAAACACACAAAGAAATACAGCCGCTTGAAGTTCAAAAACATACCGACGTCAGTACGATCAAGACAAGATTTGACGTCAAATCACAGTAGAGCTGACAGTTAGTTGGTCTTAAAGCGGCTGTATTTCTTTGTGTGTTTTAGTCAGAGAGTTGTTGTAATACAATTTTTTGCTCAAAATTTCATGCTCTATCAGATGGTAATCATTTTCGTTTATTTTGACTTTTGAAAATAAGCTATTTCTCTACCCCTTATTTTCCCTTGCAATTTGCCTATGTCTTCACTATTTTGGTCACAGTTTTCCCAGGCCTAATCCGCGTCCTCCCTCTCAAAAATATCTTTAATATACTGTTCATTGGAATAGACTAAAATGGCTAGGTCGTAAAAAAGATGTCACGGAACCCCAGGCTTGCCCCCCCTTACTATAAGCTAAGTAATGAACTACAAATAACAGATAATTGATCATAACTTAAGTACGCACAAAAGTCATGGCTATAGCCTCTCTGTCTCTCGGTTCAATGAAAATATAACATTAGCCATCATCTTGTTCATTTCAGAAAACACAAACAAAGACATGGACCTAACCGACATTACTTTGACCAGCCTGATGAAACGTAATAGCCAGCGTACGTCATCCACCTCAAGCTCTTCTCCGACCAATGATGACGTCATTGCCGATAAATCCAAAAAAGGTGGGATTGAAGAAGAAAATTCTTGGCAGAAAGAGAAAGAAGTTTTTGAACTACAGTTGACTCAACTTCAAGAACAACTTGTCGCAGCAATGGTTCAAAATCAACAGTTAGGTGAGCTACTATACATTAGATTTTAGTGACGTCGCCTCTTTGAACTAAGATTACATAGCAAGAAAGGTTAAATTTCGGGACAAGCTGGAGTTTTTACAAGCTCTTATTTGATTTGGTTGGTCGTTAAGATGTAATAAAAGAATCTTATTACTTTTTCTAAAGAACGCGTTATCTCTATCACTTTAAATGACCAATTAGTGAAGTATCTTGTAAAAACTCCAGCTCATCCCTAAATTTCCAGTCGATTATTGAAGGTAGATAGGAACATGCCAATTTGTTCAAAATCAAGACTTTGGTGAGCTACTTACTATCGCGGCCAAACAAAATCTTTGAGCGGAGTTTTTGAAAAGTGGTACCCTAATGACGGCACTACTCAATAGCGGTGTAAATGCATCGAGAGTGCTAGATCTACTTTCCCTCGAAAACGTTTGAGGATGTAGCGCCGTTAGACGTTAATTTTTAACACTGCAATGGCTTCTTTACCATTTCAAAAAAACTTCGATCAAAGATGGCGGATATAGCTTGGTCCAGGGATATATAAAGGTTAGTTCTTACTATACATATTATTTGGTTTTATTGGTTAAAGGATTACATCACATTCTGAAAATGAACTCAGATTGCGTAACCAGTAAAGGTTTTAAATTTCCAGTCAGATTATTGAAGGCAGATAGGAACATGCTGTAAGGTACAGTTTAGAAAACTAAAACAACTGCGATATTTTTTAGCTTATGGGTCGCGGCACACTTTCTTTTAACATCCAAACGACCCGATCCCCGGTTAGAGGTCGCCACTTCTTTGATTGATCTGTATATTTATTTGTGATTGCAGTTGATTTGCTTAATGGCTAGGTAAATAAAACAGATTGATCCTTGAAAAGGTTTTTTTCTAATAAAACGTAGGTAGAGATCATTGGCATAGGCCTAAATCGAAGCAAATCATTTTCCACTTTTGCTTTTTGATGTCTGTTTGGCTCGTATTAATGTATTGAGAAATTTAGAAAGTTCTTACTTTTAAAAGATCTTCCCACTCTTCTTCGTTTTCTTTTTAAAGGCTAACCATTTAGGAAAATAAAGGAGAATGTGTTTGACTAAACCCTAAATGAACTCATTTGAATGTCTTAGAAAGGAAAAATAATCTCTCACAAAGTCTGCTCACGTATCGTTGACCAGGAGTTTATTAATTATTCTTTCTATGACTGTCCGGCCACTGTCTCATAATGTGAGATAGTAAACAGAAGAATTTTCAATTTTCTTGGGTGGGGGCAGATACTGTTATTCTTTATTGAATATCTGTGTTTCTTTTGAATGAATTATTTATCAATATTTTTCCTCCTCTACATCCTACTTTTCACTTTATAAGAATAATGTTTTCTCTGTATTTTCACTGAAACCAAGAGAGTCTTTTTGTGTCTTAAGACATATTATGTTGAAACAGGGGTTGCCTCAGAAGAACTTTAGCTCTAGAATACGTCAAGTTTTCCACGTATTATACGTACAGAAATAATATTATAGAATACAAATTCAAAGACTCGGATAATGACAGTTTTTGCCAGGGTTATTAATTTGCCTTTGAAAATATTCTTAAAACTTGTACAAAAAATACATTATATTTTTTAACTCTCCCGTTGCAAGTATAGAATCAAGTTGCTTTAAAGCTTAAATTCTTTCAGCTAGTTATTCATTGGAAGCCATGAAAATGAAAATGAAGAAGAAAAAATATGTGATGAATAATGTAAGCTTGTTTCCAATTTTAGTTTTGCAACTGTCTTTTCTTCTTTTCATCAATTCTCTCTATTCTTTCATTCTTAATTTTGTTCTTATTATCTTTTTTTGTCAAAAAGATGCTTGCTTGCTGGGATCAACACCAGATGGGTCAAAATATTCATGAATCTTGGTTTGAGGTGTATTTTTGTATAAATAGCAAAGAATTGCTTGCTTGTTTGTGGTTTCTTTGTGAGGAGGTTTTGCACTCGAATGCGATAACATTGTTTTTAATACCCCTTCCTCGTCTGTTTCCCGGCTGTGACTTGAGAATTATTAAACTCTGGTTTAGACGACTTACTTTTTGCCCTGCCTACTCTTAGGTTCCAAATAAACGGGGTGGGGGGGGGTTCGAGAATTTTCAAATCTCAATAAACGGGGGGGACCTAATTGCCGGAGGGGTTTGGAAATTGTACTTGCGAAAACCCCAAAATAAGGTAAAATCAGCAGAATAAGGGACTGAAAAAACTCTTAGTAATTAAAAAAAATTAATAAACGGGGGGGGGGGTCCTAATAAGGTCCGGGGGGCTCTTATAAGGTCCGGGGGGGTTGGAAAATTTTCGAAAAATTTCCAAGCTGGGGGGAGCCGTTTATTTGGAACCTAAGAGTATTCCAATTGCGAATTAAAGCGGGGAGAAAATTGGCCGACGCATTGCATTGCCCTCTTTTGAAATCAAACTTTCACTTGACTTTGACTTGCCGACTTTGATAATTAGGAATAGGCAGGATAGGAAGTTGGCCGTCTAAGCTGGAGCTTCTTTCCTACTTTTCATAATTATGAAGTAATAGTTACATAATTGAGTTGGTTTTCTACGTTGAATCTAGGTTTGGTGATGCTTTTATATGCAGATATTCTGTAATATTCTAAAGATTAAAAGATATGGTTAGAAGAATTACTTGAAGAACTTCTTGAAGAACTATATTTTGAAATGTAAACCTTGAGCGCACTGTAAGAACCAAAATCTACTGCTACCGGCGTTAAATCTTATGCAGACGACTCAGTGCCGTAGGAAGCAATTTGATATTGGGGGCATAAGTTCAGTGACACCGTGAGGGCCAACCATGGTTTGGCCCAAGGGTTAAAATTATGAATTCTAGAGCCCTAAATTGGCTAAAAACACACTCAAAAAAGTAAGATAATTCGAATAAAGGCAAAATTTAAAGGTAAAATATTCCATTTTATGAAATAAATCACTTTCAAAAGTACAATAAAGTACAATACAAAGCAGAGTTGCCTTGTGTTACTATCTTCTGAGAATAAGCCTTTTTTCAACTAGATTTTTCCACACAGACTTGAAACTTTATTTATACCGAGTTAATCGTTCTATATCTGCAATTAATTGAGCTTTACTAAGCTCATTTGACGTCAATACTTCGATTACCAGCTCGTGGTTGTGGACGGCGTTGTTTATGAAATTTGTCGTTCTTTTTGTCTATTTTTAGCCCCCTCTAAGCACGGTAAAGTTCTCTTTCTTTCGAAAGTGAACTGGAAACTTTATTATCGGAAAGCTAATAAGTTTTGATTATCTACCCTTTTGAAAAGCAATCAGAAGAGAAGCCCCCCCCCCAAATTCAAGAAGAGACGTGCTGTGAAGTGACCATATACATCCTTATTTGTGGCCTAACACATCACGTTACTACTGGCAAATTATTCAACTTACTCATTTTGATATTAATTTCAATTTTAAAAATATATATTCTATTATATTAATCTATTTATAAATGAATTGGTACATTAAATAGATGAATCTAATTTACCACAGTAAAAAGGCACGCCTTTTTTATCTATAAAATGACCATTTTTACAAAGAATTTTCTTGAAATTTCTACTGATAATTTATAAGAGAATTTTTCGGTGTTTACGATGGAGTCTGATGAAGTGAGTTTTGGTTCCCTTGGGTTTGTGTACAGTTTAGAAGAAAGCTGGGCAATTTGTCTTTAAGATATGTTTATTTTAACAAAGCTAAAAGGGTAGACATTCCACTACTGTCTAAATGATTTATTAAAAAGGTCCAGTCTTAAAAAAAATGGACCTATTTATCAATTAAGCTCAGACCAGGTCAGCTAAACAGAAAGTTTTTCTTTTCTACGATACTTGTTTTCAAGAAGGCGTTCCAGTTTGACTATCACATTGAACTCCATTTGTTAATTTTTGGGCGATCAATTCCAATTAAATGAGAAGTTAATTTGTCTTTCGAAGGAAAAATATTATTGATCTCGTCATCGTCAACCGATAGACTATACGCGAAATCGTTAAGTCACTTGGCTTTTCAATGTCTCCTCTTGAGTAACTGGCCAGTATCTACTCAGAATTTTGATCACTTGATCGAAACGAATAGGCCCAAAATCTTAGTTCCACTTCTCATTTTGATGGCCTGAGATTTTTTGCCAATCAGATGTCTTTCCGAATTCCATTGTCATGCAGTCTCCACATTTCTTTCTCGCCTTCATGTTAAAAGTACTTTCAATCCAACATAATTAATCCCCAATGCAAAGAAAACTGCAATGATAGCAATGAGAATCGAAAACCATTTCACTTGCCAGCTTGGTTCACATATTTTCCAATATAACATGATGGGGATAATGGTGCTCATAATTAGTAACCCACCACCTCCCATTAGGGAGATAATTTGTGAGAGGTCTGGGAAAATTATGATCACTAAAGTGCATGCGCTGAATACAGTGAAACGGAGAAGAAAACGTTGCCAGCAAAACTCTGAAAATATGAAATAAAAAGAGATATAGTAGGGGGCCAAGCCTGGGGTCCCGTGGCATTTTTTTTACGACCTAGCAATTTTTAGTCTTTTCCAAAGATACACATCAATTTTTTCTGTCAATTTTAGCGGGCCGTTTTACGAGTTAAGTTATTTTCGTTTTTCCCGGCATTGTATTGGTTCTTTGTTTGGGGTTTTGTTAAGCTGAAAAAACAGCCTCGATTAGTTTTTAGAGTATAACGGAACTTTTTTCTGAGTCAAAATATCAAGTAGTGATTACGAAGTACTTTGTTTGAAAATTCTTGTTAGCTGTAGTAAGCCCTAAGTAGATGAAAATGAAATGATTTCTTTTCTATCGTAAATTCAAAAACAAACTAACACTGAACTTTTAAAGATAAGGTAAGGTCCCGAAGGGGGGGGTCACTCATGTGATCCGACTAACGACATGTGCCGCCCTTAAGATTAGGTTTTTCGGGCCCCTCGAAATGAATTGTAAGGGTGTACTTTTGTCAGAGAGAACTACAGGGGTTTTATTTTAGCTAAATGCACTATAAGGATGTGTTTGGGAAATTCTGAATTGCATGTCTGACAGTAAAAATCTGATTTATCTTCATAGTTTTGACTCACATCCTTTTTGAATTCTTTTGCGCAGTGTCGACATCTCAGGGCTTAAGAAAAATAATATGAAATCGAACTACACTGTAAGCGTTAGGAGCGTTCGGTAAAGTGTAAGGGTACCTTTTCACTGCTCAAGGGCTGCACTGTTAGAGTCCGATTTTGGAAGCCATTTTTTTTTGGCGATTCATGCCGTCGTTTAGAAATTGAGCGCCATGGGGCCCCCGGGGGTAAGGTGGTATAGCACATTTTTTAGAGTTCAGTATATGTGTACCGGGTGACCCACGAAAAAGTTCAGACGTTTCCCAACATCTTGAGGCCGAACAAATGTCCTAAAGTGCTTGGAGTTTTGATATTTAGAAAGTAGATATCCTAACTTAAAATTTGAGCTATCACTTTTTAAATTTGACCAATTTTTCTCTACTTATTAGCTTTTAAAGTCAAAATTCACTTTTCGGAAAGTGTAAAAAACATGTAAAAAAGAGGTATTGAATTTATGCAATCAATTAGAAAATCACTTACAAATTGACTTATTTAACGTGTTTTATGACATTAATAATTAATAAAAACACCTTTTAAAGTAATTTTTGTTTAAAACACGACTAAAAATTGGCGCTTTTGTAGATTTTTCAGATTTTTTTCAAAAACTGTATATCAAAAACGTCTAAAAATACCAAATTTGATACCCCTTTTTTATGTGTTTTTTACACTTTCCGAAAAGTGAATTTTAACTTTAATAGCTCACAAGTAGAGAACAAGTTGGTCAAATTTAAAAAGTGATAGCTCAAATTTTGAGTTAGGATATCTACTTTCTAAGTATCAAAACTCCAAGCACTTTGGGACATTTGTTCGGCCTCAAGACGTCGAGAAACGTCTGAACTTTTTCGTGGGTCACCCGGTACTTCTTCATTTTTTTGACAATTTCTGATGAGGTATACTTACTGTTTGGTACTTTGAAAGCTGCTTCTAACACCAAATAACAAGGGTTAGCCACAATGCATACAGAACATGAGAAATGAGATGTCATAAACATTGCAATGAGTTTCAATATCCATTTAATATTACTTTCATGTGCTATACGGTCTAAAGTGTCCAATATGTTGGGTTGGATAACGTAATCTTTGAGCATGACGTAGGGTAGACATCCCATAATGACGTATGCAACGTACATGATTACTAAAGAGAAATAGATGGGGAAAATAGTTGGGAATTTTCAATTGGATATCCTGTGATTTGAACTCGAAGGAGGAATCTTAATTGCTCGAATTACAGAAAGAGGTTTGGCCATTGTGGTTTACACGTTTTTTAAGAACATCCAAAATTTTTGAAGTCTTTGGATGTTCTTAACTTTTTGAGTTTTAAGCCTAAAAATGTTCTTAATATGTTCTTATTTTCAACATTTTGTAAGTATTTTGGTCAATTTTCCTAAGAAGTTTGGTGTTTTAGAGTCCGTAAAGCCTTAAAATGTTTTTAAACTTGTTCTTCAGATTGCCCATCAAAGCTTTATGTTCTTGTATAGTTTGTTCTTATAAAAAACGTGTTTTGAGAATGGGAATCAATTACAATGACAGAAAGATTCGAATTAGAGATGTATGCTTTTTTTTTAATGTTTGAGTCATTTTCAGCATGTATCTTCCACACTTCTTGCCCTGTAAGTCAGGTCTATACATTTTTTAATGTAAGAACAAACTATATAAGAACATAAAGCTTCGATGGCCAAAAGGTTAAGAACAATTTATGAACATTTTAAGTCTTTGAACACCTGAAATCTTATGAAAATGTATAAAAATACTCACAAAATGGTGAAAAGAAGAACATGTTTAGAACATCTTTGAAATTTTTAGATGTTCTTATTTAAAAAACATGTATAAAAAATCTCACCAGTTGTTGCTGATATGGTATGATTGAGTGCTCGTGTATTTTTGAAAATGACTGCAATATTTGGTAGTACGGTCATGTAAGCTGTTGACGAAAAGTATATGGTACCTGGAAAAGAGATTTGATTGGTTGAGAGACACAAAAGACTATTTATTGAGATAGAAAGGAAACTAATTTGTGCATTAGGGATATTTTGATTGAAAGAACAATTTCAGAGCTAGATTTATATTTTATTGATTATTTTCAGAGCTAAATTTCTGAAGAATTGTTCGGAATACAGAGAGTCTATAAAAAAGAAAATGGGATCTTATAAAAAAGAAAATATTTTTTGCTTTTGGCACTCTTTTAAGTCAAGGGCTTGAAATGTTTCTTTTTTTCCTTACATAGCCATTTCTGGATCCTCAAATTTTTTTCAATGTGTTATCAGTGTTTTGTCAAGATTGTTGAGATTGTTCTGATATTATTTCTTACACATGAGCTAACAGTATGATAAGAAGTAGCAAGTGGGAGCTAAAAGCTGTGTAGTTTAAAAATGTCATTCACAATTTTTTTTCACAAAATTCAGCAATAGTTTAGTAAAAAGAGCATAATATTTTTTTCGTATTGGGAAAGTAAAAACTTGTAATTGGGGTTCAGTTTTACCAGTGGCATAAATGACGTCAAATTCTGAAGTCATTGCATTGACACCTTTACATTACACAGAATCTGACGTCATCCATCCAACCCTGGTAAATTTGAGACGAGGTATCTATTATTTGAAGCTCAATATTTACTTACCTGAGGTGGATAGGAAAATGAATATAGGATTAAACCTAGTCCATGGTATATTTTCTTCGATTTCCATTGTCCTATACAAGTCCGGTTTTGGTAAATCGTCAGCCTGTGCTATAACGCAACATATCAAAACCAAAACCAAGGCTAGTGCACTGGAGATATTCGATATTATGGCTACCCAATTCATGTTCTTGTAATAACCAGTCATTTGAAATGGTAGGAAAACAACAAAAGATATGGAAATCCATATACGAGTTGTATTATCTACACTTTCGGTATTTCGTATCCACGGGAAGAAGATATTAAACATTGCAGCCATCGATAACATTTGACCAATAAGTACGGAGAAGTTACTTGCTAGTTTTAAAATCACTATCATGGTGTTTAACCAGGACTTCTCACCGAATGCCTGTCTACTACAGTATAGTAAAGGTTTTCGTAAGGCCTCGTCTACATTGGTGTTATTATTGATTTTCTCAGGTGATTTTTCTGTAGAATCATTGTCTGATGACGTACTAGTATTTTGGTTTAAGTTTTGTATACGAGGTTTCTCTAGACCATCACTGTCCCTCTGCTGTAGGCTGTGGTCATCGATTTCACGACCTTGTCTATTAGATTTATCATCTTCTTTGGATGTTTTCGAATGCAGTAGTAATGGTTCTTTATCAGAAGTGGTCATCTCATTATCAGTGTCACTATCACTTTGTTTAGGATCATCTTTCACCGATTTTAACGGAATATCTTGTTCCTTTCCTAGTGAATTGAATACTTTGCCGAACACTAGATTTGCCAGAATGGTACAATAGTATATAGTAGATAGATAGAAGAAGAGTAATAGAAGATAAGGGATGATTCCAAGCTGTGAAACAACACCAGGAAGAACCAGTAATGTTGTACCAAATATGTTACCAGTGATGATGAGTCCACTGGTTACTGAGCTCAACGTGGATAGTTTGGATGGTAGTAATTGAAGCCATGATTTGCTCATCTTCTTGAAGTTTCTGCTTTTTTTTGTTTATTACCTTAAAAGCAGAAAAGATTTCACGGTAGAATTTTTTGTAAACATTGAGGTTTAGAAATACTAAAGGGCTACTTAGACTACGCAATATATTGACGAACAATATTCGACAATATAGTTTGCGGACCGTAATGTAAAAGTAAACCGAAGTAAACAACTGGTACTCTATTATAAAAAGGAATTTTCTTTCTGTAAACAATCCCCCTTTATTGTTGGAATATTGCAAATCGAGCTGACAATATATTGCGGACACCTTTTCAATTTATTGTCGACATTCAGCAATATATCATCAATCTATTGTCTGACAATATATTGTGTATAGTGTATGTAGCCCTTAAAGAAAATAACTTTTTAAGCTTTATCCTAATAATAACATCCGACCCTTATCTAAATTGTGTAATGTTCTTTAGTTGGTTGTAGTCTTAAAAGTGTGCTTATACTTGAATGTACCGTTTAGGTGTATTAATTAAAACTTTATTTACTCACGTTACTTTTCTCATAACACCTCTGTGTCACAGACCCGCCAGCCCCACTGTAAAATTTATCCAAGATTTTGTCCCCGTTGGAAAAAATAATCAACAATTTCAGCGCCATTTGGAAATTGACTTTGATTTCAACCACACTTAAAACTTAATGGAAAAAATTGCACTTCAAAACCATCTCCACTGGAATTTCTGGGCTACAGGCAATAGTATTTCTATCCTCAGAAGGATATGAGAAAGGGATGTCTCATAAAATAGAAAGTTCGTGCTTTGTAATTCATGGAAAAAATAGATCGAAAGTGGGATTTTGGCGAACTTAGTGCCCCAAGGCTTGGTTACCATTTGTTATTTCGAAGATTTCATTCACTTGAATTTGCAGTTCGATCGAAGCTTTCAAACCAAACTATCCTAGTTCATAACATCATCTCGTCACATACTCTTATTAAACTGTAAATGCAGCTTGTGTCTGCTAAAAGTGATCTTTTGAAATGTATTGTGATAATCTTGATTGCTTCCTAATAATATGCAGTAATGTAATTAAGTAATGCGTTTAAAAGAGAAATGCAAAGAGGGTTTGCTTTGTGTTATCAAAGCATACAGTAGTCATTATAAAAAAACCCTGGTCTGGCAATGTATTATTAGCTTTTTGTTCAATTTACTTTTGTTACAAACAAAAGGCAAGTTGCAATTTGCATACTTTTTGATCACGTTACCAAATCTCCACTTGGGATTGGTCTTTTTTCTAATCACATGATCAAAAAGTTTGCAAAATAAATCGATTTTGATACGTAAGCTCCACCTTTTAACAATAAAAAAAGACAAAAGCCTTCCAGACCAGTGTTTTTATAATGACTATGATTAAACGTCCAAATATAATATACACGTTTTTTTTTTATATAAAAAAAATAACGGGTAAAAATAACGAACTGAAACTCGATGGAGATCGATATTCCCTTATTTTTTTATGACCGGGGATTTAAATTCTTTTGTTCCCAAGTTAGAAAATTCAGTGGGGATGGTAAAAATAACATAATATTTTGCAGTGAGGATTGGTTTATTTGATTATTTTCAGTCGGGACAAAAATTGGGGTATAATTTTCCACCGGAGACGATATTTTGGCCAATTTTTCCAGTGGGAAGGGTTACCAGTGAGAAGGTTGTGTCTAAGGAACACGTTTATAAGGAACTTGAGGCTGAAAATGGTAAAAAAAATAAGGAATTGTTAAGGAACTGCTCAGGCTCAGAATAAGAAATCAAGTTAAGGAACAGTAAGAGTTATGTAAATGAATTTTCACACTCCAATAACCTGAACAAAATATGAAAAAATGTTGCTGAATACGACATTCAATGTGTCAAAAAGAGAAAATATACATAAATTATATTTATACAGAAGTCAAATAATTAGCAAATCCAATCTTAGCACGAAGTAAATAAGGAACTGGATAAGGAACTTTGAGGCTGAAATTCTCTGGAAAAATAAGGAACTCCAGGCTCAGAGCCAAGTTAAGGTTCCTTATAAAAAAACGTATAGTCCCTTAGTAATCAACAACAACTTCTATCACGCGTCCGTGATTGTACTAAAACAATGGTTCTTTTCATTATCAAAAAACAATAAACTCAAGTTGCTTTTGGAATTGATAAAGCTCTAAAGGGTACTTTTGCCAAAATGGGGGTCGGCTTTAAGCCTTATTTAAACACGCCATATTTTGTGAAAGATTCTACACTGCCATTTTTAACGGTGAATGAGGCTGAATGTATGAGGTGATATTACGGATTCATAACGACTGCTTCACTTTCCACATAACCAAATCAGCACGAGTTATGTTCAAAGTTTTTCAGTCTCAAACGGAAAACAGAATTACAGCTGACGCTCTCTAATTCGACGTATTCGATATGCTCCATTACTCGATAATATTGAACGTCACCGCCAACAAGAAACTCGCATAAATGACTTTCCTCTATTTCGATACCCTACCTCATTCGGTGAAAATCCAATTCCTGTTGCAAATCGAATTAGAGAGCGTTAACTGTATATAATACGAGGTATCAAACTTAACATTTGAAGAATCTGAGCTTATTTCTTGCGTTGAGTTCATTTACTCTGTACGCCTGAGACGAAATACTTTCCTCTGATTATTGTACGTCTTTTTTCCTTTTACAAAATCACTTCAACATATCTTAGTTTATAGAATACACCCTAATACTGGCTTTAAATTACATGATTAGATATTTGCAATGTGAAAACTTTATCTATCACATCTACCACCTCACCGCGATAAAATTCTGTTCTGCTTGAAAAGAATGAAGTACAAATTTGATTTTCTCTTTTCTCAAGTTTATACATGTGATGAAAAGGTATCCAAGGAGATCTATGTTCAGCAAACTCTTGACGATATTTACCATTTAGAATACATAGCCTTTAGTCGTGTTTAATGGTGTGCCGACCATACTACAAGTCATACCGGACGGTAGTTGCTTTTTAACTACGTCTAGTATAAATGGAACGATGCAATTTAAAACGATTTTAAAAGAATCCATAAGACATACAATACTACGAAAAGAAATATCATAACAGAAGCACCCATTCTGTGCACACCACGTCCTGCTCTAAAAGAATGTGGTGAAAGCTCTATTATGGGGCCATAGATTTAGAGAAATAAACCGCAACGCGTGTTGTAATCAGGATCTGTTCGGAGATGCAATGAGTATACGCCCTCAATCCGTGTATTAACTCGGCGTTGGGGGATTCGGAAGACAAGGGGTTCCGAAAACCAAAATTCTTCTCAGATCACTCTTAGGATCTTCTCTGCTTTTTCCACCCCCCCCCCTCACAAATAGCAGTTTTTGGCCCAAAAAGGAAAAATTGAAGAAAAGGACAGATATGTTGTCGTTTATCATGCGTTGTTTTAACGTTCATTCAACGTTCATTCAACGTTGTTTGCTAGTCGAAAAACAATGAAATAAAAAGAAGATGAATATATTGGATTTCATTGAGAACATTGCTCAAAAGAATGTTGATAGCAGTGAGAGCAGTGAAATTGAAAATCCAGAATTCGTGCTGTTTGCACATGAAGACGACCATGACGTCATCTGTAATCAAAACGATAATGGTAGGTGAAGCTGCGTGATTTCCCATCCCATATGATTTGTTTTTCAATATTATTTCTTACTGGAATATCTTTCCAACGCAGGGTTTATATTAAAAAGAAAGATATCCTTTTTAGAGGTTTTAAGGTATTGTGACAGACTCAGTGCTCGGTAAATTTGTTTACGATCTTCATTCTGAACTATTACCATGGGATCGTTATGAAACTTAACCAAAAGAATTGTAGACTTTAGAGTAAGCTCAGTCATGGTACCTTTGTAAAAAGTAACCAGATTTCAGGATAGTTATAACTTTTTTCATATATGCCTAGGGTTAGGCACAGACTTGTAGATGAGACATTCTACTTGGTAGACTTTAGAGCCAAACACATTTATCAAGAATGAAAAAGGGTTTGAATCAGAAAGAGCTGATTGTATTGTAGAGAAAGGAGAATCGAGCGATACCTTTGAAGGAAAATGGCGACGACATTCCCTCGGGTCGAAATTTTTTTTGATTCCTAATCGATTTCTATGCACAGGAAAAAATCCGTGAATCACATGCGTGTGAAAACCAATTTCCGAGCATGTGATCCTGCAAAAAATCACATGCGTGTGAAAATGTAATTCACAATCCATCTTTTCTCACTTGTTAAATATAATAGAAGTGAGTTACTTTTAGGGTATTAAACCTCTCTCTCTAAGAAAGACAAACAATCCTATTTGTGATTTTAGATCTAGTCAAACACTCCATTTAAGTTGAGAAAAGATGGCTTGTGAATTGCATTTTCACACGCATGTGATTTTTTGCAGGATCACATGCTCGGAAATTGGTTTTCACACGCATGTGATTCACGGATTTTTTCCTGTGATGACGTAAGTTTTTGGCGTTCACACTATAGAACTCGTGCCTTTTAGCCCGTAGTTTCGAATATAGCCCGCGAAAAACTTGCACTATGCCCATTGAGTTTAGAGGCGAAACTCCTGGATGGGAAATTAAACCACTTATTTCCCATCCAGAACGGACGCCAGCGCTTAGTTTTTACACAAAAGCTGGCTTGAAATTAAAACCTATCGCTAGATTTCAAAAAATGTAGTCCTCCAAAACAAAGGAACCGCTAGATACAATCCGTCGTCATGATTACGGCGCGTTCTATGCGCGTTTTGGATGGGAAATAAGTAGCTTCAATTTCTCTTGCCTGAGAAGGGTTAAAGTTTTGCCTCTAGCTCTTCGGGCTTGAAACTCAATGGTCATGCCTTCTCGTTATGCTTAAACTCGCTAATGGATGGGTAAGATACCATTGTCATGACATGTCCTTTCTCCTTTCAGTGGATGTGAACAAGAAGTTGGAAAAACAAGACGTGGACGAGCTAGCCAAACAATTGGAAGATGAACGTCAACAACGCAAAACTACAGAAGACCGATTGAAACGTTTACTTAGTAGAAAACGTCGAGGGTACGTTGATACTTTGATTTTCCTCTTAGTATAAAGATTAAGTTTGTTTTATAAGATCTCCGAATTTGGCTTCCAACACAATGGAGTTAGGGACGTAGTGGAGTTTTCACAAGCTCTTATTTGATTTAGTTGGTCGTTAAACAGTAATAAAACAATTTTGTTACTTTTTTTAAAGAACGCGTCATTTTTATTACTTCAAATGACCAATTATTAAAGTATCTTATAAAAACTCCATCTCGTCTGTGGAGTTGTTCATTATCTAATCTGGGTTTTGGTATATCGTTGAAGTGATAGGTAGCAGACACTACGATGGTCGATTTGAGTGAGATTTTACATATAAGTTTGAATTTACTAGGGTCAAATTATTGCGACCTCTGAGCTTTGACCCCGGGGGCAGAACCAAAATCTTTGATCGGAGAATTTTGAAAGTTCTACCCTAATGGTAGCACTGTCCAATAGCGGTGTAAATGCATCGAGCGCGCTAGATCTACTAACTCTGCAATGGCTTCTTTGCGGGTACCACTCCCAAGAAAAAGCTTCAATCCAAAATCTTCGCCCAGAGTTTATAAATGTCAGCGAAATATGTTTGTAATGGCTTTTGACGCCATCGACCTAAGTTAACTGGTACTCCAATCCCCACAAGTCATTTCACAGTCCCAGTGAACCAAGGTGAATCAAGACCAAGCGTGTGTATTTAATGGAAAGGTCTGATTATCCCAGATTTACCGTGACCTTTCAATATTGTCTATTTGGCGTAAGAGTTGAGAGTGTAATAAAAACATGAAACTGCACTCCCTCAAGAAATATCTCGAAACAGCATAATTTTTAAGAGAAACTTTTTTGAAAATGACAATCCGTACCCTTTACCCTACTCTCAATATTGAGTCCAGAAATGGCTGAAAACTCAACGCTGACAGTAGGGGAAAGGTAATGACCTCTGGTGTCTCAGAATTTAATTAATGATATGTACCATTGATTGCTATGTCTTCTAACATTACATCATGAACCCAGCAGCAGATTGGCTGCAAGTGACGTAAAATTAATACGTCACTTGCAACCAATCAGCTATCGGATCCTTGATATAAATATATAATGTTAGAAGACGTGAATATCCACGAATTGGGAGGTTGTTGTTCTAGTATCTTGTTTGTTTATCATCGAGCAATGCTCAATACATTTCATTCAAACTCTTTGATGAAGAAGTTTTTTGTCTTCTCCCTTTCAGTTCAACGAATAGTAATTTATCATTGGAACATGAATATGATGACTTGAGCACGGAATTGGGTGAAAGCCTCTCACAATCTTATGAACGCTCACATTCAACACATAGTACTGCTACACAGGGTAATTTTTGTTGTATATTTGTTTTTTAGACCGGGTCATCGAGGCAAGTGCAGGACAATCGAGACCCCTTATGTTATATCACTCGTAATCAGAACGCCACAGAGCATAGAACAAGCCTCTTAATTAATACAACCCTATTTAGTGCTTATATTATGAAATTTATGGCATTTTTGTGATTCAAGCTTTGACAAAAAATGTGGTCATGGTATTCAAGCAGTAGCTTGTGGCAAGAGATAAGAGAGTGAATAGGTATCTCGGTCACCCATTTCTGCGTCCCTTTCATACTTACATCACACAAGAAACATCATCTTATTGGCGAAATAGAGGAAAAATCATCGAAGTATTTTCACACTGGCTTCGCTCATGTAATTTTCTTGAAATCATGTTTTCCTACGGAGGTGCCCAAATGTGAATTTGCGAGATTTCCCTACAGCGGCTTTACCCCAACTTTAAGCTAACCACCACGCAACCACTGTCTTGAAGTTGATTTTTTTGGACCTACCTTGGAGGTCCTATAAATTAACCGATGTCCGTCCGTTCGTCCGTCCGTCTGTTACCAGCTTTTCTCGAGATTGGCTCATTAGTTTTTTCTGATTTTTGGCACAATGATGCAAAATGGTAATGCCCAAAATGTGACGGAGCCCGATTTTCGAAAAAAAATCATTTTCGGCCGAAAATGCTGGAAATATGCCGGATAAACCGTTTTTGGGCATTTTCTCGAGATTTCATCATTAGTTTTTTCAGATCTTTTGCACAAAGATGTGTATCAACAATGCTCAAAACATGTTCGAGTCTGATTTTTTAGAAAAATTCTTTTCCGGCGGAAAATGCCTAAAGTATGCTGGAAATCGTGGTTTTTCTGGGTATACTGGGTACTTTTTCCTTACAATTGGTTGTTTTTTCATGCAAAAATATTATTAATAGCAATACCCACCTCAAGCATGTTTCAATTTTCAATAAAATTGATTTTTGAAGCCGGAACTATTTAAAAATCGCCGGAACAACCTAATTTCGCCGGAAAGATAGTATTTCTTGAATTTATCGAGCATTTTTTTCCGGCCGAAAATGCCAGAAATATGCGTATTCGCAATGCTCAAAACATGGCCGAGTTCGATTTTTGAGAAAAAAAATTTTCCGTTTGAAAATGCCGGATATCCCCGTTTTTGCAGATTTTTATTGGATTTTTTCCTTGTATTTCTATGTTTTTCACACAAAAACATCATTGATAACAATGCTCACCATCTAGCATGATTCAATTATCAATAATACTGATTTTTGCGACCAGAATTTTCTATTTATTTTTTCCCTACAACCCTTCCCTCTCCCCCCATCATCAATCAATGATGAATTTCTTGCGTTATGCATTTTCGCTAAACGCTATGTTTTCTGACGGATTTTTTTTTTCATTTTTCTCATCGCATTGCTATCTAACTTTCATCATCAGGTAGGTCCATTCAGCATCTAGCTTGTTTCACTTTTTTTTCCTTAGATAATCGAAAACCTTGGAAGCAGGCCGTGCTAGAATACAAAATATCGACATGGAATTTCGTAAGTTTTTGTGGTTATAATGTGTCTTCAAAGATAATTTTTTGCAAAAATGATGGGTCAACGGTCCCAAAAAGGGAATTTAGGTTTTCCAAGGTTTCCGAAAGCCATTTCATTTAAAAAAATGTGATATAAATCTCTTATCTAAACAGCAGTTGTTGTTGTTAAAATTGAGTCACAATATATAGTCACCAACTAGGTCAGAGATTTGTTTGACTGTCTATAGCAAAGCTTGTCGTTATTGGGGGATGTCTTTTTTAAGATTCTAATAGAATAAATCATAACACTAACCCATGTGATTTCATACGGTGTCCACATATGGGAACTTTTTGTAATACGTTTATTTCATTTTTCCATTTTCTTCATGATTTGACTTTAAATTGGGATTTTTCATGTCATTAATATTTCAAGTGAAGTCAATTTGGATAGGTGGAGAAAAAAAAAAAGATTATTTGATACGATCTTGTGAATATTTTGATTGACTAAATTTTTGATTTTCTAATTGAATTTTGAAATGGTGGGATTTTTTCTTTGCACGCTGTCAAATATCATTGAGAAAAATAAAAATATGAAAAGATAAGGAATGCTGCTGTTGCTGTGATTTAGCTCAAGAGTCAGTTTTAGAGAATTATTTACATCGGAATTTAAATTTTATTGCTGTCTTGATCAGCCAATCTAAAATAACAGTGTTTAGTACTCAAAGTTGAGCTTTTCACTCGGTTACCCAATTTAGAATATCAATGTTAACAATTTGAAAAGAAGAAAATCAACCAATATCTTGAGGTTGGTTATACCTCAGTTAACTGTATAAGAATAACATCATTACCTTGATTACCCTGTCCAAAATAAGAGTGATTTGTACCAAAAGAAATGTGGTTGCATCACCATCGAGATGATGATCTTGAGGAAGCTACTTTAGACGACCTCATTGGATTAGTAGTTCATTTGATGGAAGTGGAAACTAAAGCTCGAAAAGAAATGGTACTAAAACTCATCGAGCACAAATTTTTATAACCCAACAAAGTTTCTATTGCTTTGTGACTACAGTTGACGCTCTCTAATTTGATACGCTCCATTATTAGATGATATTGAACGTCATTGTCGACAAGAAACTCGGATGAATGACCATCCCTTATTCAATGAAAATCCAATTCCCTTTTAAAAGAGATTTAGAGAGCGTCAACTGTAATACACCTTTTCGACCGTAGCCGCCAATTGCCACGCGGGTATTTTTACCACGCTAAAACCGTCCAAGTCTTTTTTTGCGCCTAAAACGATAGAAAAAAAGTTTAAAAAAAGAATTGGATCGAGTTTAGGGTGGTAAATTGAATAATGAAATGACACGCTCTTGACCGCGCGACTACGGTCGAAAAGGTGTATTAGGAGGCCAGCCAAGCTGATGATCCTTTGCATCCAAGATAATGATTTGGTCCTTGTTTGACTTTTGAAGAATTTACGTCCCTGGCAGCTTCTTTGATTGACTTTCCACTCGTTTCTGACTTTTGGGCTATCCGTGCTTTTTTCTTGACAGATTCACGAGCGGATATCAGATTTCATCAATGATGAAGATCAAACAACTGAAGAACAAGAAGAAGAACAACTCTCTGTTCGAAGGTGGGATTGTTTGCTTAATTGTTGGTTGGATAATAGTCTTTTCTGTTTGTTTAATTGTGTATATCATAATAAAAACCCATTTTCCTTCAAAAATACAGGAATTGAATGTGTGTCTCTCTTCCTTTCTGATTAGCTAAACTCTCTGTATTACGCTCAAAACTTTGGTTCTTTGAGAACTCTATACTTCAGGGCAAGGTCTGCTTCTTCGCTCACCACCAGCAAGTAAGGAAATTTCAACAAGTGTTTTCATGACAACAGTAGTCTATACTTGCTTACCCGAGCCACATCGTTGAGGCCTTGAAGAACAAAACAAGCATCTGTGGATAAATAAACTGTCAATTCTTCTTTTATCATAGCACAATTACAGGGGAAATCTTACTCTCTAATGTGTTATTTTTAGAACACTTATTTGTAACGGGCAGATCATTTAGAATGTGTTTTTCACTCTTATAGATTAAAAGAAAATGTTGCTCGATTTTGTAAGTATACCAACGTACTTCACAAAGGTTGAATATATGCATCATAAAAGTACCAACTATCGTGCGTAGTTAGACTACCGTGAACTGTAAAGATAGCTATGTTACAGTACACATTATTTAGACTGATAAAATGTCATTTAATGGGGATGGGGGCTTCCGAAGGTCCGGTTTTCTGGTATTTGACGGAAATTATTACCGGTATTCTGGTACCTGTCGGAACATTTTTGACCGATATTTGAGAAATTTTCAGGGAGAAGCTACACGAGTACAAAGCAAAACAACTCAATATGAATTGTTTTTGATTATTTATTTTTACAGCCGAAGCAATTCAACCTATCAAAAACGGTTATAAATTTTTCGATGATTTATTCTCATGGCAGAATCCTTGGTTTACTATTAGTGTCTTTATTGTAAGTAATCTTGCCGAGGTCAATTCCAATATAACATATACGAAAAAGGTCTTTGTCACCACAAATATCATATTTCTTTAAACATTGGATAGGATAACTGCTCACAGATTTCCTGTGAAAGTGGGTCCAGTTTTGAAGTCGACTAGTCTGCCATGTTATTTTTATCTACCTTAACATTTCTGAACGAACGAACGAATTTCATAACATTCGAATCGCACTATTGATGATCAGAATTGGAAACAAGATGGTGGACCGCCTAGACTTTTAGTTATCTTAATTTTAACTTATTTTTCGTTTCTTTAGATTTTCATTTACTCGTTATGGTTGGAAGTTCACATACCTCTAGTATTGATGTTATTGATCATACAATTAACCATGAACTATCTGCACGCACGGTAAGCTTTTCCAAGCAAGAAAAAAGTGAATATCGCAAAAAATATTGTTGCTATTGTTTTCGAAAATTCGCGAACCTTTTGATTGGTCGAGCGCTGAAATTCTATTGTAATGTCACGTGACCTAGGTAGGATTTCCTACCGAACCACGGCACACTTTTCAGCCAAACTACGCTGTCTATCCCTTTGGGCTTTATCAATCTGTGGATAAGAGTCTTTCACTCACCGAGAACAAAATAAATGTCCAATAAGCTTCAATAAAGTAATTTTAACAATGACCTGAAATCCAAAAAAAATGCGTTTTCTTTCTATAGCTAACATTGTTTAGTCGTCTCGGAATGAAGGACTTTGAAATATTTGATAGTTTCGGGTACAATGTATTTTTAAGAGTTTCGAGATGTTTCCGTATAATATTTTCCGAGCCTTTAGTCGACGGAGACATTTGTCGTTGTCGTTGCTTAATTTCTTCGCCACGCCACGCCACGCCACGCCACTAAAAACTCTCGATCCCTTGCTCAGACAGAATATTGACCGGTGACGACAAATGAATAACAAATTCTTGATTACTTATTATTTCAGAGGGATAGCACAACGTTTCACTAAAGGAAGGCGGGTGTCTATTATACCAAACGAGGTTAGTTCGACTTTCGTATTTCATGATATGCACCACTGGAGTGTGTTCTGAGAACTTTTAAAGTTTTCCACCCAATACGTCACTTACAAAATAGAAAAAGACGTATTGGGTGGAATATTTTGAAAATTCTTTGAAGGCTCTCTAGTGGTGCAATCTTTAGCAAAAAAAAAAGATTCTCGACTTTGAGTTTTATTGAGTTTTATTGAATGTTTTTAATTGTATTATTGCTTATCGTAAGATTTGTGGGACAGATTTGGATATATATTGAAACAGCTTATGAACCATCTTGCATGTTATTTATATTTTCTATCAAGAAAAGTCCTAGTGATGCATATGAAACTCTTTTCGTACGAAACCAATGCATCTTTAGCAAAGATTCCAGTCCTTTTACTTTTCTTAATCAAAAACCCATGTTTCCCCCAACGTTAGCTAAACGACCATAGAAGAAATGTAAAGCATATAAAAAGCCCGGGGGGGAGACAGCCAGACAAATTTGCCAACGGGTGTGTGCGGCGGTTAAGGGTATGTTTTCAATAGCAAAATGCACTGTAGAGGGTGGACTTTTTGATAAATGCCCTGCAAGGGTGGAAATTTCAGCAAATCCAGGAAAAATTGAGGAAAATGCACTGTAAGGGTATGTTTTTCAACGGTAAGGGTGCGATTCTAAAAGCAAATTTCTTTCACCAACTCTAGGAAACGAAAGAGCAAGAAGGAGCAAGTACACTTAGCGAAAGATACCAATTAGTACTGAGTATCGCCAAAACAGTGCAGAATACGTTGGGTCAATTGTCTGACAGTTTAGAAAAACTACAAAAGTAAGTAACTACAATCAGTGCCATAACATATTGGCACTTTTGGCTAATTTACCATTTTTTGAAAATTGAAGTTCGAGCGAGAATTGTAAATTTCGGGCCTTCAACTTGATTTCATCGATTATTTCGATCTGGGAGGGATTTATTGGTTTCTAGGCTATATTTCAAGCCCTGCTGGACCATTTTTGAACTTTTCGTCTTAAGTCTAGCGTTAAAACTCAGAGTTAAAACTCTACCCTTCGATCCTACTTTAGAGCACTTGCAACAGGGGGGGTCGGTACTAAATTGTGGGGGCCAGTGCTGGGTGGTGGTCTGATAAGGTAAGTAAAAAACAACTTAGTACATGGTACTAATGGTGGTTCCTATTGAAAAAAATTTTTTTACAACTTTGTATCAAGGGACTAAATGGTGGTCTCAATACCAAAAATGAGGCATCAAGTTAGTATCTGGTACTCAAAATCCTGCATAAATTGTTCTTTTACCTTTCTCTTGACTCTTGACCAATTTCTAAGAAAATGCAAGAAAATGAGATGAAAAGAAAGCTTTTCAATCAAATTTGAAACGTCCAGCAGGGCCAGAAGTGATTTTAATTCAATAGTATACTTTATAAGTTCTTAGGATTTTATTGAGATGGTTGTTACATTTTAACCTTTGGTTGGCTTTCTCCTAGCTATTCTTATATCTCATTTTTTTGAGACTAGTTTATTGTACAGTATTGTAAAGTCTATTCACGATAAGTGTGCACTCTTTTTTCTTTTACCTATAACTTTTGAAGAAACTCTTTGTTCTTTATAAATTTGGTATCGTTGGAGAGATATTTTTGAGTGGAACAATTTGAAGTAAAAAAGTCTTTAAACAAAATTTAAAAACGAAGATGAAAATGAAGAAGAAAAAAATGAAGATCTTGTAGAGAAGTGCTATAACTTTCATTTTCACTGGAGAGATTTTTTGATCTTAGGAGGTCATCACTGTGAAAAAATTTCAGTAAAATATTTATTCAATATAAAGTTATGATACAAAGTTGATAAGTGATTGACCCCAAAAAACAGCAGAAAACAGCAGAAAACAGCGTTTTTAGACGTCAATCAGCTTATAACTTTGTTTGATATCTTTTGACTGAATGATTATTTTTGAAAATTTTTTTCATAGTGATGACGTTCGATAATGAAGGAGTCACTTCAGTTAAATTGATAGTTATAGCACCTTTCTACAAGATCTTCATTTTTTTCTTCTTCATTTTCATCTTCATTTTTATAATTTTTTTATAGATTTTTTAATTCCAAATTGTTTCACTCACTAATATCTTTCCAACGATACCAAATTTATAAAGATTGAAGAATTCCTTCAAAAGTTATAGGTAAAAGAAAAAAGAGTGCACACTTATCGTGAATAGACTTTAGTTCTTTTGATTTCTTTTACAAGCTTGTTATACATATGTTCTTATTTGAAACTTTATTTCTTTTGATTTAAAAAAAAATTGGCTTGAAAATGATATTTGAGTTGACCTAACTTGACAGGGATTTTTCAGAGTGGTGTGGTATGTTTTTTAATACAGTGTTGTAAAGTTTTTTAGAAAATTTAAAGGAGGTGTACCAGAAAGTACCAGAAACCAAAGACCAGAAAGTAAATTACTAAGAATTAAAGGGTGGTAACCTATTTTGAGGGGAAAAATCAACTTAGTACAGGGTACTCAACGGTGGTGTGTCATTTCTCAATGGTAATATCAAGATTGTACCGGGTACTAAGGGGTGGTGGTCTCAGATAAATTTCAAAAAACAAGAAAGTACAACTTTTCGGCACTGGTCCAGTACCACAACTTGGTACCCCCCTGCTTGCAAATCGATTGTGGTTTCAAAACTTCCCGGTGGATTTCCCTTTTGTGCCAAGTATTTCGTCACCAATTGTGGATTGATGATTCACAAGAAAACACACTAACAGTTGAAAATCTACCATTTTCGATTTTTGAAATAATCTTCTAAAGGTTCCTCGATCTTTTGGAATGAATCCAAGGAATTGTTTTAATATTTTGATTACTTTACCCTTAAAAGTGCTTCTAAGTTTTTAAAGGGAATCGCTAGTTCAAACTATAAAGGCTTATATTTCCGCTGCGCGGACCTGCCTGAATGACAGAAAGGTAGTAAAACTTCAAATCAATTCGCTAGATGACAGAATCAAGTAAAGCAGGGCCAAATTTGGAGGTTCTTGGATCACTCGTTGACCAAAAATGGTAAAAAAACGGTCAAAATCCCAAGAAAGTGGATTTTTGTCGAATTTTTATATTTCTTTGACTTTTTGGCTAAAAATCTCGCTGGAAAGACTCACTTTTGATTTTTTTTTATGCTTGATGTTAGGGATAGTTGAGTCAAAAATCTTGTAACGTGGGAATCTTGTTGATTGTTGTTCAAGCTAAAAACACAAAGTTCAAAAACTAAAAATATGTACATAGGCCTATGAAAGAAAAATGTCGACTAGGTAAAATAATGTACAAGTAAAGAAATCGCTTCATAAAAATATGTCTTAATCTGACTTGGGTATTTATAAACTAGGGAAAAATATCACCATATGAAAGAACGATATGTACATGAAATTACTTACAAAATATTGTCCAAATACTATCCCCAAATGTTCCTGACTCCAAGTAAAAGTAAAATCAACTCTGTAATGAATTCAGATCTCATAAAGTAAAAGTATTTTGCTCACATCTCGAGAATGAAAATCTCACTCACGTCTCTTGTAAAAGTAATTCTGATCTGATTTGAGTGCGTGAAAAAGGCGTAGAAAAAATGATACTTTATGGAAAAACGTGATAAAAGGTAATTAAAGATAATTATCATCTTGTCATTATCGAGCTCATACGTCACAACCAAAACAAATCAGTTATAAGCACATTATCCAAAACACTCCCACCCAAAAGGGGAAGAACCAAGAGTTCATTCAGTCTATCAATCGGACTATTCAGCTCATTATGTACAACACGGTGGTAGTCGTACCAAAATTTCGTGGCGAACTGTGAAGATGACCGTCAAAACAGTTGATGATTTGATGTAGGGTGAACATCTGATGATTCCCTCAAGTTCAAGACGAACTTCTGATGATAATGCCTGGTTCCAGGCGAACGACTGATGATTGCGTCACGTTCAATGAACTTCTGGTGATAGCACTTTTGTAGAAACAAGGCGAACAATTGGTACAGGGCCTTGTTTCATTGATGGTAACTTCAAAGTTCAGGGGCGAACTTCTGATGATAGTGCCCTAGCAAAGCAAGGCGTTTCATTGATGACTTCAAGTTCAAGGGCGAACCTTTGTGGATAGTACCTTAGCAACGTAAGGTGCACAATTGACGACTTCAAGTTCAGGGACGAACTTCTGTTGATAGTACCTTAGCAACGCAAGGTCTACCATTGATGACTTCAAGTTCAGGAACGAACTTCTGTTGATAATACCTTAGCAACGTAAGGTGTACAATTGATGACTTCAAGTTCAGGGACGAACTTCTGTTGATAGTACCTTAGCAACGTAAGGTGTACAATTGGTGACTTCAAGTTCAGGGACGAACTTCTGTTGGATAGTACCTTAGCAACGTAAGGTGTACAATTGATGACTTCAAGTTCAGGGACGAACTTCTGTTGATAGTACCTTAGCAACGTAAGGTGTACAATTGGTGATATTTATTAACACAACGTAATAAGCATATGTTTTTGCTTAACTCGATGACAGGGCAATCGTCAATTGGATGAGGTTCCGTCTTCCAACAAGCCTAGGCTACCGGTTGGCCTAGTGTATATCGAACCGTCGGACGTCTTGACTTTTGCAATCCTTGTGATGCCATCATCTGATGTGATGACACTAACAACGCGTGCCAATGGCCATTTGTATCTTGGGATGTCCTTTTCGCTGATGACAACTAAATCCCCTTCTTTAGTGTTCCGTATTGGATGGCGCCATTTAGCTCGTTCGTTGATTGTAGGTAGGTACTCCTTTGCCCATCTCTTCCAAAATTCGTCAAGTGTTGATTGGACCTGCTTCCACTTGCTCTTCAGGTTGTTTTGTTGAGGGTTATAAATGATTGGAAGATTGGGTGAAGCTCTTCCTAATAGAAAGTGGTTAGGGGTGAGAGCTTCAAAATCGTTGATGTCGTCACTCAGTGGTGTGAGTGGTCGCGAATTGATAGTTGATTCAACTTCAAGGAGGAACGTGTGAAGTGCTTCCTCAGTGAAGATTCTGTCTTTGATTACTGATCGTAATGATTTCTTTGTGAGCTTAACCATGGATTCCATAGCTCCACCCATCCATGGAGCTACAGGTGGATTGAACTTCCACACAATGTCATACTGTGAAAGCTCATCTTGGATTCGTTTCTGGTCCCATTTTGCAAGAGCTTCTCGTATCTCTCTTTCAGCTCCCACAAAGTTGGTTCCGTTATCACTCCTGATGGTTTTTGGATTGCCTCTCCTTGCTCGAAAACGTCGGAGTGCTAAGATGAAGCTGTCAGTTGATAGGTCTCCAGCTAGTTCGAGGTGTAAAGCTCGTGTAGTCATACACGTGAAGAGAGCACCATACCTTTTAGCGGTGCCTGCAGTTCTGCGAGTTCTACGTCCTTGTTTTACATTGATTGGTCCAAAGTAGTCGACTCCAACATTCTCAAAAGCGTGTGATCCAACTGAAAGTCTTTCTTTTGGAAGGTCTGCCATCATTGGATGTTTGGTTTTGATCGTCTCTCTCCTGCAAACAAAGCATTGATTTAGCACTTTCCTGACCTTGCTCTTTCCTTTCAAAATCCAATACTTCTCTCGCACAAGGGCAAGAGTGGCATTTCTTCCACAGTGGTGGTTGACCTCATGTACATGACGTATGATGAGCTCGCTTATTGGATGTTCGTTGGAAAGAATTACTTGATGCTTGGACTGGTTGGGTACGTCACACTTGGAAATACGTCCTCCAACACAAACGAGGTTGTGTAGAATGATTGGTGTGAAACTTGAAAGTCTCTTTTCATCCATTGAGTGCTGCGATTCATCTTGGGCAATGCGACATAACTCCTTGGTAGCGTCATTGAGGTCCTCAACATCAAGGATTTCTTTGTTGATTGACGATTCACCATTACGTTTTACCTCTACCCATCTCCTTCTCAGCTTGAGAATCCAGGCGTAGCATCGTTTCAGCTTGGTCCAACTGGAAAATCTTTCCCAACTGATGACATTTGTTGATTCGTCAACTCTGATTTCGATATGGGCTGTGATGATCTCCATGAGTTCTTCGTCCTCCTCAGGTTCCTCAAATTGCCTGACCACCTTCTCCCTCAAGAATTCAGGTCCATCGATCCATGTCTTGGTTTCTTCAACACCAAAACATTTGGTTCCAATGTCTGCGATGTTGAGTTTTCCTGGTACGAAGCGCCAATTCTCAACCTCTGTCTTTTTACGGATTTCGTTTGTACGGTTCATTACGTAATTTGAGAATCGCTTTTGTTCATTCCGAATATAACTGAGTGTGACCTTTGAATCAGTCCACATGAAGGTCTTGTTCATGGGAAGATCCATTTCTTTGACGACACAATTTTTAATCCTGGATGCGAGGACGGCAGCTTGCAGCTCTAAACGTGGTGTTGTGCTTCCTTTAATAGGTCCTAACCTTGATTTACCGATGATGAAACTACAGTTGACCTCATCATCATCCATTGTCCGAAAGTAAGCAACTGCTCCAAATGCCTTCATCGAAGCATCTGAAAAGACGTGTAACTCGATTTCGGTAGCTGTAATCTTTGCAAAGTTGAACCATCTTGGTATGGAGATTTCTTTCAGTGACGAAAGTCCTTCTTGCCATTCTTTGAACTGTTTCAGGATCCGTTCTGGAAGGGTTTCATCCCATCCAACCTTTTCTTTCCAAAGGGATTGAAGCATCAGTTTTGGTGCAATAAGGTAGGGTGCCAAGAATCCAAGAGGGTCGAATATCGAACACAAGAAACTCAGCAAGCCTCTCTTTGTCTCTTTACATTCCTTGACTGGAACATTGAAGAAGAAGACATCGTCGGTTGGATTCCACCTTACTCCAAGGGTTCTTTCTGATGGTAGTACCTTGAAGTCGTGGTTTGTTATTTTTGGCGATAAATCCTCCTTTGGAATTGCTTTCAAAAATTCAGTATCATTTGAAATCCACTTTGTCAATCGAAAACCTCTTTCAGCGGTGATTCTGACAAGGTTTGAACAGGTGTTGACTGCTTCATTTGTTGAATCGAATGATCCTAGGAAGTCATCCATGTAGAATTCTTCGGAAACAGCTTTTGTGACAGCTGCTCTTTCATCCGATGTTAGCGATTTGAGCACTTCTCCTTCTGGTACGTCTTGAATCTTATTAGCACATCCCTTCAATGCCCAATTGGCACAGCACGGTGAATCCTTTTTTCCGAAAGGGTGGACCAGTATCTTAAACTCTGATATCTCTTCCTCATTTTTCCTCCACAAAAAGCGCAATGAAACTGTATCCTCTTCAGGTACAAGAACTTGGTGGAACATTTTTTCTACGTCACTCATCACTGCAATTTTTTCCTCTTCGAAATTTCGATAGGACTGTGACCAGGCTGTTCAGTAAATCTGGTCCTTTGAGGAGTTGATCATTCAGTGAGGTTCCTTTAAACCTAGCAGATGCATCCCAGACGATTCGAATTTTACCCGGTTTGTTTGGTTCTAAGACAAAGTGATGCGGTATATAGTTCGTCTTGGATGATGTCTTTGCTGCTTCGTCTTTGGTCAATTCTTGGACGTGACCAATCTTTACATAATCTTCTAACTTCGAACTGTAGATTTGTTTGATTTCAGGTAATTTCTCTAATCTTCGCTCAGTAGACAGAAGTCTGGTGACTGCAAGTGGTCGATTATTCACGAGCTCCAAATCGTCCCTTTTCCACAACATGCCCACTTCAAAATGATTGTTCACGAGTCTTGTGTTGTTCTTTAGAAGATGTAAGGCTCTCTTCTCATCCCGAGTAAGCAAGGCTTCTGAATCAGGCGTTGTCGCATAGGTTTCTTGACTCCAGAATCTTTCCAGCTTCGAGTCAAGGGATTGAACTGATATGTAATTAGAGCAACCATCATTGCTACCAGACTTCCCTCCGAAGATAGTCCATCCTAGCAAAGTCCTCACAGCAATTGGTTCTTTTGAGCTTTCACCTTTAATAAATTCGAGATGCAAGAGCGCTTCGGGTACGTCTGCACCGATTAGGATCTCAACGTCTTTATCGAGTGGTTGTGTGGTAAGGAAGCATCTCTGAGATGTTGGTATTGTTTCTTCATTTTCGAAACGTTGTAGGGTTTCTTCTTGATGTTTAGAGACTCGACTACCCAAGCGTCCTCTACATGAACGCTGGAATCACATGATGAAAGAAGAAAGTTGACTGATCTTGATCTCATGGTTTGCTTTTTTGTTAGAACGTTGCTGATAGAAACTTTCAGATTACTGTTGACATTTGGTAATTTCAATCGATCAACAAGGCTGGCACTGATTAACGTGGTATCAGAACCAGGATCTAGAAGAACATTCACCTTTTCTGATATATCACCGTTTGAAATGGTGACCGGCACGATCTGAAGGAAGGTTGTCCTTTTGGATTTAGCATAATGAGATTCCCTTTCCTCAGTTCCTGCAGGTGGATTTGCTTTGTAATTTGGATCATGGAGTAACGTGTGGTGCTTTCTTTGACATTCTTTACATCTTGTTTGGCACTTGCAATCTTTGATGGAATGACCTTTTGAGAGACAGTTATAGCATAGATTTAACTTTCTTGCTTCTCCTCTCCTTTCAGCAATTGATTTCTGTTTAAAGCGTTCACAACGCCAAAGCTTGTGGGGTTCATTGCATACGTAGCATACTGGGGTCTTTGAATCACCTTTTCCTCCTAAGTAATTTGATTGCCCTTCCTTGCGTTTGTCTTTCCTTTTGTCTTTTGGTTTCTGTTCTTCTTGAGCGATTATGTCTGCAATGGGATTATAAAACTCCTTGAGCTTGGAGTCAAGCCATGATTCAAGCTTCATCAGTGAAAGACTGGTATCCTCGTAATCTTTAGATGTCCGATAAAATGCCTTTCTCAAATTGTCAGGCAACCGAATGACAGCTCTGGACAGATTCTCAGCAGAGTGAATTGCACCCATATTACCAATCATCTTTAGCCATGTCACTGTTGATTTCAGGTGTTGGTGAAATCTTTTCAAGGAGGAACGATCATCAGAAGGTAACTGAGGTTTGTCAAGCAGGTTCCTAAGCTTGGAATGTGTTACCACCGTCTTATTACCGAAATCTCTCTTCAGGGTTTTCAAGGCAGTTGCGTAGAATATCCCAGAGGTTCCGATACATTCAACGCTCTTTTTGGCTTCACCAATCAAAATACTGAGGAGTCTTTCCATTCGATCGTTGTCGGTGAAGGAGAGTTTATAATGGACTCTGCGACTAAAATTTTCGACGAAGTCTGGCCATTTGGAGCTGTCGCCACTGAACTTAACTAATTCAATGGTTGGAAGAGCCTTTGTCTCGAATTCGAACCTCAGCGCAGAATTTGCTGTTAATGGGTTTGATAAGCCGGCGAGGCATGTTTCCTCTCCTTCTGTCAATTCGTCAATGAATTGGTCGACTGGTCTGAAGACGAGGTATGGAGGTTTGGGTTTTGTGTAAGAATTAGCATTAGCAAGAGTCACAGTGGCAGTTGAAGGCTCTGAACGATTATCACCTGATGTTGTAGATGCCTTTTGGCGTAGACGTCGGAAGCTGCTTCGTGGCTTTGCTGTGACAGAAGACACCGAAGGTGGACATGGAGTAAATCTCACCTGAGATAGACTTCGTTGAAGAGGTTGTGGATGGACAGGTGAGTGGTGAATAGCTGAGTTAGGAGGTGATTCGATATGAGAAACAGTAGGTGAGTTTCCACTGGAGCCAACAGGTATACGAATATGAGGATTGAATACGTTAGTACGTTTATCATGACCCGATATGTTGGAAGTTGGAAGTTTCAGATGGATCTACATCATACAGACTTGTATCAGGTGTAGTGTTGGAAAGATTTGGTGTTCTCAATCTCGTACGAATCTCATGCTCTATTTCAGCGATGCGATTAGCCTCTCTAGCTTCAGTCTCTGTGCATTCTTGTATCCTTCTTTCGTCAGTTTCATAGGTAAGATATTCTGTGTTTGCCGCTCTGAATTTTAAGTAAGTCTCCACAAGAGTGTTATGCAACGTAGACGCACTCGATGCATCTTGATCATTCAGGTAGGATAAGATTTGATTTGCCACCCGTGTAAGATATCCCAGAAGACCTCTTCGAGTGTTCCTTAGAGATATCAGTTTGGCTAGGTCAGTGGAATGATCAGGCCCTTGTCCTGCAATTCTTTGAGATCTCCGGATTGACATGATGGTCTGGACGGTGATGAAACAAGGTTGAATCAAGAACAGGTAGTCCACGGATTAGTCAACTGATGTGGTAGTTGCGTGTACCACAGACGAATACGACGGGCGGTATTGAATAAACGCTCGATTGGACACAAGGGCGGTCCCGATTGGGAACGAGTGTAGACCACTGATGAAAAGGGCGGCCGACGATTGATAACAAGGCTGAACCACGATTGATAATGAGAACAAACAACGATTGCAAATAAGGGCGGACCACGAATTACAACGGGCGGATCACGATTGGAAACAAGAGCGGGCTGCGAATTGAACGACGGCCGGTAGCGATTAATAATCGAGGGCGGAAGACAATTCAAACGAAAGTGAACTGCGATTGATAAAGTAGACCACTATTGAGGATGAGGGTGGACCACGATTGGTGGTGGGGTGGACCACAGTTGAGGGCGAACCACGTATGAGAACAAGGCGGGGCGGAAGTGGCGTTTTGCAACGGGAGAATCAACAACGAAATGATGGATTGTATACAATTTGGTGTGTATACCGATAAAACGATACGACGCTGGGTGCGGTATCTGAACGAAATGGAGTATCTGTGACGATACGGTAGGAGAGAATTCCGGATAGAGTGAATCCCGGAAACGATAAATTTGGGAGGACAACGGACGTTGGATGGACGATTTCCGAACGTGTGATAGGAGGATGATATTCGGACGGCCTTTTCCAAATGAGGGGGGTAGCGGAAACAATATGGAGGGTATCAGAGAGAGTATGTTCCAAACGATAGGCGATTTTCCAGACGATAGGACTTGAGAGACGAAGAAGATTGTGAGCTATCTTCAAATTTCCAAGCCAAAGTTTAAGGTATACCTCTGACATGTGTCTCTACCTCTCAGCATTTGTCCCAGTTCTCCACTTGATTGTCCCACCAAAACTTGATCCTCCAAAACTTGATTGTTGTCCACTTGATTCCCAAATATTTTCTTGAAGATGTTAGGGATAGTTGAGTCAAAAATCTTGGAACGTGGGAATCTTGTTGATTGTTGTTCAAGCTAAAAAACCAAAGTTCAAAAACTAAAAATATGTACATAGGCCTATGAAAGAAAAATGTCGACTAGGTAAAATAATGTACAAGTAAAGAAATCGCTTCATAAAAATATGTCTTAATCTGACTTGGGTATTTATAAACTAGGGAAAAATATCACCATATGAAAGAACGATATGTACATGAAATTACTTACAAAATATTGTCCAAATACTATCCCCAAATGTTCCTGACTCCAAGTAAAAGTAAAATCAACTCTGTAATGAATTCAGATCTCATAAAGTAAAAGTATTTTGCTCACATCTCGAGAATGAAAATCTCACTCACGTCTCTTGTAAAAGTAATTCTGATCTGATTTGAGTGCGTGAAAAAGGCGTAGAAAAAATGATACTTTATGGAAAAACGTGATAAAAGGTAATTAAAGATAATTATCATCTTGTCATTATCGAGCTCATACGTCACAACCAAAACAAATCAGTTATAAGCACATTATCCAAAACACTTGACCATGAAGCCCAATCCAATTCCTACGACTTAGACCAAAAATAACGATTTTATATGGTTCATGTCCGATATACACGATATTGGCACTTAAAGGGTTAACATATTTATCTCGCAAAGAACTTTATTTGCTCATCATAATTTCATTTCATTCTTCCAGTTTGTATCGTTGGCGGCACACAGAAGCGTCGAAGAAGTTGTTATATAGTCTGGTGGTCCTGTTCGTTCTTTCATGTTTTGTATCCACTGGAGCGCTTCTTCACTTCATTGGTAAGATGAATCACATTGAAGTGTTCTCAAGGTGGGGGGTGATGAGACAAAAAATTTATTCATATTAGTGGACCATGTAGAAAAGTAAATTAATTCTTTAAAAAGAGGTAAGAAAGTGAAAATTTTGACGGGGCCCATCTTTTCAGGCCCCAAACCGCAAGCCTGCTTTTAAAAAGCTTAATACCAACGTTGTCAAAACATAGACATGTGACATACCAAATTATCAGAAATCTCATGCACCCAAAAAAGAATGCCCATCAAAGAATTCACTTTCTTTCCTCTTTTTGTAGTATTTAGCAACTTTGGTACACGGTCCACTAACATTTTTTGTCGTAGCCCTCCCCCCCCCCTAATACGTTAGGTAGACCTGCTAAACCTTCCACTGTACTATAGCCATCAAATGTTGGTGTAAAAAGGCATGATCAATTTTTCAATGAACCAAAGAACGACAATTTATAAAGTCGAAAAGTTTGAAATTGTCGGCCCTTTACGATTCATTTAGAATGGAAACCATTACCTAAATTTTCAGAACCTGTTTGTTAACTTGTAATTGTTGTTCTCTATGTCTTCGTTTTTGAGACTTCTTTTTCGAAAGTATTGTTTGAACAATGAGTTAATATGTCTTGTTATCCAAAGGACTTTCTCTTTTTTTCAGTTCTGACGTCAGCATTGAAACTATTCATCATCACACCTATATACACTCGCTTTCCAAAGGTAATCTGTCAGTGTGATTGACAACAGGAGAATGGGGTGAAATTTGCTAGTAACCATGGTAAACTCGAACCCAACCTCCCCCCTCGTGCTTATAGTCTTCTTGTCATGGCTAAGGGTTGCTAGTTGTTTAGTCATTTTAATCTTCACTATTATCCATATAGCGGTCATTAAGTAAGCCATTAAAGGTTCAATCGGCGGGCGGTATTGAAAGGTTTTGTTACTCAAATTGTCATACCCGCGCTGAGGAAACTAAAGCGCCAGGCTTCAGAGGGCTAAAATATCATTAACGGCCCGGGTATAGGGCAATAACGTCATTTGCGGCCCGCTCGGAATTGGATTGAAGTCGTTGCATTGAAGCGAAGAGACTAAACTAACGTCAGAAAAAAAACACTTTTAGGTCATTTGCGGCCCGCTCGCAAGGTGCTAAAAATTTGTTGAAGACATTGCATGGAAGCGAAAAGAATTGGTTGACGCTAGAAAAAAACGTTGTTTGAATGTCCGATATGGATAATGATAGTAATAGCGTTAAGTTTTCGTTCGTTGTTGTCATTAATTCTGCCCTTGCAATTTGATTATTAGCCCTCTAATGCCATTTGCGCAAATGACACTATCGGGCGAATAATCAAACTACGCGGGCAGAAAATAACAACAACGACCTCAAACTGAACGCTATTGTTATATTCAGATTCAATCAAAAATAATTATTTATGACTAACAAGGCATTTGCCAGGACATTTTCTGCCTGTTGACAGGTAGATAAGAAAGCTTGATTTCGGCCATTTCAGTGAGAAGCGTTTTGATACAAAGGCTCACCACGCTTTCGGGCTAGATTCCCGAAACCCTGGTTGTCACATCAGCGAGTTTATGTATTTGCACTTTTTAGGACGGTAAAGTGACTGCCATTTGGAAAAACCTACAGTCTGACCCGCAAAATCGAGGACGGTGAAAGTGCTGATTTACCGTCGTCCTCAGTCAGTCAGGATTTAGAAAAGGTTAGAACCTTACCGTCTCCGACGCAGAAAAATACACATATACATAAACTCGGTACTGATTTGCGTAAAGTGTGCTTTATTTTCCTGTCTTATAACAATTCTTTTTCTTTCCATACTAGGTTCAAAGGCGGTATGATGATTTCATGCGACTTTGGCACGAATTACCAACTCACGCGGAACACCAACGTCAAGAAGCCATGGATGCCGAAGATGGAGCAAAATCATCATCACGAGAAGTAAGTTCCTGCTCAAAATGCTATTATTTTTGTTTTGATGGTTGAGGCAAAGTAGAATGAACACTATAAAATACTGTTGATCAGAATAAGTGAGGCCAAATTTTATGAGGATGGAATATGGCATCAACTTAACCACTATCAATAGAAGACAGTTTTTGGTCAAAACGTTGTTATTTCTGTTTGAATAAGCGAGGTATGATCGTAAGGATTGATCAGTTCATTTTATTATTATTCACGTTTGAATAGGCCAGTCAAGTTAGAGTAAATCTGAAGAAAGATTTTGAGAAGATAGACAATAGTACAAAACTATTATCAAGAGAATTAAGTTCCTGGTCAAAATGTTATCATTTTTGTTTCGATGGGTGAGGCAAAATCCAGAAAGTTAGAGTTCGAATGAGTATTATTTCTACCTGGGTGGTTAAGGCGAAACAGAGAAAGTTACCTATTAATATACAATTAGTGTATTCGATGTGAAAAGAAATAACACGGGTTGGAAAATATGAGAAAATTTTCAAAAATCCATGAGAAAGTACAACTCACATAACGCCATATACTAGGGGGGGGGGGTTGGATTCACTGACCTTTATATATCCCTGGACCAAGTTACTCAATGCCGGCCAAGCAAAATATGATGATCGGAGTTTTTTTGAATTGGTACCCGCGGAGAGAGCGCTAGATCTAGTTTGGCTTGTACACTAATGATGTAGCGCCGTTTGTCGTTAGGCAAAGTTTCAAACACTACAATAGCTTCTTTACGGGTACCAATTCAAAAAAAACTTCGATTAAAGATGGCGGATATAGCTTGGTCCAGGGATATATAAAGGTCAGTGGTTGGATTCCACCAGGTGGTCGGTTTTTTTGTAATAGCTCATTCAATTTTTGATATTTTTTTCTGAAATTTTGTGACTTTCAATATTTTAAACTAATTTCCATATAAGCAAACCAAATTTGCCCAAATGATGACGTCTTCTGTCAAAAATGGCATAATAGGACAAAAAATCTTTCCAATAAATTTGTATTGACTTAAAGAATATCCATGCAAAATTTCAGCTTCTAACTTCTCTCTCTAATCAAAAGTTATGGAGCCTGGTAAAACCCCCTCTAGGGATACTATTCTCAAAAAAGGATAAATAGAGTTAATAAAAGGGACATATTTTTGACATCAAATGGGACACCACGTAAATATCAAACGGGCTCCTCAAGGATTCCAACGGCATCACATTTATAACAATAAAACGGACCTTTTCGTTTTTATTTATTGATTCACTTTTTCATCCTACTCCCAGTCTTCACCTCAACCAACGTCACCACGTAGCAACAACCAAACAAACAATACAAACGAAGATGGTAGCAATGGTAACCAAGCAACTGGATCAACGTCGGATAGTAATGTGTCATGGGGAACCATCATTTTTTGTGATCGTTTCCAATTACCAAGAGCTGAAGCTCCTTTTCCTGGTAAGATAATCAAGTGTGTGTAAAATTATTAAAAGCAAATAACGAAAATACAAGGAAAATTCTTCTCGACGACTGTGTCAAAAATCTTTTTGTGAAAATTTAAGATACCCTTGCATTGAAGTGATAGAGTTATTCGAATGTTCAAAATGGTTTACACTCTACCGCAGAGACCCGGGAATTTTCGGGAATTTGCTTGGTTTGATTTAGTTGTAGCCTAAAACACCGTGCGCCTAGAGCAAATGTTCCTTGTAAATTCATTAGCAATCCCCTAAAAAGCATTGATAGGTGTATTACAACTGCATAACAAAATTTGAGCCAAGATTATTTTTGGAAACTCTGCCTTTCGCGGTAATAAATTGTCGTTCTCATTCTTCCCGTCTTGAATACTTGGTTAGTTTTATTAGTGAGATAAGATACTTTACTCACGAAGATTGTATGTATCCCTTTCCCCCATGGACCAATATTCTAGAAGAGCGCAGTTAATTACAAGTCCGTTTTTGTCTCCCATTTGTCAGAAAAGTTCAAATAGTTATTCGGTCAAGTCCACAAAGCCTTAAAATGTTCTTAACTTGTTCTAAACATTTTGGCCAGCGAAGCCTTGTGTTCTTATATAGTGTGTTCTTATAAAAAAACGTGTATTAGAAAAAATAATCTTATCTGATTTCCATTGGTACTTGTAAAGTTACAGATCAATGTCTAACCGACTTTTCACATTTTATAGATTGGGTAGAGGGTAGACGTTGCACACTAATGGACAAAGAAAACCCTTTTACAAGTATGAAACATGGACGCCTCTATCTCACTGCTAAGTAAGTAGTCTGGATCCATTCAGTGATATAAATGTTATAATAATATGGATAACTGTTACGAGATAATGTGAGTTTCATAATAACGCCCTTAAAGGAAACTTAACTAAAGTCTATCCAGATATAATTGGCAGTGGAAACAAGAATGCCTGTAACTTTTGATAGTGAAATATATTGTGAAAAATTTGTTTGCTTGTTTTAGAGAATCAAAATCGCTATATTTGAATGTATTTATGGCTGAAAATTTCGCGATTTTTAGCGGTTAAATTTGCGATTGTAAAGAGGTTAAGCTTTTTTTCTACTTATGCTACAGCGTTTATTTTTACACCAGTGGTAGTTAAACCTTAGGTTAAGAAGGTTGTCAAATTTCAAGACAAACGGAAAAGTCCTTCGGAAGATATGGGACCCGAAATATCCCTTGCTAGCACTTTTCTGTGAAGCATCAAATCTCCAAATTTTCAATAAAAACGGGGCTAGTGATGATAAAACAGTTTTTCAATCATAACATGATTCTCTAAAACAAGCAAAAAAAGATTTTCGCAATATATTTGAGTATCAAAAGCATTCTTGTTCCCACGCTGCCAATTATATCTGGATACACTTTAGGTAAATTGATCACCAAAACTCAGAGATTGTCTACAGACAAGAATATCATAGAAAATCAATACCAAATGACATGGTTAAGCAACAATTTATCTTTTTTTCTATTTCAGTTTTTTATGCTTTGAGAGGAATCAATTCCATAGCAAAAAGAATATTGCTATAAGCCTGGCTGAAATTATCAAAGTGAAGAAGGTTTGATTTTTCTTTCTAGTTGTTTTCCAATAGTAGTAAAACTTGCTAGGGCCTATTATTAGTTGTATTATTATCATTGCTATTATCATTCATTAAAATATAGCTACAATCACCGACATAATATTTGACACAAAAGGGTAATTCCCCAAAGTTTGAAGACCACAAGTGATTTTTAAGTTACTTAACTTAGGGTTGGAAAGTATAGGTTTAACTTTGAGTATTAATACGAAAGAAAGTGGAAGTACTGAAACCTCAATTCTCGCCCGAGCTGAAATTCTGAAAATCGTTAAAATACCTAAAATTGTCAATATATATAGACGTTGGTTGTAGCATCTGAGAAATCAAAATTGCAAGATTTTACTTTACGTAAAATAAGAGCTGTTCGGAAAATGAATGAATGAATTGTTTTCATATATTCTTTTGTTTTTAGAGTAAACCAATCACATTTATGCCTGGACCTGGCATGTCTATTGAAGTTGAAGTCACTGGCATATCTAAGGTAGATTGTAGTAGATTGAAGAAATTTCGTTTGTGTTAACCACGTTCTTCTTAAATAAAAACGACAGAAAAGAGCCGAATTTTGCTAGACATTTTCTTTCGCGAAAAATGCCAAAATTCGATAAAATCGAGAAAGTTTCTGCTTGCGAAAGTTTATACGCCTAAAGTAGATTGAAACTAATGTTAACTCTAAATAAATAGGAAAATATTTTCACTTTACCACATGGCTACGTAGCTACCCTACATCCCGCCTAGCAATCAATTGAATCAAAACATGCCAGTACTGTTTATCAAATTTCTCATTTTTATTGTCATCTTTCGCAATGAAATTTTTATGGTGTTTTTACCTTGAACTGGTCTTGTCTATGGCTAAAGTAGTTGCTATGAAGCCTGCCGCCTTTATAGAAATTCTCCAAAATCTTCAGGCTCCCCTTACATTAAGCACATCAGTGATCATTTATTGTTTGTTTATTTTTCAGCCGTATGTCTTTGCTGCAATGATGGGACGTGATGAGGCGCTTGAAAGCATCGTACGTGCTGGAAAGTCTTTAAATTTGCCTTGGGCTAGCGAAATGTAAAGTTGAAAAACCATTTTCTTTTCAATATCACAGCGTTCAGTTTCAAAAATGTATTATGGGTAATAAATCTTTAATGTTCTTCTTGGCTTTCTTGTTTGATGTATAAATTATTTGCTTTTTTACAGACATTAAAAAAAATGAAATTTTAAATTATATTTTGATTTTCACGCAGATTATTTTGACTAAATTCTGTGGCATATCTCAACGTTTTCCTTAGAGAGTGCTAATTGGGAAAAGAACGGTTTACTTCAGATTTATGATATGACCTACGTAATCTCACATAAAAGTTCGAATCATATTTTTCCGCTATCTCGATTTCTTAATCTTTTTAACGAGCACAAAATCGCTATCTAATTCGAATTCTATCAAAAGTTAAAGCCATTTTTGTCTCAGCTGTAAATTATATTGCGACAGACTTTAGTTTTTGTTTTTAGAACAAAGGGCTTTCAGGTTTTGCAGGGTTCTGTAACCTAGCTGGAAATTCGCCATCATGGAAGAAAACTTTCGAGTCCGAAGAATATCTTGAGATATTAGACCAGGCCTTTAATCAAAGTTTAATGAGAGGTTACGAGGCTTTTCCGAATTTACTTAGTCTGAGATGAATCATTGTGGATAAAAGAAACTCGAATTTGAAGAGGCGATTCCTTGAATCGAATGATTTTCATAATGACTATTGTTAAAATTAGTTCTTGCCGAGACCAATTCCCTTGAGAAAAATCTCGATAGTAACGTTAAAGGTTACTTATCTTCTTTAAAGATGCTAGAGGCTGAAGTAGCTTTATTTTAACAGTAGTGAAAAGATCAAGTCTAAAGAAATGAATGTCTGAGAATGTTAGATTTTTAGATATTGTATTTATCAAAAGGAAATGTCAAAATTAGTGCATAATACCGTTGTAGCGCTTCATAAAATATGTATTTTCCAAAGTCCAAAAGTAAGAGTTAAAAACAAGACAGATTGATGATTGTACGTTTATGCATGAATCTTTGAGTCGTGTATTTAACCTCTTTCTGACTTTATAAAACACATATTTTACAAATAAAATGAATTTAATTTAAATTTGAAAATTAACATGTACATAGTATTTCAAGAGAAATTTTTCAGGTGATTTTCTATAATTTTTTAAAAGTGCAATATGTAAATTATTTATTATAAAAAAGGAGTTTTCAGCTTCAAGTTCCCCGCTAAAAAAATTATACAAATTTGGGTTGATGCAGAAGCTGGCCTAAGTACGTTATATAGAAGAATTAGTTTTGTTCTCGTAAAAAAAATTCATAATTTTTTCGAAATTCAAATTGTCTCTTTACTGCTTGATTTATCTGATACTCCGATGGCGTATTGGCGGCCGCCCACGCTAAAGCTCTAAAGGAGCGGGCCAATATACCATCGGAGAGAAATAGTAGTCATCCATTGATGTGCCGACATAAGTTTAGCCCTCATTTTCGGGGCCGTGCTGAACGCTCAAAAATTGTTTTTTTGAGATCTGGCGCCTCAAAAAGACCGTCAAATCACTGTCGTTAGTTACCACGTCATGAGTATGTCGGCAAAAATTACAAACTACATGGCTGATGCAATTTTCAAAAAATGTGTGCTGTTATGGTTGATTTTGGTTTCTTTTGATGGACTTTTTGTAGTTTAACTGTACTTATCACTCCCTGAATATTAGTTTTAGTATCCAGTGTAATTTCTATATGTGCACCAACCCAAAAAATGTGTTTCTACCAGTACCACAGAAAAGTTGATAATCATAACTTTTGTTTTTGTTTGTTTTGATGGCTGATTTTTTCTGCACTTTCTCAAATTTTATACCATTCAAAGACCAAAGAAACTAAAGCAGGTATGTTCCTATGGGCTTAGGCTTTTATCAGTAACTTTCATGTTGTTATCTATCTTAGGCCGTCCTCCAAATATAACTGTTGTCCACCGGCCGGCCGACAACCGACAAACCGACTTCAGTGTTCCAGAACTGAAGTTTTTTGGATAAAATCTTTATTAAACTTCACAAAAGTGTCCATTGAGGGTTAGTATTCATTTTCTATAGCTTTAGTTTTTCTTTTAGTGTTATATTATAGATGCTGATTATGACTTTTCTCTTCTTTCAGGCTTTTTTGTGTACAATGTTGTTTCTATTTTGTTTTTGCTTCTGTGATCAGTTTAAAGAAGGAAAAATACTTATTTGAGTATTTCTGCATGCCCTCCTTGTGAAAAGAATGATAATATTTTGCATGATTCCTTCTCCAAAAAGTTTTGTATTTGAATTTATTTCGTGAAACCTTTTGAAGTTTTTTCTGACCCAAATTTTGTCGGCCATGACACCTTCCCTGTCCAAATTGCACTCGGGCCCATTTTTCTAAAAAATTACGCGGTCAGGCGAAATTCCGTAATGTATTTCTTCCAGATGTTGAAAATTTTCCCGACCTTCAGAGCTTTAGCGTGTCGGAAGAAAATTTCTACATCGGGTGCCAGATTACTGCTTGATCTTCTCTAGAAACTGTATCCATTTTTCTATAGAAATTTAAAAAATACTCATAGTGAAATAACACCCTTTGTCACAGACCCGCTGGGACCCCAGATCCATTGGAAAATTTGGCAAAAATTTCGTCCATGGTGGGAAAAATACCCTGAAATCTCCCCACTGGGAAATTGACTTTGATTTTATCCCCATTCAAAATTCAACGATTAAAAATTGCACTCCAAAACCATCCCCACTGGATTTCTTAACCTTGGAACAATAGAATTTCTTTTCCCATTGGGCTTTCAATAAGAATTTTTATCCCCACTGAGGGAAAAACTTCCAACGGGGCTGTGAGACAGGGGTGTATGAGTGCTATTACAATCATAAAAAAGTGAACTAAAGGTCTGGGTACGAGATTGGAATCATCAATGATTCACGATGACTGTGATTCCACTTGGATCCTCACAACTCTCGGTCTTTCCATTGGTAAATCACCGATGCGATTGGTATTTTGAATGCTTAAATATCGACGACATTTTCTCAGTAAATCTTTCACTTTTCGTCTCCCACGTCGATTGATTTTCAAGAAATATCCAGCATTTATGATACTCATACTAATTACTACTGCATGGTACCAAATGGGTAGCAATCCTAGACTATGTATTGGTAGGTGCTTCACTAGCACACGCCGTGATATGATTTGGTAGACTGCTAGCAGAGTAAAGACTGTACCGAACATAATGAAATAATGTCTTGAGATCCTACATACAAAATTTATTGAGTTTGATAGTTTAACTTTGAGTGTTTTTTGGTCTTTTCGAAGTGTATGCAGGGTCTTAACATAAAGTGTGATCATAATTACTGAAACGGTGATGTTCATTGGTATCAAATATGTAGCCGCTGCTCCATGTTTTGATGAAAAGTTCATTGCACAGGCTAAAATAGTCTGCCATAGTACCATACAGTAATCAATGACAAAAACAATTCGAAATCTCTTTTTATTAAATTTCCACAAATATTCGTGTTTGAACTGTACTCTACAATATCTGTCAACTCCCGTTAAAGCCACCATGTAGCAAGAGCTATAAAAAGCGAGATGGCGTATAAAATATAAAGCTTTGTATACACTGCATGGTAGAAATTCGATTGCTAATACAGGAATGACTATGCTTGAAGTTAAAAAGACTGCCACTAGAGTATCTACAATCGAAAGATACATGATAAGTTTTATAGATTGGTTTCCAGTCTGTCTTGTTTTGATAATCACCCAGACGACAAGTATATTCATAATGGTAGCCGTAATCACGATGGGTAAAAATACCAAAGATATTGTAAGTCTAGTATTCCAATACAAGAACGCGATGTTGTGGCACTCTGTCATACAGAATGTATCAGTTTGGTTCTGACAACTTGTATTCATAGTAACACCTTGTAGAATTGAACCAGAACAATTTTTTCAGTATACACAATTCCGTCAAGATAGGTTTACCGGTTCAGAGTAATGTCGAGTCAGAATGACTATTTCAGCTTGAAATAACCCACATTTGTAAATATGAAGAGAATGTCCTTTTTGTGATTTTTTGAAATTTGACTGGAGACTGCCTGAAACGGCGCCAAACTCCGAGCTTTAGCAGTTTGATTTTAACTCCAATCAACCACTCTTGAGCTTTTTGAACAAATCTGTACAAAGTTCTTGTGTATTACTTGATGAAAAAAGCTAAACTAAACATTTCAAAACGGTATATCTTCGTTAAGTAATGCAGTCCTAATTGAAACAACAAATATAACAAAAAGCAAAAATTGATTAAGCAAACCCAAAGGTTTTTCTTTTATCTCCAATATCAAAAATGTAGTTTTATAAATTACTCATAAAAGCTAATGAACCTTTCATAGGCACACGCCTACAATAGCTATCTAGCATTAGTGATAATTAACAGCCAACTAAAAGCACAGATCTTAAAAATAAGACCGGAGAGACTAGTGTAAACTTTTAACACCCCTTTCTACACAAAGCGTAAAGAGTCTCTTTAACTCGAACCTCTATTACTCAAATATCTCCTTAACTCGAGCAAGTTTCATGGTCTCTTCAGTTAACAATGCCTTATAAACCCTACTCCATAACTCTAAATTCAAAAACTACCCATGCGTGTTCGAGTTATGGAGACTCCACAAGTCTTCTAAAAAGCGGTCGCCAAATAGTCCAATCTACTTTTTGTAATCTCAGTTCAGTGTAATGTTCTGATACAAAAGATGGATTTTACGTTAACGGGATGATAAAAAAAGTTTTTTTATCACTTGCCAAATAATTAATTAAGCATCTAAGATTGCTTAATACTACTAAAGTTCTGATTATCTAAACATAACTACCGACCTACACGAATAGCACTTGAAAGCCAATATCAATGTTTTTTTACGCCAAAGAAGATAGAATTAGTGGCTTCAAGTGCAAAGTTCAGTCGGTCTAGACAATTTGCTACATTTGACAGTAAGGTTCACTGCAAAGATCACTCGTGGTGGTTCCGGACCCTCGGGCTTGGATGCGGACGGATGGAGACGAATCCTCGTATCCAGAGACTACGGAGACACGGGTACAGACCTCCGAAAATCAGTTGCAGCGGTCATCAGAAAGATATGCTCCATCGATGTGAAGGATTCAACGTTAGCACCACTTTTTGCTTCACGTCTTGTACCTCTCAACAAGAACCCTGGACTTAGACCGATATGTGTTGGAGAAGTCCTCCGACGAATCATGGGGAAAGTTGTGATAGCCGCATTCTCTGAAGACGTTGTACGTGGTTCATCTGACGCGCAAATGTGCGGACGAAGTTCCGGGAGCGAGGGTGCAGTCCACGCCATGAGACGGATGTATACCAACGAAAGAACAGACGCTGTCATCCTTGTCGACGCAGCCAACGCCTTCAACAACATCAATCAAGAAGCCCTGATCCACAATATCAAGTATATCTGTCCCGAAATCGCAACATATGTTACGAACTGCTACTCCATCCCAGCTAGACTTTTCGTCGTTGAAGGTCTAGAAATCAAATCCCAAGAAGGAACCACTCAAGGAGATCCACTCGGTATGGCTATCTACGCTCTGGGTGTTACACCGATGCTTAACATCCTCCTCATTGGTATAGGCAACAACCACAACCGAATGGTCGCCTTCGCCGACGATATCACAGCAACTGGGTCCTTGGACGCACTGAAGAAATGGTGGGATCACCTCCTCGAGATCGGTCCATCCTACGGTTATTATCCACAACCAACAAAATCTTGGCTAATTGTTAAACCCGACCAACTCGAACAAGCACAGGAAAAGTTTGCTGGCACCGAGATCAAAATAACATCCGATGGTGAACGGCACCTCGAGGTGGTGATTGGTACGGATGAAAACAAAAGTCAGTACATCAACCAAATGGACCCAGGAGATTAATCTTCTTGCTGAAATCGCAGCAACCTATCCACAAGCAGCCTACTCAGCCTACGTCAGCAGCTACCAACATAAGCTAACGTACTTCCTACGCACCATCCCAACGATCAATGAAGAGCTGAAAAGAGTCGACAAAGCTGTGCGGCACCGACTGATTCCATCACTAACTGGTGGACGCATCATCAACGACCAGGAAAGAATAATGCTTTCCTTACCTCCACGTCTCGGTAGAATGGGACTGAAAATCTACGCCGAAGAATCGAGCCACGATCACAGAGACTCGATGAGTGCAACAGTGGTACTGCAGAATCAAATTCTTCAAACAAATGACGGTGCACCCGAAGCGAAATCCAAGTCTCGTCTTCACAACGAACGGCAGCAACGTCACCAGGAAAAGCTACGAGCTTTCTTGGAGACAGCCGACATCAACACCAAACGAACGATGGAGACACTCAATCAAAAAGGTGTTTCAAATTGGCTGACATCCATCCCTTTGAATGAACAAGGTTTCGAGCTGACCAAGCAAGAGTTTTGGGATGCCATAAGAATTCAATACAACTGGCCTCTCGACCGACTACCATCAACTTGCGCGTGCGGATCATCGTTCGATCTAGCACACGCGCTCTCGTGCAAGAAAGGAGGATTCGTGTCTTTGAAACACAATGAAATTAGAGACATTACGTCCAAATTGCTAAAAGAAGTGTACGTAGATGTAAGAACTGAACCCCTATTAATCGAACTTAATAACGAAGATCTACCAAGACATGCAAATGTCTCACGCGAGGCGAGACTGGATATAAGCGCTCTCAGTTTTTGGACTGCTGGCCAAAGAGCATTTTTTGATGTGAGGGTTTTCAACCCGTTTGCTCGAAGGTACAGCAATTCAAAAATTGAGAACTGCTTATGATCCAATGAACGCGAAAAGAAGAGCCAATATGGTGAACGTATTTTGCAAGCCGAAAATGGGACTTTTTCTCCGCTTGTTTTTGCGGCAAATGGGGCGATGGGACGTGAATGTACGTTATTTTACAAGCGTCTAGCTGAAATGATAGCAGACAAAAGACATGAAACTTTCTCAAAAGCTACTAACAGCATTAGAACTATCATATGCTTCTCGCTCGTTAGATCTACAGTGAGATGCATCCCTGGATCGAGAGGTAGAGTACGACTCCCTCAAGATGAAGTTTAATTTTTTTAATCCATAATTCTAGTAGAATTTTATTCAAATCCAAAAGATCCATGCCGGGACAGGCTCCGGTATATAGTATATTTTATATTTTTCAATACCGACTTGTATTTAATTTCTCTAGTATATTACGTTCCGAAAATGCTTGAATTTGACAGTAAGGTTCTGTCAAATTCTATCGAAGCTCGAATTTCTAAAGAAATTCTGAGATTTAACCCTTTCAGTCCCACGCGACCGCACTGCGGTCCCTTTGGACCTGTCGTGTGCAAAAGACCGCGTAAAAAAAGCTTGTTCGAGTAAAAAGTTTTGTTTACAAAAGTATTTGTAAAAATGTTTGCAAGCAAAATCTGTAAGGCCGAAAATGGGATTTTTTACAACTTCTATCAATCATTATGATTTTTCTATGAGGGCTAATCAAACAATTCTTTTTTCAGTTAGTAGATACTGTTGTGCTAAACATTTATTAGAAGAATGAATGGGTTTAAATCATTTTTTCATAAAAAAAATTACCATTGAATGGCAAAAAAATGCTGTTTTCAAATTTTTTTTTGCCTTTCTCTGGTCACGTGACACGCTGATGACGTCATTTTGCAAATTTTTTTCTATCAAAATGATCCTCATACTATAAGTGAAAAAGGGTGAAAACTTCAGAGGACTAGGTTTAGTGATTCCAGAGATATTGAAGCATGAGTAAATGCATTCAAAAAACCGTTTTACGGCTCTGGGAAAGTAGCTGTGAAAACTCTGGGACTGAAAGGGTTAAGAATTGAGCTTTGCCCGTTATCCTTTATACCTGGGGGTAAGGCAAATTGACCGACGGGTATGTGCGACGGTTGAGGGTATGTTTTTCAAAATAGCAGAATTGCACTGTAAGGGTGGACTTTTGATAAATGCACTGTATGGGTGGAAATTTCAGCAAATCTAGGAAAAATTGCAAATTTTGTATGAAAACCTTGATTTTTTGACCTTTTTATAAAGTAGTCTCGGTCGAATAAATTATCTTCCCGTTGAGCCGGCGAAAGAGAATCGCAGCCGTAATCGTAGGTTGGTAATCATAGTGCATTATCCATGCATTTGTACACAACAGAGAAATCTTTTCTACCGGTTGGTGCGGGAAAAGCAGCGGAAAGATTCCAGAAATGGTTCGAGAATGTTAAGCCAGTAATAAGAAAGTCTAGCATTTTTATTTAATAGGCGCATTCATATTTCCATATTTACAAATGTATATGGAAATATCATATTTTAGGATATTTCCAGGATTGGAAATCTCTTATTTCACCCAGTGACTGCAATAGAGGTCTACCCTTTAACATGTAGGGTGGTCGCCAATACACCAGATCAGATATCCAGATCAAACACTCCTCGGATGAAGACATGTACATTCATAAAATTTCAAGCCGAGAATTAGAGGTGAATCATCAACCTTTCCTAAGAAAGATTAAAAGTGATGCCTCACAATTTGATGTGATGCTACTACAATCAGCGCCGAAATATATTGGCAATTTTGGGTATTTTAACGTTTTTCAGAATTTAAAGGTCGGGTGAGAATTGCAGTTTCAGTACTTCCACTTTGCTTCATTGGATTTTTCGATTTGGGAAGGTTTAAGTGGCTTCCAGGCTATACTCTCAACCTTGTTATTAGAACATTTTTGAGCTTTTAAATCCTGAGATCCTAAGGTCCTGATGTTAAAACTCAGAGTTAAAACTGTACTTCCAAAGTGTACTTCAAAGTACTTAAAATCACTTGCGGTTACAAAGTTTTGAGGGAATTCCCCTTTTGTGCCAAATAATTCGACGCTGATTGTAGAACACTTTTTCCAAGAATTTTGAAAATCCTTTCTCTTTTTTTTTGCGTTTTATATTTTTCAAATTATGGAGGTAAATGTTACTCCCGATTCAGCGTTTTTATGGAAACCATGCAAACTGTGCAACTTCAAAAATAAGAGGCTTTCAAATCCTACATAGGAGACTCCTTTCCGCTTTCCACTATACATTTTTGGTTGATTAAATTTTGCGTGGATTAATTTTCGCGATTTTCACCAACTTTAGCCCCTTCCGCTAATAAATTTATTCCTCCCAAAAAATTCTGATTTTGGTCCAAAACTCTAAGAAAATGAAAGAAATTATGAAAAAGAGGCTGATTCATGAACTTTAAGTCACGCGAAAATTATAATCTTAAGGTAGGGTAAGGTAAAAAGCCCTGGGGTGGCACTGACCTTGACGGTAGACGGGAACGTTGGAGTTTGAAAAGTGGACTCTGTCAGCTATGAATGTATTGTTAATGTGGGACCCCGTCGGAACGAAAAATCAGAAAAATTTCCACAAAATTTTCACCCTGAATTGTGTCAAAAATTACGAAATATAGACAAAAGATTGAAAGAATGAATGGGGTAAGAATTAGCCTGGAGATCAATGCTATGATTTCTTATTCTATATACTGATGGCGAAAAATATAGCATGGTATGGGCTGACAGTTTGAATTTCCCATATCCTAATAACGGTTGAAAACACAGCCAATCAAATCCTGTTATTGTTTCACTGGTCACACTTTCTTAAAGAAAGCGCAAGTTCCGAAATTTGGTTTTTATTTTAGTAAGTGAGGACAGCGCTAAATTCGAATCTCCCACCGTAATTTTTTTGAGGTCAATATCGGACTCACAGCTCTGACCTGTCAAGTATTCATCAGATTTAAAAGAAATACGCAGACGGGTTCCTGTCTAGGTAAGAATAAATTAAAAACTTATTCCTTTACACAATTTTAGACACAATGCTTGAATACACCGTTTAGGAGTCTCGCTATCTTCACGGTACTCCATTGCAGAGTCCGGTAAAAATGGTAGGTAAAAATGCGCACTTTAGTACTGTGAAAGGTTAGAGGAATGTAAACATTGTGAATTTTTTTCTCTCCTTTAAAGAGAATGATTTAGATATTTGAACATGATATCAATGATAATTTTATAAGTCTCTCCTGAAAATTTCACAAAAATTCATCAAGAGGAAAAGAAGTTATGATTAAAAGGAGTTCTTTACCTACCGTTTTTCTGCTATGTTTCCTTATGAGAACCAGATGTTTACCTACCGTTTTTTTACGGAGGAGAGTGAATTTTCGGTGGTCGCTAAAATCAAAACAATGGAAAATTGGATTGACGCGTGCGCAGTCGACACTCCTAAACGGCGTATTGGCTTGAATAATTCATCATTATTTTTATTTTTATATTTTTCTGTGGTTGAATTAGTGAATTACATAAATGCTTTGGCGAAATTTTTTTCACAAATTCATGACAGACAGTCATCAAATTTCTAGAAGAAGAAAAAACGCGATACATTCTTAAAGGGAAGAGTCGGTTCATTTTGGAAAATTCAAAATGATGAATTACTGCATTTTGGTTTTGACTTTTTTAAGTATAAAAAACATTTCAAGCTCTTACATAGCATCTGAGAAAGGTTCAATCGCTAAAAAAAATTTATACTTATTAAAAGGAGTAAGCTCTCCAGTTCAATGTACTTTGAGATGCAATCAAAGGAGCGAGGCTGCTTTTTATGGAGCAGACGGCATATGTGGATGTTTATCCAGGAAAGATTTATCATCAAACAGTCAGACTGAAATATTTGGATACAACTATTTTGAGGTTTGTTTTCTTTATAAATTTACTGATTAAAATGTCAACATCAAAATCTTATGGAACGAATGTCAATACCTTTTGCTGGGAAAACTTTGAGTTTAAGTAATCCGGGTGTAGTCTTACCTTTGAACCTCGTCCCCATGCCTAATCTTCTTTTGATTGTGTACATACATACACACACATACATTGATTAGAAGGTTAGCTCTGGACTCGTCTGGACGTTGTTATCGCATGAATGAGGGGGTTCATCTAACAAATCCTACATCATACACCCCTGTCTCAGTGCCCCGGTAGAACCTTTTCTCTCAGTAGGGATAAAAATTCTATCGAAATCCCAATGGGGATGGATAGAAAATCTATTGTTTCCAGCTCAAAAATTCCAGTAGGGATGGTTTTGGAGTCCGATTTTTTTTCCATTCAATTTTCAATGGGGATATAATCAAAGGGCAATTTCCCAGTGGGGTTGAAAATATAGGGTATTTTTTCCACCGGGGACGATTTTTTGGCCTATTTTTCCACCGGGGGGTCAACCGGGTCTGTGACACAGGGGTGTATTACTAAAAATAGACATAAAGAACAACAAATTTTACTGTCTATACAGTATAATGATAAGAAACATGACATAAACATTTTGAGATTGTGCAATTTTTATGATATCCGAGACCAGGGCTAAAACTCATCAAATAACATTCGAGTAAAACGTCGATGATGTTTTCCATAAGATTGAGGTTGGGTGAAGCCTTTTATTGTAAATTGTCGCTATAGCGATTCGGCCTCCAAGTATAATGTTGATTTTTTAATAATTCTATAATACTATAAACAAACCGCATCATTTTTGGAGTCTATTTATCAATATGGAAAGACTACCTTTTCGCCTTTAAAATTGGCTACCGATTTTTTTTCTCATAGATCAGACATACAAAAGCACTCTATATACCCGAAGATACACCAAGACAGAAAGAATTTTCGATGGCAGGTATGTATCTATTTAACGGCTCTATATTTTACATAAGTGTTCTCAAACACATGTTTCATGTCAGAACAGTGTCTCCCTATTGTTATATTATGCTGAATAAACCAAAAATTGTTTTTCTTTTCCTCTTTCTGACCATTCTTGCTCCACATCCGTGTCAATTTAATGTGAAAAAGCTTGTATCAATCTTATTTAAAAACAAAGCCTTTAAGTTTAACAAAACTTTAACAAAAATATATGTACCTTATCAGTTCTTTTTACACTGGCCCTTATTGGCGTTATTTTGGGCTCGTGGCGTAATAAGGGCCGGCGTAAAAGGGCCAAGATTTTGCAATTTTAACCTAAAAGCGGCGTTAATTTTTATTATTATTATTTCTCAATTTAAAGGACTTTAGGTATGATTCGAAAACGAAAATCCATTGTTTTACTCAATATTTAAAACTTCGCAAAAATCAGTGCCGTGATTCTCGTGATTTTCAACAGTTTACTACTGAAAAATGATATATTAATCTAAATTTTAGTCATTATTTACTAATTTGAAGCATGAGTATCCATTTTTACAGATTTTGGAGTTATTAACGGCCCTAATTGGCGTAAGCCAAAGTTAGGCTGTGGCGATTTAAGGGCCGGCGCTAAATGGGCCGGCGTTAAATTAGGGCAAGTGTAAAAAGGGCCGATAAGGTACTTCACGATAAGTCATGTTTTTTATATCTTTACCTCACCCCATAGAGGAAAAGCCTCTTAAAAACATTGTACAGAGCTGGAGCAGTTACTGTTTAAGTACTACTCAAAAATTGAAATTTTGTGACTGTTATTGAAAAGGTAGACCAAAATAACCCTAAGTTTGACTAAGGACACCCCTGTATCACAGATCTGTTGAGACCCCTGCCCCTGTGATTAATAGAATTTCCATCCCGATTGGGAATTCGAAAGAAATTCTGAGGAAAAAAGTTCCATCGGGGCTCCGAGACAGGAGTGTGTCAAGGAAACTGCCGAAAATCTAAGATCTAGAAACCAACCTCGCGAGCCAGGGCGAATCGTTGGCGGTCAGGCGGCAAAAGTGAGGGCGGGGATGGCCAGACGATTACGATAAGCGCCTATCTATAACGTCAAAAAGCTTATCGCCCTGGGTACGAGGTTGATCTAGAAACCCTTTTACGTGAATATCTATCTC